>NC_138735.1:32136482-32166482 GCF_965113295.1 Leuciscus leuciscus
AGACTGGGCTATTTGACCAATCAGAGCAGAGTAGACCAATTACAACAGACTGGGCCATCTGACCAATCAGAGTAGACCAATCACAACAGACTGGATCATCTGACCAATCAGAGTAGACCAATCACAACAGACTGGGCTATTTGACCAATCAGAGCAGAGTAGACCAATTACAACAGACTGGGCCATCTGACCAATCAGAGCAGAGCAGCTCTCAGAGAGGCGGGGTTTAGAGAGACTGAATCTTCAAACGAAGCGTTTCAGACGCTGTGAGAAAAGAGCTGATGTTGCAATGGATATTATGATAATATGAACGTGTTTTTTGACCTTGGATGCATGTAAACCTGTCGTGGGAGACTCGTTTAAAATAGAACCTTTAAAATAGCATAATAGTTCTATGATTATTAAGTGCTTTCCAAGTAATGCAAAAAGAAAAGCATAACAAAAGCATAATTTGGACTGTATTCTGAATGTATTAATTGACTTCAGGCAGTTGTGCTGATGGACGTACCTTCCCTCTCCGCCCCACGCTCCATTAGGAGTGATCATCACTTCCCTACAGCGGTCACAGCGTGTGTTATACACCAGCAGCTTCAGCGCTTTCCCCTCAGACGCCTCGATCAGCGAAAAGAAATCCTCCGACTGCAAAAATTAACGTGTGATTTCACGTCAACTTTACATTCATATTCAAATGCAGTGTTTCAGTGTGATTCTGTACCAAACCGGCTTCGATCGGCTGATAAACACATCTTACTTCCTGCAACACCTGATCTGCGCCAACAATGTAATCTGAATAAGGCTTCAGTCCCGCCAGTTCAGCGGGTGAGTTCGCTTCCACATCCTGAAACAACATTAGACTAAGTCAATTAAAACCAATGAAACAAACAATGGCCTGGGAAAATAAACATACAGCGTATGTACTAAACGTCTTAGTCACCATGAACAATGCAGTTTATTCTGAATGATTCATCTGTGCACATCATTATTATTATTATTATTTTTAATCATGATCCTGGTAATCTTGAATCAGAATAGCTTCCCACTTTTTTTTTTCCAAGGAAAAAACCTTTAAATATGTCATTTTGGTGATCAACGATGAGGTTTAAGGATTAAAATGATTGACTACAGGGGGACTTTAAGTACATTAGATAATGTGAACTAAGAATAAACAGCATTTATTCATCTTTGTTCGTTAATCTCAACATTTACTAATACATTTTAAAGATTAAAATGTGCTATTTTAAATTTAGTACACACAATGTAAACTAACATGCATATTTCTATTAACTAGCATTATATTGCATACTTTAATATTAATTATTAAATAATTTTCAATAGGGGTCTGAGACTTTTGGACTCAATTGGACTTTTAAAATCTTTTTTTTATCTCACCAGCACATGCCAGACGTTGTGATTGGCCCCTTGGAAAGTGCAGAACCGGACGCTGGCCCCCAGTAAACCCTGACCGCCCCACATGTTACTGGGAACGACCTCCAGCTCTCGGATCCTCATCACTTTACTGCTGTAAACCTCCAGCTTCACCGGCTTCTCCACATTAGCCTTCAGGAGGTCCTTCAGCGTGCTGCTCTCTTTATTCTGATAACACACACACACACACACACACACACACACACACACACACACACACACACACACACGCTTTAGGCTCTCAGTTTGACATCAGAGCGTAAAGTATGCAAGGAGTTATTCAGATTATCATCATCATCATTATGATTTGTGACTTCTGGTTCTGACTCATCATTTTTAGTGTGACGCGTCTGCAATGGTCAGAGATTTAGGAGTTTACATCTCACCAGTCTGGTGTGTCCAATAGACAAAATAAAATCAAAGAAGGGCTCCAGACCGGCTCGTTCTGCTGGAGAATTCTCCTGGATCTGGGAATTAAAGCAGAAGATTATGGAAGAAAGCACATGATGGTTGTGTAAATCATAATTATGACGAAATTGACACTCATAAGTAGCGATGCACCGATATTAAAATTTTGGTCGATACCGATAACCGATAATTCGCAATATTTGAAAGCCGATAACCGATATATTGCCCGATAAATCTAAATCCAAATTTTTATATAATTTTTGAGAGCCTGATTACAAAAACAAAAGTCTCACAATTAAAAGCCGTGTCCCAAGCACACAATTATAATGTTCTCATTATAATTTTATGTAGCTTATATGTCAGACTTGCGTTAAAATGCGCACTTAAATGTATTTTCCTTTTTATTTTTGAAGTTATTCCAATCATATTTAAAGCAATTCAAAACCATCATGTTGAACATCTGAAGTGTCTCAACTGAAAGAAATTATTATATTATGGCTTTAATATATCGGCCATATTGTCTTATAGGGCCGATACCGATATGGTGGCCGATATATCGTGCATCCCTACTCATAAGTCGAAGTCATAATTATAAGTCAGTCAAAATCTTGTCATACTTATGAACAAGAGATTAAAAAGTCAAAATTATGACAAACAAAAGTTATATTTGAATTTGCCATAATTTGGAACTGATCCAGAAGGATCTTGGTAATCTTTTTAAAGGAAAATCCTATAGGATTTTAAGACCCCTATTTTTCCAAGTGACAATATTGCGATAATTACTCTAATAAACACAGAATTCGAGGAAACCTTTACACATCCCTAGATTTTGGATTTTAAAATGCTGTGACACTATAAAACACGCTTGACAAACCTTAAGGTCATATGTTATTTACTTTATCAAACCTTATGTCTTTATTCCTCGATGTCTAACTAAATGCAATACTGAGTAAAACAGCTGTTAATGTCGCACTCACCGCGTGCACGTGATACCCGCTCTCTGCAGCAAACACGCTCTGGATCAAACCCATCATGAACTGCGACGTACGAACACCCATCCTACTACAGCGAAGCGAAGCTCATGAATATTGATCAGTACATGAGGACGTTGCTTAGTAACCTTCCTGAAGTTTATCGTTAATATTCATTCAGATGTCTGCTTTTAGCCAATCAACGTAGACTTCTGTCTGAGCGACTCGTGACATCCAGCCTTCGCCATAGTAGGATTCGTCCGTTCGCTTTTTTTTTTTTTTTTTTTTTTACTCTTTCTATTTAACTCAAACATTAACGAGACGAAAACGGATAAGGATACAAATAAAGTGATATAAAACAACATCACGATTTGTAAATTCGACACCGTAGTGTTATTTAAACAGACGTGAGTAATCAATCTTTGAAGATCGCTAGGAATCGATAACACAGGCGGCGGTATCTGTGTTTGATTATTATTCCTGTGCAGGTGTCTAGCAACGACAGATTTCCGTTATTTTAAATCACAGGTGCTGTTTGATGCCGCTAACGTTATTATAACTCGGATTAGTTTAATTATCCGGGGAAAAAATATGTCAGAAAACGATAAAACATGTTTGGTAAGTTTTGATTTCATATGTTCGGTCATTTTTTTGATCATATTTGAATGGAAACCTACATTTAGTGAACTGCTATAATGACTGATGTTTGCTTCAACAGCCGTTAATTATATATTATTTGAGGGAGAAATGCTTCAGACATGCCATAAATACAGCTGTGAATAATTTAAAGTTGTATAATGATGATCCAGTGCTTCGTTTCTTCAAAGCTTGCGCAACTCTGATGGAAGGTAGGCTAAAGTATGACTTTATGTATGTATTATTATGAATAAAGTTTTCAAAAGGGGGAGAGCCATACCATAGAAGATCCGTTTTAGTTCCTCAAAAAAGCCTGATGTTAAAATAACAATTTTTCTTAGTATGAAGAGCATTTAAAAAATCTAAAGAACCTTTTTTTCCTCGTTAAAGAACCTCCCTTTTGTGTAATGGAAGGGTTTAATGGATGTTAAAGTTTCTTCATGAAACCGTCGATAGTAGACCTTATTCACAGCAGCGCCATTTTTGATTTCAAACGGGCTGTTGTCACACCCGTCATCATGGCGCTGCTCTGAATAAGGTCTATAAAGAACCTTTATTTTGAGTGTTTCCATTTTCCCTACTTTCCTTATTTATGTATATATGATAGTTGTTGATGACTATGAAAGTATAATGTTATATGATGGCTGATAGTTGATAATGATGATAATGATGATGAAGGCTCATGCACATACATCGCAGGTCACATTCAAGAGGCTTTGCGAGAGCTCGTCCAGCTGAAAGATCATCCACATCTGTCTCTGTGCTCAACAGTAGCTCTCATGTGCGCACACAAACGTTGCGAAACCATTGGTAACTCTGACCCAGCCGCTCAGGACATACACTGAACCGAATGAAACATTGATTCAGGGATAATGTGTGTCTTTCTGTGTGTCCACTTGAGATCGAGATGCTGTGAATGAGCTGAACTCCGACCTGAAGCTGTCTGGATCCACAGCCGGTGACAGAGCGTTGTATTACGCAGCGCTGCTTTACTGGATCCTGGAGCTGAACCACAAAGCAAAAACATGCGTCAAAAGGATGCTGAAACTCAATGATACGTCACCAGAGGTTTGCACGGCTTTCTGATCGATCAATGAATGTTTGGACGTGAGGAGTCGACACTGAAATTAGAAATGCACTGATATGAACATTTTGGCTGATACCGATAACCGATAATTCTTTATATTTGAAAGCCGATAACCGATATCTTGGCCGATAAATCTGAATCCAAATTTTTATATAATTTTTGAGAGCCTGATTACAAAAACAAAAGTCTTACCATTAAAAGCCGTGTCCCAAGCACATAATTACAATGTTCTCATTATAATTTTACCGATACCGATATGGTGGCCGATATATCGTGCATCACTAACTTAAATGTAAGATGCCTTGTTTAAGACCTTAAACATTGCGATTGCAAGAGCGTAGTTGGAAAATTGCATTCAAACTTGCTGGTTTGCACTAAACACAAAGCCACAACTTGTTTTTCTTTATTACCAGGGGCTTATTCTCAAGGGCTGGATTGTGTTGACCTCTGACACGGGAGAGAACAGACATCAGGCTATACGTTACTTTGACAGCGGTGTTCAGGACACGGGAAATTTATTCGGACTCATGGGAAAAGTAAAACCTGTCTTTACAAGCAAACGGATGATCTATTTTGAATCTTACAGGGACTAAACTGTTTCTTTGACGTGCAGATCGAGTTCTTCATGGCGAAGCAGAATGAGCAGTGCGCTCTTGACATTGCCAATCAGATCATAGTCTCTCATCCAGACTTCAGCCCGGCGCTCGTGGTGAAGATGAAGGTGTTCATGTCTCTGCGTGACTGGGATCAAACCGAGGACGTCGCCCGGAGGTGTGTGTTCACTGTTCCTCTGAGCTTTTATGTGAATAGGTAGTTTTAGACGTTATTCAGTGACTTTGCTTGAAATGTGTAGAGTTCTGGAGAGAGACAGGCATGATCTGAAAGCTCTTCAAATGATGACTGTTATCGCGGCGGCTAAGGATGGAAATATGGAGATGGTAATTCTGTTTATTTTAATTTTTAAGTGTAAATGGACTATTTAAAAACTGAATTAAATCGTTTATACCACTCTAATACTTATGAAAGCACTTATTATTAAAGTCCCCCTGTGGTGAGAATCCAGCTTTTAATGTTGTTTATGTGTCTATATCGTGTTTTTTAATATGCTTTAAGACAAACCATGTGTAAGTTCATAAGTCGACAGCATTGCTGAGTATTTCCTCCTTAAAACTGCAGTGAACCAAAGACAGTCTCAAACACACGCTTTGAAATCGCTGGTGTTTCTGACGTCACAAACTACCTTGTAACCAATCAGATCAACGTGTGATCGTCAACCAGTGGATCTCTGAGCTGAGTGAGTGAGTGGAGGCGGGGCTCATTCGCATATTCATAGAACCGTGCATACTAAATGAGGCGAGGGTGTCGAGTTACAGTCAAGATATTTTAAGACATGATGATTTTTTTTGTTGTCATTTTGGTGATTTAAAGGTGAGTTTTAAGGGATACAATTATTGACTACTGGGGGACTTTAAAAATGGCATGAACTTTTTTCAAAAATGCTGTAAATCAACATGAATACAAATATTATATTTTTCAGTTTTCAACTAAAAACAGAAAACTTTTTATGCGTTTTGGCTGTTCATCTACACTTTTTATCATCTCCGTATAAACTACAAAAACACATATTTGTAACAACTGTGACGTCATGCACATGCGTGTAACGTGTTCTTTAAAAGCGCGTAGTTTCTTTACAAAGTGACATCGCCATCTACTGGCCTGGCATCAGAATAGAGCGTTTTTAGATTGTTTTGACAATGTTGTCGTCTATACTAGGGTGACATTTCCTGTTTTCACGTCCTGGCTGTCCTGGCTGTTTTTTATAAAGTGATGAAAATGTCCTGGTTTTCATTATTTTTCATTGGGCCATTAAGCGTGTACTTTAAATACATGCTTGCTTTTGCACACAACACATATGAAACCGGCTTAGGCTTCTCCCCGTCTTGTTATAATCAGCGCGTTCGTCAATCCGCAGCGGCAAGCAGAGAGCACGTCAGAATACAGAGGCCTGTGTGTGTGTGTGTGTGTGTGTGTGTGTGTGTTCATCTCTGCCTCATTGGTCTGTCACTGCTCGTCAATGTCAGAATATTTGAAATGACCAATCAAATCAAAGTAGGTGGACGTTACGTTCACAGAATTTTAGCAGCGTGACTCGACTCTTCAGTTTACGGTCCAGTGTGAGATAAGATGTAAGTAGCTAACAGCGTAAAAAAAAAAGCCCAAATGTAATTCACAGATGATTTACAGAGAAAATTCCCGTGTTTTCGTTTCGGTCGGGATCTGTGTAAAGCAGAATGCATGACCTGCAAAGCTGGCACGTACGTGTCAGTGTCAAATAAAGGTGCTAGCGACCTAGAAGCCCACATAAGGAAAGTATAGGCTACAAGAGAACATCAGGAGGATTGAAATAGTTTTTTTACTGAAATAGTGTAGTAGATTTTTTATTTTAGTAGTAGATTTTTAACCTATGGCCATGAAAATAAATAGTGTCATGTAAAAGGTGTTAAAAGCAAAAAAAAAAATGTTTTTTAATAGTATTCTATTGTTGCGGGCCAAACATTGAATGGAAAGGATGTATTACTTTATGTATTAAAGTTGCATTCACCCCCCAACCACGCCCCCACCCTTAACCACGCCCCCACCCTTAACCGCGCCCCCACCCTTAACCACGCCTCCCCAAACCACGCCCCCATCCCTTAACCACGCCTCCCCCAAACCACACCCCCCATCCCTTAACCACGCCTCCCCAAACCACGCCCCCGTCCTGTTTTCTGAAAACTTAAATATGGTCACCCTAGTCTACACGCAAAGGGAAATGCTGTTGTGTAAACATACCCTAAGACTGAAAACCATATTTAAAAAAATGTAAGCTTCCTTTTCCTTTTATCTTAGACACTCTTATTAGTCTATGACCCACAAATGTTATTCCATTGTGTATTTCAGGTGAAAGAGCGTCTTCAAGCTTTAATGAATGCAGTTGAGATCTCTGAGCCCAGTAATCCCAGCCTGCATCTGGACATCACAGCACCCATCAGCCGACTGGTGCGAATCACTCTCAATATAATCACTAAACATTCGCGTCTGCTTATACACTGTCAGTGCTAATGTGTTAATAGACCAGGCTTGTTTATTACACTTTAGCACTGAACACACACCGTCCTCACAGGGGTTTTGTGCATCCCTAAGTGTCTGTTTCCATGATACTTCTTGCCCTAGGGTTGTTTCAGAGCTATTAGTTTTTGATTTGGAGCTTGTTTCACTGGCTTGAGACTAATCTCTCCGTCCTGATTATTTATTTATTTAGTATTATTTATTTATTTTTATTGTAGTTATGCAAAAACAAATTGTGACACTATATACATGTGCTAATATACAAAATAAACAGGACAAACAAACTTACAGCCAGAGTTGTAAAGTCCAGGTTCAGAAAGTAAAAGTCGTCCTCAGTATTTTGTTCCAATCACCTGGATTTGCTAATTAGCACAGTTTTTTAGCCAGGAGAACTAATTAGTGAAATCAGCTGGAGGAGTTCATGGGTGGAATAAACATATTCCAGGACTTTTACTTTCTGACCCCTGGATTTTACACCTCTGCTTACAGCCAACAAAAGTCAATTCTGATAATTCCTGTGTGTGTGTGTGTGTGTGTGTGTGTGTGTGTGTGTGTAAATGTAAATGTAAATGTATCTAAGTGAGGGAATGGAAGCAACCAGTGAATATAAACCAGAGAGTAGCTGTAAAGTATAACAGATTTACCAATAGTAAAAACAACAAATACAAATATATAACTATAATATTATAGATATTATAATAATAATAATATCCATCCTGATTATTACAGTATAGTCTTTGAAAAGCTCCATACTCGTTCTCCCCCACTGCAGTGCGGACACAACACCGAGATCCTTCAGATGCTGACTGTGTTTGTGCGTCGGGTTTCATCACGAGCACCAGCGGCGTCTGATGTCCTCTGTGAGCTCGGCGATCTGCTCAGTCTCCAAGACAAGAATAAAGACGCTCATAAATGCTACTCTACAGCACTGAAAACAGACCCCAAATGCACATCTGCATTAGTAGGTACAGTATCGTCACATCCAGGCAGCAACATTATCATCACTAATGCAATGTCAAACTGGGCTGACATGAACTAACAATAAACTCTTTTATTTGTATTAACTGTTGACAAACTGTAACAAATATATTGTTTCATTATGCTATAACAGTAATAAGAAGGAGAGTTTTGTAACGTGGATTTGATGGAATATGTTTTTAATTGTCATTTAAATTGTCCAGTTGCAAAAAAAAATCTTAATAGTCCGAAAACAGGCTTCATTTAAAATCTGTTAAGTTCCAAATGTTGCTATAGTATAGACATATAAATCTATGCATTGACATATTTTTATCTTCATAGGCACGATCAGATGCCAGCTGATGTGTGATCAGCTTGAAGAAGCCGCCCAACAGCTCGCGTTCTTCTGCGAAGTGCAGGAGTCTCTTGGAAACGTAGCGGTAAAAAGCTGAAAAATAACAGTTTCTATAAACAGACTCTCTTCTTATTACACACGTTTAGTAGTGGCATTAGACCGTATTCAAGAAATGTGTAATAATTAACCCTGATTAAGCCTTTAGTAGTGTAGTGTAACTGTGATGAACATATGTTTGATTAAACAGGAAGTTGCTCTGCTGAAGGCCATTTTGTCCAGGAAGCAGAAAGCAGACGAGGAGGCGGTGATACAGTTTCTGAAAGACTCCGCAGAGCTTCATTTCTCTGCTCTCCGTGGCTTAAATTATGGTGTTGAATACCTGCAGATGCTCGACCTCAATTTCCTCCTGCGAATAGTGCGCATGCACCTGGAGTCCAAGCAGGTATTATATCCTATATCAATTCATTAGCAAAATCAAGGTCCTGGGTTCGATTACCAGGGAATACAAGAACTGATAAAAATGTAATCCAGTGTAAGTCCCTTTAGATAAAGGAATCTTGCATGAATGCAAATGTAAGAAAAGAGGATTTTTACTTCTGGAATTAGTCAATTAGTTGTTTTTTTTGTGTGTGATTTCACAGGATTTTCTCCTCATTCCTGGACAAACTCCACCATTTTGGCTCAAACACGCAAATATGATCTTAGAAACGATCGTCAAAGCCATTCCTGGCATGTCAGCGAGCTGTTATTATATGGCCTACGTCAAGTTCCTTCTAGGCAAGTGTGTCGAGATAGAGGAACATTTAAATGCGTCACCTTGAGGTTATGATAAACGCTGCAGTGATAACAATCCCAGAATGCCTCTGCAGGCGATCAGAGGACAGCCCAGAAGCTTCTGAACCTGTGCATGGAGAGTGAGCCGACCGTGCCGGAGATCCACCTTCTGCAGGCCCGACTGCACCTGAAGGCTGGAGACCACGGCTCGTGTCTGAGCTGCCTGGAGGCTGGAGTCAGCATCAACTTCCAGGTCAAAGTTTTGTTCAGTCAAGTACAGTGTTTTTTTCTTGTGTGAAATGCACTGTATGTGGAGAAGCCTTTTTACCCCCTTTGTTTTTATTTTATTTGACATGGACGAACCATATTCATTTGCTTGGGTGTTTTAGCACACATGCTAATTTTCAACACCTGTCCACAGGAGGCTTTTAGAAAGAAAATACAATAACAATACTGATAACAAAAGTAATAATAACAATACTAAAAAGGATAAAGAAAATATACCATTTGATTACAGATGCAAAAAAAAAAAACTTTATTCAAAATTATTTACATACATAAGTTATAAAGCAAAAGCATAATCAGAAAATATCTCAGTAGTAGGTTATTCATGCGAGCACTGTTGTTTTGTTTTTAGCCATTAAGTCCTCTGTTAAAAGCATTGCCATCCATGCATTGCTTGAAGTCCACTAGTTGTTCATGACTATTATTACTATCTCTCTGACCATTAGATTTCAAATGGAAGGTTTTTTTTTTCTGTCACTTTTGACTTCAATATAATGTGTCCTTGCTGCATAAAAGCAAAGACTATAGAATAACACAACATGCGTTTCTACTATTGTTTTGAATGGGGAAAAGTGCAATGCTCTATATGGCGGAATAAGTCCCGCCTTCTAAATCAGAGCCAATCACTGATTGGTAAAGTCATCGCAGAAGTTCTAGTTTCTATAGAAACTGTCATACGCACACTTTCACTGCGCTTGCGCATTAGCTTGTTCCAGCCTGACATTTTTTGTTTTCTGTCATGATTCGAGCGTTTAGAAACAAAATGGATGAGACAGTTATCAGATTTCATTGGAGATTTCAAATATGAAATTCAATCGTAAGCTTGGCGAACAGTTTAGGAGAATTTGATGTTTCCCCATTCAAAGAGATAGGAGCTGCACTTGCATGCCCGAGCGGCGTTTCAAAGATGGCCGCCCAGCGAAATCTTATGTCTTAAAGGGATTTAGATAAAAGTATGAATTTCTTTATGAACTTATGAACGGTAGTGTAACTAGACCTCCGGTGTTTGTGTGTTTATATCTTGAGCTCATGTCTGTGATTTGTCTTTTACAGGTTCGAGATCGAGTCCAGTTCAATCTGCTCAAATCTCGTGCTCTGCTGAGGTCTGGAGACCTGAAGAACGCTATTCAGTGCCTGAACATCACAATGAACATGGCAGGGGTCCGCAGACCCTCAGAGGGCCCACAGTCTTCAGTCTCCAGCAGTGAGCGGGTGTCTGTGTACCTGGAGCTCACAGAGGCCCTGAGACTCAACGGACAACAGGTTCAGTCTGCACATTCACCAAAGGCAGTGTTGGGAGTTACTCATTACAAGTAACTTGAGTTATGTAATCAGATTACTTTTTCAAGTAACTAGTAAAGTAACGCATTTTAAAATTTACAACAAAATATCTGAGTTACTTTTTCAAATAAGTAACGCAGATTACATTGTTTTCCCATTTCTTGACTGACAGCTCTCTTGTCCTCATATTGAGACAAATCGAAGTGCAGAGACGTTGTGTGTGAACATGATGGTTATTGTAGTTCTAGACTAAATGTGAGCATTTACTCTCACTTGCACACAAAAAAAGATTCAGTATTTCTCAAAATTAATAAATCAGTGAAATGCAGAATCAGAATTCTATGCAAACCTCCAATAACTAAATATGTTAAATAAAACATACATTTTTATGCATTTAATCTCACTTTATTGACCAATATACTTGCTTCTGACCTTCGATGATTCAGTTACACCATAAGCAAAAATGGCTATAGATTTTTTGTTTTTATTGGTAAAGAAATGTTAAACTTTTTTCTCCTGTATCCCATTCTTTCGTTATCCAGAATGGCAGAACAGCTGCTAGTTACTTTTTAAGGGAGTAACGCAATATTGTAATGCATTACTTTACAAAGTAACTTTCCCCAACACTGACCAAAGGAATACCCAAAAATGATTAAAAAACATTTGAACCAACCTAGCCTGGTTAAAACCAGACCATTCTCAGTAGTAACTGAGTTATGGTCTGGCAAAGCTTCATTAATAACTCATTTCCAAAGGGGCGTCACCAACGGACGTCGCTCAAATGCCTCTGGGCACAATTGGATAGACCTAAAACCAATCAGAGCGATCGTCATCGTGTAAAGCCATATGCTGCGTCCCGAAGTTACACTACGCCATAAAAGTATGTACTCTTTTTGTGAAGAAAAGGTATTTACTTTTGAATGTGTAGCAAAAAAGTAGGCAAGCTCTGGGACATACTACTTCGTCATCTTTATCGGACGGATCTGTCGCGTGCGTCCTGTCACATAAACTGCCCTGTCAATCATCTCGTCACAGTTAAAATCCTTTATTAAATCTAATTTAATTTCCTACCGTTTCGGAGAGAAATGTAGCAGCACGTTCATCTGCCAGTGGGTCTTTCATGGAGACTGTCCTCATGTGTTTGCAATTTTAATATGCATTTAAAAGTTGCTGCGCTTCTCCAGCTGACGTCGCTCAAATGCCTCTGAGCGCAATTGGATAGACCTAAAACCAATCAGAGCGATCGTCATCGTGTAAAGGCCGCCCCAACGTTTCTGATTGGTGCCGCGATTTCGAGGGATTAGAAATGGCCTTGAATGAGCTCTTTGCCAGACTACTTGCAGAGCAAATCTAAATTTGCCGGAAGTTGTCTGGGTTTTCCCAGGCTAGAACCAACCAGCACCTTCTGAGCTCTCTGGTGTCTTAAGAATGCTGTGAAACGTTCTCTTCCCTCAGCACGAGGCCACTAAAGTTCTGCAAGACGCCATTCTGCTCTTTAAAGGGACACCAAAGGAGACGCGTGTCATGCTTGCTAATGTGGATCTGGCTTTGGGGAGAGATGATGTGGACGCCGCTGTGGCCATCCTGCAAAACATTCTGCCTACTGAACCAACCTACATCCAAGCCCACGAGAAGATGGCTCGCATTTACCTGGAGAGGAAAAGAAACAAGAAGCTTTACATAGCATGTTACAGGTGAGAACTCTACGTACATCGTTTATGAGTGACAGGTCATGTCCACGTCATTTTCTCAAAATCGTAAGAGAAAATGTTTAAATTGAATAAATTATTTTTATGATAATAAGATATTGTAATGGTGATATTTCTTTTCCTGCTGTAAATTAATATTTATATGTAAATGAATAATATGAAATATTTACTTTTTTTTTTATTAATTTTTTTATGCTGATTACAGTCATTTTTACTGTTTAATTAAAAATATCTTAAAAATCTTTTTTTATTCACAAAAGTTTAAGTGCATTTAGAGGTAAAAAAAAAAAAAATCTATTCCATGTAATGAGAATCACTATTGAGGATAATTGACAAAAATATTCAGAAATTTAAATTTGGGGTAAAATAAACATAATTATTAAAATAATTTCACAATGTAAAAAAAACAAAAAACATTTCTTTTAACTATTTCTTTTGAAATATGGGTGACATGAGTTTCACTCTAAAGCTGTAAGAAAACTTCTTTAGTATCTTTAAAAAAGTATGTTTTTGCGAAAGCATGTGGAAGTTTACTTGCCATCTTAAGCTAAAAATGTTTCAGAGAAATAAGTGAGCAGCTTCCAGGACCTCATACGAGCATCTTACTGGCTGATGCCTTCATGAACATACACCAGGTATATATTACATGTCCTGGGATTTTCATTTGGCTTCTCCGTACTGAACATCTCACAAAATCTTTATGAACTACAACAAATATCTTGTTTTTAAAGCCAGAGGAAGCGGTCAAGATCTACCAAGAAGTAGAGAAGATTGCCCCTGAAGACACATTAGCCAAGAAAATAGGCCAGGCTTTAGTGAAGGCTCATGAGTATCACAAGGCAAGTGGCTTCTACAGGTTTACAGAGGACATTTACTCTGATAACAGTTAAAGGAAGGGTTTGTTTCTCATGTTTCAGGCGGTGAGCTACTATGAGACGGCTCTGAAGACCGATGCGCTGGACTGTTGTTTGAGTATTGAGCTGTCCGAACTGCTTCTTAAACTCAAACGATTGGAGGAAGCTCAGCAGGTCCTGGAGAAGGCCTTGGAGCATCAACCTAGTACTTACATCTCAAATAAACATGACTGAATGCCACGAGAAACAGGAATTATTGTTCTCAGATTGATATTTTCTCTCTGCTTTTGCAGCTAC
This sequence comes from Leuciscus leuciscus, assembly GCF_965113295.1. Lineage (NCBI taxonomy): Eukaryota > Metazoa > Chordata > Actinopteri > Cypriniformes > Leuciscidae > Leuciscus > Leuciscus leuciscus. Next base: position 32,150,630 of record NC_138735.1, read on the forward strand.
TGCATTGACTACAATGATGAATGATGTAAAAGTCTTACGAGTGTTAGTAAAAGTGCTACGGGCCAAGAACGAGTCCGCTCTGGACGTCGTGCAAAAGGTTTGTGAGTATTTTCAAAGTTACATCCAACGGTTGGTGCCCATATGTTTATTTACAAGTTTTCAGGGTCTGCTAGAATACATTTACATTATTCACAGTTAGAAAAAATGTTTTCTTATACTGTACATTTCTGCTACAACCCTGTGCCTGAAACGCTCTAAGTTCCTGTTTTGCCTTTCTGAAAAGCCCAGTCTGTTCTGATTGGTCAGTTCAACGACGAAAAAAAAAAGTGCAAGCAGCCAGTAGATGGGCATTATGCAAATGTGTAGCATGGTGACGCAGCTAAATCATAGGCTGTGTTTGAAATCCTATACCCTCATTCACTATTCCCTACATTAGTCCACTAATATAGTTCACTTGAGGAAGTGAATGAAATCGTTTGTTCTTGTTGTTTAATATTTATTTGAAACTTAGCAAACTGGATAAGATGAAAAGATTTATCTTGAACTCTGTCATGAAAACTTATGTATAAACCATAATTAAACAATTCAATAATCAATTAAACAGAATTTATTCCTGTGTGATGTTACGCTGTACCCACATTGGACCAGCGGGTTGAAAAATGGATGGATGGATGGATGTTTGAGGTGTGTGCGCCATCTTCTGGTCAGACGCGGTAGTTCATTCGACACGCGACTCTCACAGTGCATTATGGGTATTCTCTAGCCATTGAGCGTACATCGGTTGTGCACTTGTTATTGCGGTGCATTATGGGATTGAATGAGTGCACTCGATAACGTCCACTATGGTTTCAGACACCACTACAAATGGCTGTCCCCTCAAATGGTGCCTTATTTAAGGGTATAAGAGGCGATTTTGGACACAGCCATAGAAATAATGTCAGTAACGGACTACAAACGTTTTCAGGCAAGTGTTTTCTGTCGGACCGATTCTTTTCCCCTTTAAAACTGTGAAACGATTCGACGCGACAAAAGCAGATAGAACCCATTATAATCAGTTATGCTGTCTACAGCGTCGCACCAATTCCTGACAATAAACATTTACATTTACATTTAGTCATTTAGCAGACGCCCTTATCCAAAGCGACTTACAAATTAGGACTAAGTTCAGCGAGTCATCATAAAGAGGCAAAAGCAACAACAACGCAAGAAGTGCTCAAAATACAAAGTTCAGGTATTATTCAGAGTAGCATAAGCCTGATAAGTGATGTTTCAGAGGGAAAGGACATTTTTTTTCTATTTTTTTTCTATAAGGTTAAGTGCTCAAGATGCCCCGTTCAGTTTCTGATGTATTTAAAGCAAACGTGCTACTTCTGACATGAAGAACAAGTGGATTGCAACGTGTGCGCATTGTTGAGGCAGGTTTTTTATGTGCAAACAAATATAAGTGTCTTTTTGCTCTTCTGTCAGGCACATGATATCCAGCAAAAAGTAGTTTGCCGTGTCACAACTGAGCATCCAGCGGAATTAGAGGAAGAGAGGAAGTTGTTATCGTCCATCTGTTGTGACTGGGCTCATGAGTTTACCCTCAAACACGACCTGGAAATGGCCAAACAACGCTATACAGACGCTTTAAATCACAGCCCAGACAATGAAGAGGTCAGTCAGTGAATGTAGTTGTGAGATTTGGAGGGAATGTTTTATTATGTCACATTTTGTCATGCTCGATTTTGTCCACCTGCAGATCATCTTTCATCTCGCTCAGTTACACTATGATCATCAGAAACTGGACTATAGCGAGGAACTGTGTGGGAAGATCGTGCAGCTCAACCACAACCACACCGCTGCCTCAATGGTATCGTTTTCCAAATGAGATTTAGCCATTAAATCCCTTCAACATTTCTCACATTATCATAGTTTAATCGCTATAGTTTAGAAAATGGTAATAAAATATGACAAGAACTCATACATGAATTAGTTGAATATCTGTCAGCTGTTAAATTTAACTACACAATTAGATAATACCAGTTTAGCTCAACCAATCACCAAGCAATGCTTCATTGTGTTCAGTCTGTGTGTAAAAAGAGCATTACTGCATTTTGGGGTATAATATGTCACAGTTTACTTTATTTTGCTATTCTCACTTATATGAACTATAGTGTCCTGCACACACTAGTTAAAAAAATATCAAAAATTAAATCTGGTGTCTGACTAATTTCTGTTTTGACTGTATGTCTGTGTGTTTGGGTTTATCCTCAGCTGTTGGCTGATACATTATTTTGGAAGAACCAAAAAGAGGAAGCAGTCAAGATGTATGCTTGTATAATGGAGCAAAACCCAGGTGTGTTTCTGACATAACTCAAACATAATTATTACATTCAAATATTTCATGTCTGTTTCCATTTACGGTAGACAACTTTCATGCCATGGCCAAGCTTCTACAGATTCTGCGCAGGATGGGGAAACTAGACGACGTCCAGTCTGTTTTTAAGGCGTGTGAAAAGTTCTGTCTGCTGTCTGTCAGAGAACCGGGCTTTAATTACTGCAAGGGGTTTTACTTCTGGTCAGTGAACAATAGTCTATTGAAAAGATTAAAGATGGTAAGAGAAGTTTGTTTCTCATGAAGTTTAACCATTTCACCTCAAACTAAGAAAAAAACTAAGAATCACTTTCAGAATAAATTTTTTTTTGCAGATGATGAACAATAAAAAAAATAAACAGCCAATCAGAATCCATCTAAGCATGCGCTTAGAATAAACAGAACGATATCGTCCGCTGGTGTGTACGCTAATACAGTTATCGTTCTTGGTGTGAACGAGGCCTTTATTCTCAATGGTCTTTATTCGAATTTCGAATTAAAAATTCAAACATAATTCAAAACATAAAAAAAAGACTTTGAATTACGTTTTTTTCTTTGTTCTCTATACAAAGACGTAAATGTGTGTGTGTGTGTATATATATATATATATATGTAGTCATTCATTCATTCATTCCTACCATTAAATTTATAGGTAAAATTACTTAATATGATGCATTTTTTAGAAAATTGTATTTGTTTGTGAGTCATTTGTCAAAGTTCATGAAAACAAAATATAAAATATCTTAATGGTCCTAAATTGTGCTAAAAAAATGTTGTGCTATATAATTTAATATATTTTTATTTTATTTTTTATTTATAGGTAAAATGATGACTTTTACATTCTGAGAATTTTTAGAAAGAGATAATGTACCTTGTTTGTGTGTCAAGTTCATAAAAAATATAATAAAATTCTCCTAATTTTTTTTATCCTTGTGCTATATAATTTTATAATAATTCATTTTTTTTATTTTTTATAATTAAAACATGACAGACATTTCACTGATTTTGTGAGATTCTTCCGAACATTGAATTTTTTTAGAGAGAGAAAATGTAATTTGCTAAAGTTCATGTTCATGTAAAGTTCATTGCCTGTGTTTTCATTTCTAATCTAGACTAACTAATAGAGGGCAATTTATTATTATTTCTAAATATGGGCTCAAAGTATTCTTAAGCCCCGTTCACACCGAGGACGATAACTATAAAGCGAACGATAAAGATATAGTTCTAAAAATCTTTTTCAGTAATAAAGAATAGCAGAGTTCACACCACAGCTATAACAATAACGGCACAGACTCTATGGATATCGTTGGAATCACTTTCAGAATAAATTTTTTTTTTGCAGATGATGAACAATAAAAAAAATTAACAGCCAATCAGAATCCATCTAAGCATGCGCTTAGAATAAACAGAACGATATCGTCCGCTGGTGTGTACGCTAATACAGTTATCGTTCTTGGTGTGAACGAGGCCTTTATTCTCAATGGTCTTTATAAGAGAGTGATTGGCTGTTGGTGTGATGGTTGACCTCAGGCACACCTACCATGTGACCGAGGCCCTGACGCACCTGAACCGGGCCAGAGGAGACCGGGACTGGGGAGAACCAGCCGTAGAACTGATGGTCCAGATCTGCCTGAACCCTGACAGGGATGTTTTCGATGAAGGACCAAAGGACTGGAGGTCAGAAGAACCGATGAAGTCTGTGTTTTCAGATGTTCAGATGACTTCATGTCTGTTACCTGTGATTGTTTCTCCTGCAGCGAGACAGAGAATGAGATGAGACTGAGCACAGCTCAAAATCTGCTGTCGATGTTTCACCCGCGCTGTAAATCTGAGCAGGACAAACTCCGGCTGCTGTCCAACCTCTGTCGGATCTACAGTAAAGAGGACAGACATGTGGAGAGAGCCGTGCTGGAGCTCACAGACACGATGACCAACAACGTAAGACGCTATAGTCACTGCTAGGTCTCTGAAAGTTATATATCAGGCTTGTTTCGCACACAAGACAACGCTTTCATTTAGCCTTTAACATTTGGAGACTAAAGCACTGACATTGATGTGTGTTGTTTTTCTTTTCAGGAAGTGACTAATCATGATCTTTATGCATATTATATTTATGGATGAATTTTGTACATTGTTCGATGTTGCAGATTCGTACATCATTGACCTCTTACAGGATTATTATAGTTAACTAAAACTAAAACGGTATCACTTTAGTTTAAGGTCCAATTCTCACTATCAACTAGTTGATTATTAGCATGCATATTACTAGGATATTGGCTGTTTATTAGTACTTATAAAGCACATATTAAAGCGTGACTGTATTCTACATCCCTTAATTTTACCCAATACCTGAACTAACAACTACCTTACTAACTATTAATAAGAAGTAATTTGGAGTTTGAGGGAAAAGTCATAGTTAATAGTTAGTTAATGAGATTTGGACCCTAATCTACAGTGTGATCACTAAAACCATAAAAAGGAACTTGAAATAAAATAAATGATAACTGCAATACAATAAAATATGAAAATAGTTCTTGCCAAGGCAACATTTCTCAATATCATTTAACTAAATCTGAAGCTCAAATAAAAATGAATAAAAAAACTATAAAATGTAATAAAAAAATAAATAAAAAAAATTTTGTAAAACAATTTAACTAAAATTAAGATGAAAACAGAAAAATTAATATATATATATTTATATAAAATATACACTCACTCACTCAATCTCTCTCTCTCTCTCTCTCTCTCTCTCTCTCTCTCTCTCTCTCTCTCTCTCTCTCTCTCTCTCTCTCTCTCTCTCTCACACACACACACACACACTCATGGCATGGTGCACTCCCATTACTTCTGTTTTAATGTGTGTTCTGAATGAAATGCTCTCCTGATCTGCAGCTGATGTTAGAGGCATCTTTGCTCGCGATGGCTCAAGCTTTCCTTCAGCTGAAACAGATTCCCAGAGCCAGAAACTTCCTCAAACGCCTCACCCGGATGGACTGGACCGATGCAAACGCGGATCACTTAGAGAACGCTTGCCTGCTCTTGGCTGACATGTACATAAAGATGGGAAAATACAATCACGTGGACAAACTGCTGGACAGCTGCATACGGCATAATAAGGTTTGTGTTTGCTCATGTTAGATTGACTGAACTCAGAAATAAACAGTTTACCTTCTTTGTTTGAGTCTTAAAAATGCACACAAAAAGTTTTGAAGTTTACACACATTTGTTCATACTAATGTTTTAGATCTGCAATTTCTAAAAATATTTTTGTGTTTATTACACTTGAGAATACAAGTAAATATGTAAGTAAGCTTTATTTATAAAGCACCTTTTTAAAAACAGTGTTTACAAAAGTGCTTTACTGAAGAGAAATACATGTGTGCATTCACAGAAAAGAAAAACATACATTCATGCATAATAGAAATAAGATAACAAAATGAAACGCAACAATAAAATAAATCAAGGCTCTAGTGAACAAATGTGTTTTGAGATACTTTTTAAAAATGCATAGTTAGCCAATATAATTAATAGTAAATAAGGAATATTAATATAGTAAATAAAAGTGAAGTCAGTGTAAAATAATATATTATATAACGTGTGTGTGTGTATATATATAGAAATATAGAATGTGCTTATAAAACTGGGGGGAAAATAAAGAAAAAAAGAAGACAGTCTAAGATAAAAAAAAAAACTATTTTTGCTTGGCTTTTCTCCGCTTAAAATAACACATTTTTCACTCAGTCGTGTTGTAAAGCGTACGAGTATCTTGGTGTGATGATGGAGAACGAGCTGAGATACAGAGATGCAGCGCTGCAATATGAACTGGCCTGGAAGTACAGCAACAGAGTCGATCCTGCAGTCGGTGGGACTTTATTATTCCTGTGAAAATAAGAGCATGAACATCATAATCTGCCTTTACAACTGTTGCTCTGGACTCTCATCCGCAGGATTCCGCCTCGCCTTCAACTGTCTGAAGTGCAGGGATTACACGCGGGCTGTTGATGTGTGTCGGCAGGTGCGTGAACCTCACAACTCTTTCGTCTTTCTATAATGTGATGTATTTGTGAATATATTTTGGATATTCTTCTGTAAGGTGGGGCTAAAACATTTACAGCCACAGAATAAAACATTTTAAAAGATAATTGCAACTTTTTTTCTCACAATTGCAAGTTTATATCTCGCAATTCTGACTTTATTTCTCACAATTGTTACTTTATATTACATAATCCTGACTTTATATCATGCAGTTCTGACTTTATATCTCGCAATTGTGCTATAAAGTCAGAATTGTGTGATATAAAGTAACAATTGTGAGAAATAAAGTCAGAATTGCGAGATATTAACATGCAATTCTGAGAAAGAAGTCACAATTACCTTTTTTATTTTTCATTCAGTGGCGGAAACAAGCTTCCACAGAAAGTGTCTGATGTCATCAGTGTTTGTTCTGTGCAGGTTCTGCATCAGCATCCAGATTACCCACAAATCCGCAGTGAGGTTCTGACCCGAGCTCAGCTCTCGCTCCGGCTGTGATGTCATTTCCCCTGCTGTGAAACACTGACATTGAGAGATGTTAGTTAGAGAGATAATACACAAGTTCAAGTGTTTATTAGTTTTAAAGGTTTTATGTTTATGTGCCATAGGAAATGTTTGCGATTAGAACATTAAGCAATTTGTTATATCCAGTGCACTGATAAATGTCACTCCCAAAATTCCTGAAGCACAAAATCTGATGTTTTGTGAACTGCAAATTTGTGTGGATGCAAACGAAATCTCATTTGTATGTATATGTGTGAATGTATTTATGTTTGTATGTGTGTGTCTGTGTGTGTGTGTCAGTGTATGTGTATGTGTTTATGCATGTATGAATGTGTATGTATCTGTTTTGTGTGTGTGTACATTTATAAACCTTTAAACTGTACTGGAAAGCCCTTCTCTTACTTTTATAGCAGTGACAAAATAAAATGTTATGATTTATGAAGTTTATGAAGATCTGAAACAGCATATCAGTGTTTTGACCCCACATATATTTTCATGGACACAGAGCTACAGGTGAGTGTTCCTGTTTTGTCTTTATAATACAGTATGTTGATGTTGTTGAGTTAATATTTAAAGGTGAATTTTCATTTTACTACGTTCTCCATTCATCATCAACTAATTTAACAGACTTTAGAAAGACGGTAGAAAATGACACTCTCCATTAAATTAATTTTTGAAATTGTAAAACAGTTATCACTATAGATGGCTAAAAGTGACCAAGTTTATTTTTTATCCCTGTATGCTTATTTGTGTGTCTTTCAGACGTTCATTGGGTGCAGTTCCTCAGTCATCCTGCAGGAGGCGCCAGTGAGTTCATGAACAATGGAGCTGATTGGCCAATCCACTATGAGGTATTTTTAGGTAATTTGACATGCACTTCTGTAACAATATAGACATATGAGTAAGTAATAATATGAAGTAATTTACGACTGTTTAGAAGAAAAAGGTTCCACCTTCTTTTAGGCCATGACAGAATATTTAAAATCCGGCATTTTTAAAAGTCTAATTCTAGATGTCAAGTCAAGTCACGTTTATTTATATAGCGCTTTTTACAATACAGATTGTATCAAAGCAGCTTCACAGTGATAACATGAAAATAATACAACAAAGTTTGTTTCTAGAAGAAAATTGCGTCATCGTCCATCTTAAGTAAGGCAGATCAATAATATTGTTGAATATTAAATGTCCCCAACTAAGCAAGCCAAAAGCCAAGGCAACACTGGCAAGGAACCAAAACTCCATCAGTGACAGAATGGAGAAAAAAACCTTGGGAGAACTCAGACTCAGTCGCTCAGTTCAACGAGCGAACAGTGTGTGATTATGATCCAGGCAGCGTTACAGGTCAGAGGTCAGATTGGTCGTGTTGATGAGGCCTTCACAGGGCTGATGAGGTCCACCATCTGATCTGGATACGGCCGGGGTCCGGCGGACTGCGGTAAACAGGGAGAGACTGGTTGGGACTTCAGGACTGCGTTGTCATCGTGTCCAGGTGCAGGTCCTTCATCAGATCTGGATATGGCCTGGATCCGGCGGACTGCGGTAAACCTTGGATTAACAAAGACACTAATATTAGCGTAGACAGCATTCTTCTTATGATGTAACAAGTACATCAGGATTTATGGGAAGTGTTCCCGGTTCCGGCTGGCCTAATCTATGCAGCCTAACATTGAATTATAGAAGTCTGTAATGTTTTATGTGTATGCTAGATCAAAGAGATGTGTTTTTAGTCTAGCTTTGAACTGGAAGAGTGTGTCTGCTTCCCGGACAATGTTAGGAAGATTGTTCCAAAGTTTTGGTGCTCAATAGGAGAAGGATCTACCGCCAGCAGTCGATTTTGATATTCTAGGTATTATCAACTGGCCGGAATTTTGAGATCGCAATAGACGTGAAGGACTATAATGCGTTAAGAGCCGCTCAAGTACTGGGGAGCTAAACCATTTAGTGCTTTGTAAGTAATCAGCAATATTTTAAAATGTATACAATGTTTAATAGGGAGCAAATGCAGTGTTGACAGAACAGGGCTAATATGGTCATACTTCCTGGTTCTGGTAAGAACTCGAGCTGCTGCGTTTTGGACCAGCTGTAGTTTGTTTATTAAGCGTGCAGGGCAGCCACCCAGTAGAGCATTACAATAATCTAGCCTTGAGGTCATGAACACATGAACATCAGTGCTGTTATGTTTCACTTACATCAGCCATAAAGAGTAAACGTTTTGCTCCATCTCTTAAAAATGCACAAAAATAAATAAATAAATGCGAATTTCAGTTTAGATGCATTTCCTACCTAATGATTTAGTGGTGGAATTGCTAATTACATCTTTGTGTTTATTTATTATGCCTGAGAATAAAATTGTATTTATTTATAAGTTATATTTATTTAGTAAATTATAATTATAGTAGTAAAATGTAAATTTATTTGTAATTACATATTTAAAATACAATATTTTTTTATATAAATTTATAAAAATATATGAAATTATATATATTATAAATTATATATTATAAATTATACATTAATAATTGTAATAAAATAGTACTTGTAAAAAATTATATTTTCTAGTTGCAAATTGTTATGTATGTTAGAGCTGGCAAATTTATTAATCGTTAAGTTTATATATATATAAATGTGTGTATAAATAAATGTGTGTGTGTGTGTGTGTATATATATGATAAGAAAGAAATAATAGACAAGTAACAGAGATAATTTGAAATGAATTGTATTTTTTTTAATCAAACCTAATATTTTTCAGAAATAATTGTAATTTTTTTAATAATTATAACAAATGATAACAAATCCCTCCAGGATTTATCACAGGGAAATGTCAGTGTTGGATTCTCTTGAATATCAGTTGTTTGGACGACAAGGACACGTTAAGATTGTAGAAAGTGCAATAAAAGGAAAATGAAGAGGGAAAAAAGAAGTCAATCTATGATGCAAGATAAAAATAATTGGAGGGGGAAGGAGGGAGAGAGAAATGGTTGTGACAGAGGAAATGATGTTGTCATGAGTGCTGAAGTACCTGTATCTTAACGGATTTTGTGGAAGAACTCATAAAGTTAGAGAGGAGAGCGTTCACCAGCACTGAGCAGCGTAAGCACACGAGATTAAGCTTTATAACTTCATGTGTTCATGTTTCTACAGCCTCAAATCTTCTTCATCCACAGATGTCCATGTCCGACAGCTCACCGTCCTCCATCTGCATGTTCTCTCTCCATCACCCGTGCTCCAGCTCTCCTGACGGGACTCTTCCTCAGGACCCCATGCCTCAGATGGACTCGGGTCTGTACGGCCAGAACATGGGCTTTCCCAAGACACCGGAGCAAATGATGGGTTTGGGTTACCTGGCGTACCCGTCCTGTCTGAACACCAGCAACAGCGAACGCCCCGCGCAGCAGAATCACAACGCTCCACAGGTAACAACACACACACACACACACACACACACTGTGTGTTTCTGCCATCCTGCCTCTTATGATCAAACTGATGAATACATGTACAATGAAATTCAGCAGTGAACAATACACTGGTTTTGTTTACATCTCAACATTTCTATAAACATGTGGTTGTTTGGTGGGTTACCATAGTTAACAAGCTAAAACCATTAAAAACCATTAAATCCATTTTTCGTTTAGTCTAACTTGATGTACTAAAATAACTACAGTACAACTAAAATGTAAAAAAAAAATAAAAGAAATGTGTTGCTCAAAAAAAAAAAAAAATTACAAAAACGTATTTTATTCCAGGTATTTGCCATTGCAGCATTTCCTTTTTTTCGTTTAGTTTAACTTGATGTACTAAAATAACTACAACTAAAACTGAAATAAGAATAATAAAAACTATAAAGATGTATTTAAAAAACAACAAAAAAAAAAACATGTATAATTATATATTATACGTATAATAACTTCTAACTTATATACTTGTGCAAATGACAAAAACAACAAAATTACTAAAACTTTAACAAAAATTTAAATGGAAAATATACAAATACAACTAATTCTACATATTAATGAAACTCTAATAGTTTTTCAATTATATTAAAATAACATATAGAATTATTATTTATTAATGAATAAATGAGTAAATACTTCATATTAGTAATTATAAATTAATTTTTTTATAAAATAACATTAAGTTATTAATGATTATAAAGATAGTTATAAATGTAGAAAGAAATATTAGATAATAATTTTTTTTTTTAATAATTGTAATATATTTAGTTTAACTTGATGTACTAAAATAACCACAACTAAAACTGAACTAAAATTAATAAAAACGATATAGATGTATTTAAACAAATTATCATTTTATATTATACTTATAATAACTTCTAACCCATATACTAATAAAAAATGATAAAACAAACTGTAGTTTTTCAATTATATTAAAATAACCCTGGTTTATTAATTATGTCTGAGGATATGAGTAAAATTAATTAGTAAATAATTCTATGACTAAATACTTAATATTAGTGAATCTTAAATTAGATAGAATAGTAAATATTATATAATAAATACGTTTTTTTTTTAAATAATTTTAATATATTTTATTTAAAACATTTTCTGGAATAATTCATTTTTTTAATGTGTTTGCATGAAATTATTTGAGGCACTGAAATAATTACAATTAATAATAAATAAAGAATTGTTGTAGGGAAATATTAATGTTAGATTCCATAGAATGTTTGTGGTTTGGACAACAAGGAAACATTAAGAGAAAAGAATGTAAAAAAAAGTGTTTATAAAACTGGAAAAAGCATTTGCTAAATTAATAAATGTAAACAAGTCTTGTGTCCCATAATGCACTGTGAGCTCAATGTCCATTTAAGATTGTGGAAAAAGTGGGAGAAATGTTTATGATCTGGGAAAGAATGGTAGAATTATTTAGAATTATTTTATCTATAATAAAAACTATAAAGACATTTTAAAAAAACGTATAATTCTATATTATATGTATAATAACTTCTAACTTATATTCTTGTGCAAATGACAAAAACAACAAAATTACTAAAACTTTAACAAAAATTTAAATGGAATATATACGGATAAAACTAATTTAACATTTTAATAAAACTAATAGTTTCTCAGTTATATTAAAATGACACTGGTTCATGATTATGTCTGATAATACAAGTAAAAATAATTAGTAAATAATAATTCTATGAGTAAATAGTTAATATTTGTAATTATATATTTGATGTTTATATAATAACATTCAGTTATTAATGATTATAATGATAGTTATAAATATAGAAACAAATATTAGATAATAAATTAAATATATTAGAATTATTTAAAAACAACTAGTTTAACTTGATGTTCTAAAATAATCAAATTGAAACAAATAAAATTAATAAAAACTAACTATATAGACATATTTAAACAAATTATATATATATATATATATATATATATATATATATATAATTTCAGTGTGTACAGTATATAATTATAATTTGTTTAAATATGTCTATATAGTTTTTGTTAATTTTATTTCAGTTTCAGTTGTGATTATTTTAGTACATTATACTTATAATAACTTCTAACTTATATACTAATAAAAATGACACTTATTTTTATCACCAAAATCTATTGGAACTGGTTGTGTTTGTTTTGTAAAGTGTTCCAGTCTGTTCATCTCTGAATGAATGGCTTTCACTGAACTCTATTTCTTTTCCATTCTCGGCAACTCTACCGATCTCCAAGAAGGATTTCTCCCAGTTCCTTCTGCCGCCGCCAGTGCCCGCTCTCCGCCAGTCCACACAGAAGAGAGGTCTGAGCAAAGACAGCGTTGAGTATCGCCTGCGCAGAGAGCGCAACAACATCGCCGTGAGGAAGAGTCGTGATAAAGCTCGCCGCCGTATCCAGCTGACCCAGCAGAGGGCGCTACAGCTTCAGGACGAGAACCACAGGCTTCAGATGCACATACAGCGCCTGTCACACGAGGTGGACTCGCTCAGACACTATCTGTCACAGCGCCACCTACAGGCCAAGGAGCAGGACGACAACTGCTGAGACACTCAAGGTTCTGTTCATCTTGGTTTCACTTTATTTTCATGGTCCCTTTAAAGGTGCACTGTGTGATTTCTAGCGGCATCTAGTGGTGAGGTTGTGAACTGCACCCAACAGAAGTTATGGTAGCCGACAGGAAGTGATGTCGTCGTCTGAGTAGCCAGTTAATCAATGAGGTTTCTTTACAAAGATAAATTAAGAAATTATGTTAACTTAATTATTCAGTAAAACGATGTTATTGTGAATATTATTGTGACTTGTTCATCATTGTGTCAGTGGTTTATTCGCTGACTTTAGCTGAAGCTTCTTTACATCAAGAACAACACAGTGATGAAACGCGTTTGTCCGTTCAGGGCCACCATAGAAACATGTTGATGTAAGCGGACCCGCGGTGTGTGTAGAGAGAAACGCCTCATTCTAAGCTAATAAACACATAACGCTTCATTATGTAAGCTCTTTATACACCAATGAACACATAGTTATGAATATGATATTGCATTTCTGTCAACAGATCCTCCTAAAAACTACACAATGCACCTTTAACACATTCAGTTGATTATAAGTGACGCTGCACCTACATGTCTTCTAACTCTCAGTATAGTGTTAGTAGAGTATTAGTGGACTGGTAGGGTTGGGATTAGTAGAAGAAGTTGACATGTAGTTGCAAAGTCACTCAGGAGAATGTTCAAAAGGGACCATCAAAATAAAGTGTTACCTTGATCTTAGATTCGGGACTTTCTTATAGTTCATCAGTCCAAAGTGAACATGGGAGATAATCTACTGTGAACTAGTCAAGTCTCAACTAGTTGCAAACATCTAGAGCTGGAGTACCTGTCAGTCTGAATGATAAACTGATGTTAGTTATTAAACATCACAGCAAATCTCAACATTTTTGATTTTAAATAAATAGTTCAATCTTGTAACTCGTTTAATTTTGTATTCTTCCCGGAGAGATCGGAGATTCTGCAGTGAATATTTCTCATGGTTGGTTTATTTTTTTGAAAGTCAGTTTGTATATCGACACAATCTTTGAAAAATCGCCGAATCTATTTTTAACATGTTTTGTCCTGAATGTCTTCTCAGCTAAAGCTAAAACGTCAAGGTCACATCTTACAATAAGGAGAATTAGAAGTATTTTTCATCATTAGTTCATGTAAACTAAAGCATTTATTCAGTTTAGTTAGTTAATTCAGCATTAATATAACATTAGTAAAATCAAAAGTTGTATATGTTAATATTATTAACTGAGCTGACATCAACTAACAGACTAATAAATACTATAACAAATGTTTTGCTCATTATTAATGTATTAACTAACGTTAAATAACGAGACCTTACTGTAAAGTGTTTAACAATTATGCAAATTAATATCTGAAGCAAGAAAAATGCATTACAGACAAATTCTGGACGTCAAAAATAATTACTTTGCTAAAATAATTTGGGTTACACTTTATTGTAAGGCGTCTGTGTTACAGTGCAAGTACTGAGTAATAGTTATTAACTACATGTACTTACTATAGGGCTAGGATTAGGTGCATGTTATTATGCATCATTTATAGTTATTACTACAGTAACATGGACACTGTAAAATAAAGTCTTTCCATAATTTGTCATTAATTCATTGTTGCGTGACAGAGTTCACATGTTTTGTATGTATTTGTATTTTTATACAGTTTCAGTTTCTGTTCTTCTGACGTATATGAAAAATACTCTTGACTTTTCTATTAATGTTCAGGCGTGTGATTTTATCGTTTAAGAATATAATGATAATGGGAACTTTATAATTCTAATTCTGAACTTTTGATTGGATCTGTTGTTTTACACCAAACATACAAAACCACAGACTTGTGACATGAAAACTAGCTCTTCTATGATTATAAAAAATCCCACAAAACATGCATCAGAATCAGAGTTTCCACAGATTATCCGCACACTATCTCCAGCTTTTGCAGATCTGCCTCCTCTGAACTGAGTTATTATTTGGTCAATCTGCATTGATTGTAAATTGCACAACATCTTTCCTCCCTTCAAACGGACACGATGACACGGGTGTTTGAGCGGGAAGAGCTCAGGCCGAGCTTCAGTGGGACGGATGAGATTTCAACACATGTGGGACAGTGAGCTGGTGATAGCATCACGACACAGGGGGTGTTCAGGTCTTCCTGTGGCTTCCACTGATAGCGCTCGCTCGGGGTTATCTGGTTCTGGTTACCCGTAACACCAGATGAACTGAGGCTGATAACACACACAGGGACACATTGCTATAGCCACGTCCACTAGAGAACACTCTGACATTTATTAATTCACACAACTGTTGATGTTTGTGTGTTGTAACTTCATTCCGTATGGCTGTGGAGCAATCTGCGGTCCCAGACCTGAAATCTGCCACAGTGTGAGGAAAGAGTGTGTGTTTCAACCGAGCCTCTGTTACTCAACACAGTGCAAGAGGACAGGCTGAGATGTGAACGCTCAACACCTGAACACTCACACTCACTTTAGCTCAAATTAAACTACAATGTTTAATACATCATTTAATATAAGAATATTTTCTTTCATTTTAAATTGATATATAACTTTTGTTATAATATATTATATTGTATTATACAGAATAGCATGGCACTATCATGATACTTGTCTGAGAAACTGTAATGCTTAACAGTAGGCCTAAAGTTTTACTTTAAATTGATATATATATATTAATAAAAATTAATTATTATAATATAATAATAGGAAATTATACTATATAATATAATATTAATATATTATATGTTAAATTAAAATATAATGTAATAATTTATATATTAATTACCAGGATACTTGTCTGAAAACTATATATATATATATATATATATATATATATAATTATGGGTTTATTAAAATAGAAAATTTTAAATAGAAAATTATTATTATTATTCTAACCCCATTTGGCAAAAAATGTCTTGTCTTGAGC
>NC_138735.1:32171482-32518982 GCF_965113295.1 Leuciscus leuciscus
TTATAGTTTTTAGTAGTATTTTGCAATAGTTTTTATTTTTATATTTTTCATTTTTAAAGGATTTAGTCATTTTGTTGTGTGTGTGTGTGTGTGTGTTAGTTTATTTCATTTTATTCATTTTAATCCAGTTTTAGTTTTGGTAACACTTTATTTTACAGTATTCTTGTTACACGTTGCATGTCGTAATATATAACTATAAATTCTGCATAATTACATGCAACTAACCCTAAATCAAACCCCAATTCTAACTCTATAGTAAGTACATGTAGTTCATTATTATTACTCAGTTCTTACACTGTAACACAGACACCTTAAAATAAAGTGTAACCTTAATTTGATTAATTTTAGTACGAGTGTTTAGTATTTTAGAAGAAATGTTATCTTAAACATTACCTGAAGTAAATCAAAATATAAGCTATTTCAAAATATAAGCTATTATAAGTTTTAGTTAATGATAACAACACTTTATTTAGTTTTTGTGTGAACTAACCATATGATGTCATGTCTTTAAACAGGCAAGATGGTGAATTCAGGCACTAATACAGAATAATGCAATAATCCCCCCCAAAAAAAGTATATTAGAAAAAGTCTATGAACATGTTGATTTTAATCCTGCTGAATGTCACAGAAGTGTGATGCAAGTAATTGTAATTTTCCAAAAAGTGTTCCATGAAGCGACATAATCACAGCCAATCAGAACCTTTCTGACATTAAATATGTGAATATTGACTTTGTTGTAGTGCGATGCTGTGGAGATATAGAGGAGAGTCACTGAGATTGTGTTCTTGACACACGGCACTGATAAGCAGCAATGACTTTCTCACAGACTGAAATAGATTTATCTCTGGTTGTTAATCACGCTTCGTCTGGGAGGGACGCGTGTCTATGTCTGTCAGACTCCATGTCCAGTGAAAGGTTCATCAGATTCCTCACTAAACACGCCTGAAGCTTTTATTTAATCAAATAAACAGCAGGTGTTGGTTTATATATAGACTCATACACATTATTACTCCCAGTCAGGTGTTTCAAGTTTGTGGATTTTGTGGACAATCTAAAGATAGTTAATGCGCTCATTTAAGGAGTATTTTGTGTTTAGTGTGTGTGTGTGTGTGTATGTGTGTGTGTGGGCTGAAGTTCTCCACCCTGAAGACGAGTCATGTGTGCAGAAGAACTGGTTTGGTCACATTTCAGCTGATGATCTCTTATGTGGTCATGTCATCATGCAGCTGGTTTGGTCACATGACATCTGACTCATTCCACAGTTGTTTACATGCTGAATTTTAAGAATTAATTTGTTATATTAACAATGTTATTTACAGTTCTGCCGCTATCAATTGTTAACAAACAAGTATTCATTACTTCAGTGAGCTCATTGTTTCTGCCTTAAATTATTACATTGTTTAAATGATTTTTTTTGCATAAATTATTGAATTGTTTAATATTTTTTTCGCTAACTGTGATTTATGTACATTTCTGAAATACATAACTTAGACAGTTTCCTCTGATAACAGATCAGACACTCTGCATTGTAATGTGGACTCATGCATTCTCCGTAAAGCTGCTGTGAAACGAGGTGTATTGTGAAAAGTGCTATAAAAAGAAATGTGAATTGAATATCAAACATGAAGTGAAACTAAAGCCTGGACACGTGTTCTGCTTTAGCTTAGAAGAAAACATGAAGTCGTGCGTCTTCAGGGCGTCTTTGGAGATCACAGTGTTGCTGTCTCCTTACGAACAGGAAGTCTTTTTAATTTACAAACTGTTTGCGTGTCCCTGCTACTGCTACAACTGACTTCCTGTCTGTTCTGGCTTCACTTCCTGTTGTTTCCAGTGGGATCTGGTGTGTTTGCGGTACTGGCTGGTTCCAGTAGAGGAGGTGTGCTTCATTCTGGGAACCCTTACAGGCTGTCTGGGTTTGGGTTACGCGTCTGACCGGTGAGGAACCGTCTGGTCAGGTTTGGATAGGGGTGTCACAATATATCACAATACAAAGATGTAAAAATGAAACATCAAAATAAAAATGACTGTGAGGAAAAAATTACATTTTTTAGAGTATTAGTGTCAGTACTACATTAAACTACTATATATAATGTTGAATATAATGTATAATAATGCAATGGGGGAATATTTATGACTCCTGATGATGCCAAATGTCTGATGTTACCAGTAAAAAGTGGCCGACATTATTTTAAATATCTCTAGTCTAAAAAAATTCAGTATTTTCAGCTTCATAATCATGAGTATTGTTATTCTGGTGTCCTGTGCTTTGGGTTATCAGCACCAAGTCCAAGTCTATTCATTTACACCCACAATATAATATCAAATATAGCATTTTAATCAACAGTACATTTTTTACTAAACTTTTATCATATGTCTTTGAGTATCGCAATAATATCGTATCGTGAAATGTATCGAATCGTGTAGTTTTTGATGTAATTTCTGTATTGAATTGTGCTGTTGTTGTGCTCAGGCTGGGCAGGCATAAGTCCCTGCTGGTGTCTCTGACCCTGGCGGTGGTGTTCGGTGTGCTGGTGTGTGTCTCGCCCTCGCCGCCGGTCTTCATCTCCATGCGGTTCTGTCTCGCCGCCGCGAGCGCTGGCGTCTACCTCACGCTCTACGTCACACGTGAGTCAAACACACACGGACACACATGTGCTCAGCAGTGTTTGTTTGCTGTGGGTTCGGGATGATTTCCTGTAGCTCAGTGGTAAGAGCATTGCGTTAACAACGCAAGGTTGTGGGTTCGATCCCAGGGGATTGCACATGCCTATGTATAAATGTATAGGATTATGCAATGTAAGTCGCTTTGGATAAAAGCGTCTGCCAAATGCATAAATGTAATGATATTACACTGCAAAAAAGTGCAAATATCTAAACATTCTGGTCCTGCTCGCCTGGGTTGACCTCATTTGACCTGGGTCCAAAATGACATAATTTTTAACATTTTATTTCAATGAAATGAATACTATATTTTAGTTCGATAATGTTTTATATTTAATTTGTTGTACTTTTAGGTGATTTTATGGTAGTAAATTATATTTTTGGAATAGTTATAATCCATTTATTACCTGTTAACCACTTTTTGAGCATAGAAATTAAACTGTTGTAAATCTTGAATGCTTTGGAGCAACAGACTTAAGTTTGGTCTCTAGGCAGACACATGCCAGATGATTACTGAAGTGAAAAAGTGAAACAAAACAGTTATAGAAATTTAAGTTTATTATTACGAAAAATGCATAAAATACAATTTTTATATGAAATATATATTTTCCAAAGCATGTTTTACTGTAAAACTGTAAGCAAAAAAAAAATCTAAACAAGTTGTGTTCCAAATTTGAGGTTGATACCTCAAAAATGTTGCTTTCAGCAAGATTTTGTTTGAGCGCAGTACCAAACATTTCCACTTGATGAAATTCTTTTCCCATTCATTTCCAATGTGTTCATTTGACCGCAGACAATACAAGACTATTTTTTTCAGGACTTCATTTAACCTTTTCGAATCATGTCCATCATTTTTTTTTTTTGTGTTCACATAGCAAGTGCCAAAACCTTTACCAAGTTTCATACCATTACAATGTAGTAAAAATGTCTGAAAATACAAAATGTTTAGTTTTTTCGGTCAAAAACAGACCCAGAGGCTTCAATCAACCCATTGCGAGTGAACTAAAACTACAGACACTAATATCCAGAACAGAATATGAAACGCTTGAATGCTTTCTGTTAGTCATGACCTTTAAAGCAGTTCCCGTTGTGTTCCAGGTCTGGAGCTCTGTGACCCTTCCCTGCGGCTGCTGGCCACGATGATGTCCGGTCTGACCACGTTTGCGGGCGAGCTCCTGCTGCTGGCTGTGGCCCTCGGCTGTGGCTCCTGGAGGGGCCTGTTGGGAACCGGAGCGGCTCCGCTGGCGTTGTTCCTGTGCTATGGGTTAGTCCATGAGGAATACAACCTACGGATCAGCTTTTGTAATAACTATGCTCTAGCAAATAGTTCAGATTTCTCACAGTTCAGCTTGTATCATGTGGTTTTGGTTTGTATACTGTCACTATTAGAGGTGCACTGATAAGATAACTATTATAAGGTCATTTAACAAAGCTAGATGATTCATAAAACATTTTACCAGGAAATGATGCCAAAACATGGTGTTTATAATTTCATACCTATTCTAACTTATACTTCCACGTCACTCTCGCAGTTTCAACAAAACCTTAACACTGTCCTTCCTTTTATTACTAACTTTAGGTCCATTCTAAACCATTTTATTTACTGTACCTTTTGAAACCTTTATATATATATATACACTGTATATACTGTGGTCTAAAACTAACTTTTTTCCACACCTACCATTGGCCGGTGACCATTTTAGATACCAGTGAAAATTACAGAAATGTAATTAATTTAAAAAGTAAAATAGCACTGCATAGTTTTCACTGTATAAATTAACATAGATTAATCCTTATCAAAGTTATTCAGTCAAAAGCAGTGAGTGATTTTCCTTCGTCTTCTGTTGTTTGATTAGTGTCTGACGTCTGCAGGTTTATTAGGCTGCTGTCACTTTAAGAGCGAATGCACGGATCCAATCTACTGTTACACATACGTTTTATTTCTCATCTGTATGTGTTCAGTAAAAATTCGGTGATGTATTTTACTTCAGCAAAACATCACAGAAACCCAAAGCTGAAGTTTCCTCGGGTCATCGGCGATCCTTAATGTTGATCCCTGAAACAAGGTCTATGAGCTGCAATATGAAAAACATATTTGACCTGTATTGAAACATAAACAGGTCCTGCAGATCAGGCGTCAGTTCTGTGGATAACATCTCTTATGTTATCAGACTGGCTCAGCATCAACACACTCATCCTTGAGCTGCTGGGAACAGGAAGTAAAGCTTTTCAACACTTCATCAGCCTAAATGCAAACCGACTGCGCCTTCAGCCTCATTCAGAAATATTGATCTAAAATTCCCTGTGAAGCATCAAAGCTTTAAGAGCAGCCAGTGCGCATTAGCGCTTGTTAGTAATGATGATCGTCCCTCTAGTGGTGTCGTTTCTCCCTGTGCTGTTTGTAGAGCAAATGCTGGTATTACTCTGTGAAGCTGCTCTTTTTGCTGGCATTTAAAGATCAGTTTGTTTGTCTTCAGGATCCCGGGAGTGTTTCCCGAATCGCCTCGCTGGCTCCTGCTTTCCGAAAGGACGGGAGACATGAATTCCTTCAGCGAACGGAGCGAGCGGCAGAGAGATGACGACGGTTTCACGGGTCAGTTTAAAAATATCTTTGTCTGGTTGACGCTCGGAAATGCTCATTTTGAAACGCAGACAGCATCAGTTTCTGCTGGATGTTTTTAGTCCAATAGTTGCTCAGTTCTCAATGAACAAGAATGCAGAATGAGAGTGTGTTATTGTGTCTGATGCAGAGATGGACACAGAGTCGTCCTCATCTCCTGGACGTCCTCACCTGTCCTTCCCAGAGCTGCTGCACAGCAGAAACATCTGGAAGAACCTGTGTGTGCTGGGATTCACATCGTAAGTGATTCCTACTGTTTTTACTTGCCTAATGTGCAAAAATGAACAACTTTTGGAAGTTGGAGGTGGACTGCTCTTGCAAAATAACAAAATAGCTCATTTTCAGTTGATTGTCATTTTTGACAAGAGAAAACCTAAATGTGTTTCCTTCAGGAAGCAACAGTGTAGATATAGAACAAACATTTATTGAGTACTTATACACCAAAAGTATTGGTACACACCTCTTAATTCTTGAAATTAGGTGTTTCAATCAGACCCATTGCCACAGGTGTATAAAATCAAGCATTTGGGAAAGACATTGGTCGTTCTGAAGAGCTCAGTGGATTCAAGCATGGCACTGTGATTGGATGCCACCTTTGCAGCAAGTCGTTTCGTGAAATTTCATCCCAGCTAGATACTTCACGGTCAACTGTAAGTGGTTTTATTGGAAAGTGGAAGCGTTTAGGAACATTTAGAGTGTGTAAAACTTCCACTGCCATTAATATCAGCACAAAAGATGTGCGGCGGGAGCTTTGCGGAGTGGGTTTCCATGGCCGAGCTGATGCAAGTACAATAGCAAGAGTTGGATGGAGAGGTGAGTGTGGAGTGTTGAATCGTTCTGGCGGTCTCATAGATGAATCTGGGTTTGGTGGATGCCAGGAGAAACTTACCTGTCTGACTGCATCGTGCCAACTGTAGAGTTTGGTGGAGGGGGGAGTATGGTGTGGGGCTGTTTTTCACGGCTCTTTTAGATTATTATTCTTATAAGATTATTATTCTCTCTTCCAGGCAATTATTCTTATTTATTTTTATTTCTTCTATGTAAAGCACTTTGAATTGCCATTGTGTATGAAATGTGCTATATAAATAAACTTGCCTTGCCTTGCCTTCCAGTAAAAGGAAATCTTAATACTTCAGCTTACCTAGACGTTTTAGACAATGCTTTGTGGGAACAGTTTGGGGAAAGCCCTTTTCTATCCCATCATTACTTGGTGCACAGAGGTCCATAAAGATGTGGTTGGATGAGTTTGGTGTTGAAGAACTTGACTGACATCACAGGAATAAATTGCGGGCCAAAGTCTGAACGTTCATTGTAATGATCATACTGACTACTACATAGTCTTCAGTGTCACATGATCCTTCAGAAATCATTCTAATATGCTGATTTGTTGCTCATTTCTTAAATGTTGAAAAAAGTTCTGCTGCTTTATTTTGTTGCACTGTGTCCAGGTTCATCTCTCATGGCATCAGTCACTGCTACAGCTCCTTCAGAGGTGACGTCAGAGGGATCACCCCCAGTTTCTATTGGACGTACCTGCTGTCTGTGTGTGCTGGGGGCGGAGCCTGGCTGCTGCTCTGGGCAACAGTGGACCGGTTTGGTCGTCGTGGAATTCTTCTTCTAGCCATGACCTTGACCGGACTGGCTTCCCTAATCCTGCTCGGACTCATGGACTGTAAGTGTCCACGGGTCGCTTTCCCGACACCATACACACATACTAATGACAGTATTTTACTCGGTATTCTCAGGTGAAATTTCATCTTCAATTCAAAACAATAAAGAAAGGAATTAATATTTAATTATTTATAATATTTATTTTTTATAATACAGAAAAATGAATACTGCATGTGAGCACATTGTCCTTCAAATCTCATCACTTCAAATACTGTAAATAAAAAAATATATAAAATATTCTGCACAAATTTAAAACAAATACTACAGGGATGCATACTTATTATTGCACTTGATTAAATAATGTCATAATGTTGTGCTTTATTGTTAAGTAATTGTAAATGAATGTAAAATATCACAATACAAAACAGTCTTTTATGGAATATTTATGTATTTTGTGAGTGAAATATGATCTGGATACGTTTTGTGAGATTTGCACACAGAGTTATCTGAAAATGCTTTATTTCTTTGAGGTATTTCGGGTCTCAATGTTTGACGTTCAGATGAATGTGTCCCTGCAGATCTAAGCGAGTCGGCCATGACCGTGTTCTCCATCATGGGCCTGTTCTCGTCCCAAGCGGCCGCTTCCCTCTCCATTCTGTTCACCGCTGAAGTCATGCCCACCGTCATCAGGTAAACACGCCAGTCCCGCAGGGCTGGTTACTAGCACACCGTGATAACACCTGGCTTATTTTAGCTCCTGAAACAGCAGAATGCAGGTAGTGTGTGGACTATGAAATGGGAATTACATCCCGGTTAGGGATGTAATTTATGCATCTGCACCGTGTTGTTCTGGCTTCCTGCCAAGAGTGTTTCTCCTGGGGCGAAACTGAGGGAAGATTTGCACCAGTTGTTAACTTATTAGCTTTAAAGCAAGGCAATGGCAAGGTCATGGGTTTGATTCCTAGGGAATGTATGAGCTAATAAAACGTAAACCCTGAATGCATTGCATAAAAGCATTGGCCAAATGCATTATATATGGCTGTTATCAATATTCTAATATTTAATTGTAATGTCGGAAGCACTTTATTGTGATCTGCTCAGAGACGTAGCGCTACTCATGCTGTTGAAATTTCCTACATCCCACTTAGTCACAATTATTAGTTAATCACGTTCAAGTACTTTGTTGTCAGAATGAATAGGAATCATGGAGGAAACAATGTTCACTTATGTCTATTTCTTGGGGAAATCTTATTAAAGCCTAAATTTATTGTTAAATATCCAATGAATTTTGAATAAAATGTAGTGTCGCATTCATTGACAACCATATAAACCATACATCTAGATTCAGAAATTTCAGTCAAATGCTGTTTTTGCTGTGTCAAATACATACAATATGCATCAAATGATTTTTTTATAGATGTAAATGTACATGTGTGTAACGGCAAGAGAAAACACTGTAGATGTTGTGGGAAAAACAAATCAAATTTAGTCACAGTGATAGTTCTCTTCTTTGTCGCTTCTCAGAGTTGAAGTTTTCTCAGAGTTTCCCAGTCGTGAGCGGCCACTCGTTTAATTTCTGACTAGGAAACTCGTATTTACGTTAATTCCAATTGCACATGAAGGCAGCATCAGTACTAAAAGAAGCCAACAGCAAAAGTTCCATCAGAAACAAAATGTGCTTCTACTTTTCTTCAACCAAAGTTGATCACTTGTTGGGAAACATTTCCATTTAGACGAAAGATTTCCTAGAACCTGTGAATGTGATGATTTTGACGTTCCATTGTTGTGTCCGCAGAGGAAGTGGAGTGGGAGCCGTCATGGCGCTGGGTTGCGTGGGCCGCCTCAGTTCTCCTCTCATGGATCTGCGTAATCACTACGGATACTTCCTGCACCATGTGGTCTACTCGTCTCTGGCCCTGCTAGCGGTTCTCTCAATCCTGCTTCTTCCGGAGAGCAAACGCAAACCGCTTCCCCAGACGCTGGTGGACGGAGAACAGTACCGGCGTCCTCCGCTAGTGCGACGGAGGAGGGATAACGTTCCTCTTCTCGCTACTCCCAACCCAGAGACCTAGCCTTTACTCTTCAAGCGCATATACAGAGGGATCGTCCTCAGAGTCGCTCCCTCTCAACCATGTTCAGTAGTCATTCCTAACACCCATCGGTGGAGTCGTCCATCATAAAGTGTGAAGGAACTGCAGCGTTCACAAACGCTCCATCTTTTTAGCGCACAGTGGCATAAACCATGAGTCAAGAGTGAACACTCTAATTCACCACTGAAGTCTGACCCATGTAGCATCCAGTGACTTGATACTAGTATTAGACCGTATTTAACTTCACAGAGACAAGGGCTGAAAATCACAGTGGTCGTTCTGAAATCTATTTATCCCTTTGAAACTAGGCTTATGTTCTCACTCCAGATGGAATTGGTTCTCTTAATTCTTGAACATGTTGCTGCTAAGAATGGCGATCCCAGAGGATCGTTGAAGGACTGATCGTGTTTTGGGGCGAGAAACACTGAGGATCGGTTTAATGTGCACTCTGATTGGACTGAGGCATGACACTTATTATTGAATGTTACACGTCACATTTGTAGTTAAAGGAATATTACAAGTATTAAACTTGAGCTCTATGTGCAGCAGCTGGGACTCGCTGTCAGTTCAGCTTCCCAGATTTTATTATTTTGACCCGTCGGTATTGCATAACCAGATGTTAATTTTTGTCGCAGATGATTTATCGAACTTCACAAATAATAACGGTTTTACTGAATAATCTATGTGTAGTACATCCTTAATATTTTTAGCTTTTAACTGGAGTATTTGGACAGCTTAAGTTGTATTTAACCTGGAATATTCCTTTAATAGGCTGATTGCTCATGATGTCCCATATTTCTGTTCCTCACCTTGAAGATCGAGGCTGAAGAGTACGACAGCAGAGGCATGGAGCTCATCTGAATGTTGACACTGTCTAGATTTATTTATGTCTAATGTCTGGCTCTGTAGTTTGCCTTTTGTCTTTGCCTATTGCATTTGGATTCTGAAATAAGGTACATTGGAAACACAAGTTATGTAGCTTTTCCTCGTAAACGCCTCTTTGTGTTCGATTTTTTTTTAAATGCACTTAATAGTTCTGAATTGTAAGTAATAATTTAATTATGATAATTACTACTTGAATAATAAGGATAATAGTAATAAGTCTGATGATTGCGCAACAATTACTAAACAATGCTGTAATTATTAATAAATCTTTAACCAATAGTTACAAATAAAATCATGAAAAATCATTTGTTTGTCAAGTGATTAGAACTGAAGACTCAAGCTGAGATAGCCTTTCTCTACACTCAAACATTGGTGGTTTGATGTCCTGTCGTACCTCTGGTACATCAGTATTTAGCTGGTTTGCGTATTTTCGGCTCTTCGGTTTTTGTAACTCATTTTATACCAGAAATTCACTCTGAACTGCAGCCCCTGATTCATATATATATATAATTTTGAATTTTTGTTTGTCAAGAAGAAATTCCTCTACAAAATAGCTATACACAGGATCCCTGCGGTCATCACAAACCTGGAGATATCAGGGAATTTTAACCCTATAAAACCTAGTGTATCATATTTGATACGCAAATTTCTAAGGCCTATAAATTGTTAACATACCTTTTTTTTAGCAAGTAAAAGGCTTTTAGTATAATTGTAAAAATGTCCACCTTCAGCTTGTAGTTCTTGTCTTTTTGCTGTGAAATGTCAGATTTTTGTTTGTAATATTTCAAAATGTACATTTAATGGACTGAAGCGACCATGTTTATTTGATTATCCACACATCGTGTTCAAATGTAGCAAATATGATCATTAGGATTTTGAAGGTTTATTTGTTCATCATTGTATTGCATTGCATTATATGTTTTAAAACTAGAGCTTTGATCATAAAACTAAGCATTTAAAAATCATCTTACTAAGACATATTATTGGCTCATATAGTGACAACTGATATTTAGATGCATTTTATGTCAGTAGTCTATGTCTTTGTGCATATAAACATCAGCACCATATTGCATTTTTTTTTTGTTCAGTTTGAATAAAATGTAGCTATTTTTTCTACCTCGAGTTTGAGATCCATATTCTCACTATATGAGCCATAAAAGCCTGATGTATCAAAAATGATAATCAACAAGCATCATATTATTTCATATGTCAGGCTTTTCAGGTTTCAAATGATTTCAAAGAGTCATAAAATCCTCGATTACTGAAGTCATGGCAGAGTGATAGGAATAGCTTGTCATGAACAATAAATTGTCTTGAATGAAATGTCTATAAAATGTTGAAAAATCAATTACCTTGAAAATATTAAAGTCAAGGAAATCATTGGCTGAAATCTGTGGGAACCCTGAACACAATTTTATTTAAGTATAGCATTAGACAATGCATAAAGTATTTTAAATAAATATAGTCCTTTCAGAGACAACAGAGACTAACTTAGCATTGTAGATCTATTGAATTACCATTACGGTTCAGACATCTGGCCGATTGCGTCCTCGTACTGTAAATACTGCTGATCAATTAATCGTCCTCATGAGATTCTTGCCTGGAGATTTCAACAGGGAGTGATTGTAGACGTTATGAAGGCATGCACAATGAAAACGATCTCACTTGTTGAACACTTGCACCTTGTTAGCGTGACCTTTGCTGCTTAGTTGTCTTCACTTAGTGGGACGTCTAATAATAGCTTATGGTCACAACTCGTCACTTTGGCTGCAACCATACTTGTCTGTTGGCAAACCATGAGTTATAATAATAGCCTTTATACAAACACATCTCATTAAAAAAGTGATTTAATTTCTATAATCTTCATAATGTCAGTAGTAAATGATCATGAAGTGAACTAGACCAAAATACGAAAACCAACTAAGATGATGTACTCCATTACAAGGGCAGGCAACCAAACGCTTGACCCGACAGAAAGACGACACCCCATTTGTCTCACTTGTCTTGTGACAATGGACGCATGCACAAAATATTACAGTAAGGCCATCACTGCTTTAACTTCACAGCTGCAATAAAACAAAGTGGTCCATCACTCTTCCCTTATTTATATTTATCTTTCAGTGAAACGTTCCACTGTGTTACATAAATGGATGAGCTTCTGTCTGCAGCCAAACCACTGATTCTCAATCAATGGGCGTCACTTTCCAGGAATTTCACAGGGTTATCTTTATACCCAAGGACAAAAGAGATGATCCTGTGCCAGGGAAGCAAGGAATCATTTCATCTGTCGCTCATTGACCTTCAACCCATCTGAACTCGTGATAGGACCCGTGATAACACTGTGACATTTCAGACTTCTGTGTGTTTTCCTGAAAATACAGTCCCATTAATAAAAATAATTTTACTATTGTTGCATAATTAGTCAAAGCAAGTGAAGTCTTTATGGCCTTATAACATGGGAAATAGTGCTTTCTTTAAAATGATGTTGATGCATTAGGAGAAAAAGAATGCAAGCGAACACCATTGTTGAATTTCAAAAGTTACTTTATTAGGATGACTTACCCATCTGGTGATTCGCCTGTGACTTTAATTAGACAAAGTTAGTTTAGAACAAAAACAGAGGTATGCCCTCATACTGTAGAATTTATGATACGACACAAGCTAATAATGCTGTGTTTTTCAGATTAGCTTGATTTGGCATATTTTGAATGCAGATAGGACTTAATGGTCAAAGCGTTGAGGTTTGTCATGCTGATTTAAATTGTCCCCCTGTAATTATTTTCCATTATGAGATGTAGTTGGCAGCGGTGGAATGACTATATGAAAAACTATGCTTATCCCTCCCTACATCAGCCAAACCAAGCACAAAAGCAGTTTGCCATAACAAGGTGCCAACTCCCTTATTTAGATAGATAGTCACTTTATAAAAGAGAGGAAGGACTCTCTATTGAGAGGATCTTCAGCTTCAGCCATTCAACTTTCCCTCAAGCCTACAACTTGTAAACAGGTAATTCAAAATATTCTTTCTTTATACAAATTTTTCAAAGTTATAACTTTGGAATTCATGTTAATGCATTTGCAGCGTTTGCAGTGATAATCTCTGTGGTGGAAGCGGTCAGAGGTAAAGCATCTCATATCAGTGTTTCATGGTCATAATGCATGTTTCATAATGACATCTGTGCAGTTATTTTACATCATAATAGCAATACTGCATCATTAACAATAGTGAAATGATTGATTGTGGCATGAAGCACATTTAACAACTTATCAAATATGTATGATAGAAGATTTTGATGTTTTTTGCAGATCTAGGAAAACAAACTGCCTTAGTGTTTCCTGTAATTTATAGTAAAAGATTTTTGTATGCATTTTTATTAAGATTTTCTTACTATTTTGTTCATTTTTTTCAAAGCTTTGAATGTTTGTTTAGTGAAAATGGCATTTCTATTTTTATTTATTACTTTGCTATTTTTGTGTCTTAAGTGCCCAAATATTCTCCAATATATAATATCTCGTATATTAATCTGTTTGCATACACTTACAAACAGCAGGCTAGGTGAAACATGGGAGATGTCGCGATGGAGGAGTTTGGACCTGCTGCTCCGTACCTCAGAAAGTCAGACAGGGAGCGACTGGAGGCCCAAACGCGCCCCTTCGACATGAAGAAGGAATGTTTCGTCCCTGATCCTGAGGAGGAGTTTGTGAAAGGAACCATTGTGAGTCGGGACGGTGATAAAGTCACCTGTGAGACTGAAAAAGGCAAAGTAAGTTCAGGTTAAACAAGTGATCATTATTGATTATTACTTCACTGCATTAGAGGAACTTATTGTTATGAGTAATAACTCTTTGAGTATGTGCCCTTTACAGACAGTAACTGTGAAGGAGGATGATGTTCACCCCCAGAACCCGCCAAAGTTTGATAAAATTGAGGACATGGCGATGTTCACCTTCCTGCACGAGCCCGCTGTGCTGTTTAACCTCAAAGAGCGTTACGCAGCCTGGATGATCTACGTGAGTCGAGTCTTAAAACACTCACGCATTCTCTTTATCGTGGATGAGTAGATCTAAACCTTCTGTGAATCTCTTACAGACCTACTCTGGGCTCTTCTGTGTCACTGTGAATCCCTACAAGTGGCTGCCAGTGTACAACCAGGAAGTCGTCAATGCCTATAGAGGAAAGAAGAGGAGTGAAGCTCCTCCACACATCTTCTCCATCTCAGACAACGCCTACCAGTACATGCTGTCAGGTGCGTCTACTTGACACCAGTGGTTCTACCTAATCAAGTGGTTTTACTTCAGTTTTCAGGACACAGTAAATGACAGTGAATTTGCTTGTAATCCTTGTAGCAACTTGTTTGTAATGTTGTTGTATAAGTGGTGTCCAGTCATTTTTAATTTAATTTGATATCATATTTGAGGTTTTTGAGAATGTCACAGTTTGCCCATGCAATTTGACTAGCTTCTATCAAGTGACAGATTCATAGAAACAACAGTTTGATGTATGACATTTAACTTCACTAACGAAAAATATGGGAAGCACATACAGTATTTCGCTATTCTAACTATGCCCAATGTTTGGTTAGTTGCTTTTCAGTAACTCTTTCCCCACCAGCGGGTTTTTATTATAATTTTTTTTAAGTTGCCAGCCAGCACCAGCAAAAAAAAGAGAACAAAAAAAACAACATTTTATTCTAGCTTCATGCAACTCTTGAATGTGTGTAAGTTTCATAAAAAATCAAGATTTTGATCTAAAAGCTGAGAAAATCGCGTTTTTGTCAAAGACTTCGTCCGGATCGGATTGAGTAGATTAAGTCCATCAACACCCCCAAAGCTTCGCAGTCCTATAGCTTGTCCATGACTGAAAATCTTGTCAATGGCAGAGAAAGAATTAAATGCATTCAGCATTTTTTTTTTACCCTGTTTTTTGATGACCGCTTCAGAACAGAGTTTGTTTAGAACATAACTGTATTGTTTCATATTTTCATTGCCCATTTCAGACAGAGAAAACCAGTCTATTCTTATCACGTGAGTTGACTTCTGCGTATCACTTTCTATAATAGTTCAGTTTTATATAAAACTGTGTGGTGCTTAATATTTGATCTTTCTACCCCAAGTGGAGAATCTGGTGCTGGAAAGACTGTGAACACCAAGAGAGTAATCCAGTACTTTGCCAGCATTGCTGCTAGTCCTACAAAGAAGGAAACCAGTGATAAGAAGGTAAACGGAGGAGATCTGAATTAAAACAAAACATTTATCGAACTGCCATTATCTTTGATTGTCATTCACCATACACACATGTCTAATATTATGTTTTCTAGGGTACTCTGGAGGATCAAATCATCCAGTGTAATCCTGCTCTTGAGGCCTTTGGGAATGCCAAGACCATCAGGAACGACAACTCTTCCAGATTTGTAAGTGAATGAAATAGCAGTGAAAACTGAATACAGCTGAAAAGACATAACGATTTTTATTTTTTCGAACAGGGCAAGTTCATCCGCATTCACTTCGCAGCAAATGGCAAACTCGCTTCTGCAGATATCGAGACTTGTAGGAACACTTATGCTTAGTTTCATATTGAAATAATACAAATAAATGCATGATAGTAATGATTTTTAAACTAAATGTTCTCTGTGACAGATCTTCTGGAGAAATCTCGTGTGACTTTCCAGCTCAAGGCTGAGAGAGACTACCACATCTTCTACCAGATCCTGTCTCAGAAGAAACCAGAACTTTTAGGTGGGCAAATTTTTTTACAACCAAATATCTATAATTTTGTTTGAAAATGCATTACAACATGACGTCTAAGTGCTCTGTGTCCTTTCTCTCAGAGATGCTGCTGATCACAGCAAACCCTTATGATTACGCCTTCATCTCTCAAGGAGAGACACAAGTGGCCTCTATTGTTGATGCTGACGAGCTGATGGCTACTGACGTGTGTTATCAGCTAATAATTACAATTAATACATTTTGATCTTACGTTCTAAAGATGAATTTTTACTGAAAATACAAGAAAGAAGAATATGAGGCATTTATCATGTTAAATTAATGATATTTGCTGTAGGAAGCGTTCGATGTGTTGGGCTTCACCCATGAGGAGAAGAACAGCATCTACAAGCTGACTGGTTCCGTCATGCACTTTGGCAACATGAAGTTCAAACAGAAGCAAAGAGAGGAACAGGCTGAGGCTGATGGGACTGAGGGTCAGTATTGGGACAAAATGGTGACATATTGCATTGGTTAATAGAAGATTCATTACCATCAACCATCTTCTTTTATTGACGACAGATGCTGATAAAGCATCTTATCTGATGGGCCTGAACTCTGCTGATCTCATCAAGGCTCTGTGCCACCCAAGAGTCAAAGTAGGAAATGAGTGGGTCACCAAGGGACAGAATGTCCAGCAGGTGGAGACCATTTCATGATCTCATTAACTTAACTTATTAAAAGCATACGTTTTCTGTAATATTTAATTATATTATCACTGTCGGACAGGTGTACTATGCTGTTGGCGCTCTTTCCAAATCAGTGTACGAGAAGATGTTCCTTTGGATGGTTGTGAGAATCAACCAATCCCTGGACACCAAACAGCCTCGCCAGTACTTCATTGGTGTGCTGGACATTGCTGGATTTGAGATCTTTGAAGTAAGCTGAAATCAATTGATTATTATTGTTGAAGAACTTTGGTTCTTTGTTACTTTGCCATTGTGATTCCACAATATATTCCACCTGCAGTTCAACACCTTTGAGCAGCTGTGCATCAACTTCACTAATGAGAAGTTGCAACAGTTCTTCAACCACCACATGTTTGTGCTGGAGCAAGAGGAATACAAGAAGGAGGGCATTGAGTGGGTGTTTATTGACTTCGGCATGGACTTGCAGGCTTGCATTGATCTCATTGAAAAGGTGGGTGTACAAAACCTTTTTTCTGAATATCTAATCTAGAAGCTTTCCCCACCATTGATGGAAAGTTTCACTGTTTCACTGTTATAAGGTAGGGGGCGCTATTACACATTTTCTGAAAGAGTAAAGAATCTTTGGATCAAAATACTGGTGAAAAAGTAGCAAAAACAAGCGATAAAAGCTTTGCTTATGCACGTTAAATAATATTATTCGTTATTATAAATAACGTTATTCAGTTACTGAATGAAATGTTGACCCAGGACGAGGTACGGGACTGTGGAAGCTTTGGGGGTGTTAATGGAACTGATCTACACCATCTACGTTTTCATCATCATTCTGATGCCCATTCGGATGAAGTCCGATTTTCACCGCTTTTTGTTTGAAATATTGCTTAATTTAATTTAACTTACCCACATGTACAGGAGTTGATAAAAAAAAAAGAATGCATGAAGCTAGAATATTTTGTTTGTTTAAAAGCAGAGACTCTGTTCTTTCTTTTTATATAGTGGATGTTCAGATATTCATACAACAAAATATTCTGGGGTCATGACATTTTTGTGAAACTGATCAAAAATACTGGCGGTAACTGGCAAAAAAAAAAAATGCTGGTGGGGAAAGAGTTAATATCCATTTTGCTTTAAGTTACATTCATTTTGTTGCTTTCTCTATAGCCCATGGGTATCATGTCCATCCTTGAAGAGGAGTGCATGTTCCCCAAAGCCAGTGATGCAACATTTAAAGCTAAGCTTTATGACAACCATTTGGGAAAATCAAACAACTTCCAGAAGCCCAGGATTGTCAAGGGTAAACCAGAGGCCCATTTCTCCCTGGTTCACTACGCTGGCACTGTGGACTACAACATCATGAACTGGCTGGTGAAGAACAAGGATCCTCTTAATGAGACTGTTGTTGGCCTCTATCAGAAGTCCACCATGAAAATGTTGTCTCAGCTGTTTGCCAATTATGCTGGTGCTGACTCAGGTGTGTTGTGCTGATGACATGATTCTTGAGAAAAATAAGGACTTAGAGCAAGGTTGATGTTAAGAATTATGTTTTTTTCCCCAACAGTCGCAGAGGGAGGAGGTGGTGGTGGCGGCAAAGGAAAGGAGAAGAAGAAAAAGGGCTCTTCTTTTCAGACGGTGTCTGCCCTCCACAGGGTAACATATAGAGTGCTTTTCGTGCTGATTCATAATGAACTGTATTATTTAGTATAGCTTGGTTTCTTCATTTATGTAAACAGCATGACCTAATATGTATATATATAAATGGGAGCGCCATGGATAATATCTATCCACAGGAGAACTTGAACAAGCTGATGACCAACTTGAGGTCAACTCACCCTCACTTTGTGCGCTGCATCATCCCCAATGAGACTAAGACTCCTGGTGCGATGGAGAATCCTCTGGTCATGCACCAGCTGCGCTGTAACGGTGTGCTGGAGGGCATCAGGATCTGCAGAAAGGGATTCCCCAACAGGATCCTGTATGGAGATTTCAAGCAGAGGTACATTCACTTATAAATACGAGACATGTGAGTTGCACTTGGGTCAAAAACTTGCTGACTTGAGAAAACAGCCACATTATGCCATGAGACTTGACATTTTCAAATTACACAAATGTGTGTAAATGACAAAAATTAAAGGCCATTCAATAATTTAGCTTGTTTAAAAAAATCCATATATCGATGCTGCCAATGGCAAAATCAACACTATTTAAAAACTTTAATTTTAAATATGCAACAACAGATACCGTATCCTGAATCCTGCTGCCATCCCAGATGGTCAGTTCATTGACAGCAGGAAAGGAGCTGAGAAGTTATTGGGCTCTTTGGAAATTGACCACAACCAGTATAAATTTGGACATACAAAGGTATATATGCTGATTAGTAATTGCTTTGTAGATTGTGTAAATCTGTGTAGTTTTATTTATTTATTTATTTTATTTGTTCTCCTATCCCATTCTATTTGAAGGCTGACATTCCTAAAAAGTGTACCTAGTCTCTGGGGAACTTGCAGCATTGCTCTTTAAGTTTGTGCATGATTTGTTTTATGCTTTTGATAGATTGCCTGTTATGTCTATCTGTTGATCGTAGGTCATTGAAATATTTTTTTTTAGGTATTCTTCAAGGCGGGTCTACTCGGTACCCTTGAAGAAATGAGAGACGACCGTCTTGCTCTCATTATTACCAATATTCAAGCTAGATCACGTGGTCTTCTCGCAAGGCTTGAATTCCAGAAGCTTGTTGAACGAAGGTAACTCGGTGGGCATTAAATCTGTCAATGCATCATAAAAAGAGACAAAAAGAACAGTTTTATTTTGCAGAGATGCCTTGCTTGTGATCCAGTGGAATGTACGTGCCTTCATGGGTGTCAAGAATTGGCCCTGGATGAAGCTCTACTTCAAAATCAAACCACTGCTGAGATCTGCTGAGGCGGAGAAAGAGATGGCCAACATGAAGGAAGAATTCCTGAAGTTGAAGGAGGCTTATGCCAAATCTGAAGCCCGCAGAAAGGAGCTTGAGGAAAAGATGGTTTCTCTTCTCCAAGAGAAGAATGACCTGACACTCCAAGTCCAAACTGTAAGTTTACGATTTTATTAATTCATGACTAAATAGCAACTATACTTATGATTTAATTATACAAAGACATTAAAATATATATACATCATTTTTTGTACCTGTAAACAGGAGCAAGATAATCTTTGTGATGCTGAGGAGAGATGTGAGGGTCTGATCAAGAATAAGATCCAGCTTGAGGCCAAACTCAAAGAGCTGACTGAGAGACTGGAGGATGAAGAGGAAATGAATTCTGAGCTGACTTCAAAGAAACGAAAGCTGGAGGATGAATGTTCTGAGCTCAAGAAGGACATTGATGATCTTGAGCTCACTTTGGCCAAAGTGGAGAAAGAGAAACATGCCACTGAGAACAAGGTCAGTTTTCAACACTGAGCAAGTTAGAGATAAAAGAATGGTGTGTTAAGAGATTCTTGATTCAATTATACAATTTTACAGGTTAAAAACCTGACAGAAGAGATGGCAGCTTTGGATGAGATCAT
Organism: Leuciscus leuciscus; assembly: GCF_965113295.1. Lineage (NCBI taxonomy): Eukaryota > Metazoa > Chordata > Actinopteri > Cypriniformes > Leuciscidae > Leuciscus > Leuciscus leuciscus. Next base: position 32,191,303 of record NC_138735.1, read on the forward strand.
AGCTAGGCTGACCAAGGAGAAGAAAGCTCTTCAGGAGGCCCATCAGCAAACACTGGATGACCTCCAGAGTGAGGAAGACAAAGTCAACACACTCACCAAAGCCAAAGCCAAGCTGGAGCAACAAGTGGATGATGTGAGTGGTTTGTTGACTCTTGTGTTGTAGATGAAAAAGGTGACATTTACAATGCTGAAAAAAATATTTTCCTTCCAGCTTGAGGGTTCCCTGGAACAGGAAAAGAAGATTCGTATGGATCTGGAGAGGGCAAAGAGGAAACTCGAGGGAGACTTAAAGTTGACCCAAGAGAGCGTGATGGACCTGGAAAATGACAAACAGCAAATGGAAGAGAGGATTAAAAAGTGTGTTTTCCAGAGGGTGAAATAATTATTCAAGAAACAGCTCACAATCTGAATCCTTATTAATAATGGTAATCAAATATGTTCTGCAACACAGGAAGGATTTTGAGATCAGCCAGCTCAGTAGCAGGATTGAAGATGAGCAGGCAATGGCAGGCCAACTCCAGAAGAAACTGAAGGAGCTGCAGGTAAACTTTATGATTCTTAAAAACGTAGGCAATTATGAATTCTAGCTTTAAATTTTGTTTTCCTTCACATTACCAGGCCCGAATTGAAGAGCTTGAAGAAGAGCTGGAGGCTGAGAGAGCTGCCCGTGCTAAAGTTGAGAAACAGAGAGCTGATCTGTCCAGAGAACTGGAGGAGATCAGTGAGAGGTTGGAGGAGGCTGGTGGAGCCACTGCTGCCCAGATTGAGATGAACAAGAAACGTGAAGCTGAGTTCCAGAAACTGCGCAGAGACCTTGAAGAGTCCACTCTGCAACATGAGTCCACTGCGGCTACACTGAGGAAGAAACATGCAGACAGTGTGGCTGATCTGGGAGAGCAAATCGACAACCTCCAGAGAGTGAAGCAGAAGCTGGAGAAAGAGAAGAGTGAACTCAGACTGGAACTGGACGATGTGGTCTCCAATATGGAGCAGCTTGCCAAGTCCAAGGTGATGAATTCTTGTTTTCTTCACCTCAGGTGTTCTTTAGAATAACATGTTCTTAATGCTTTATTTGATATTATTTAATTACATAATATCTATCCAGGCAAACTTAGAGAAAATGTGCAGGACTCTTGAGGACCAGATGTCAGAATATAGAACAAAATATGAAGAAGGACAACGCAGCATCAATGACTTAACCATGCAAAAGGCTAGGTTACAAACCGAAAATGGTATGTATTATTACTTTATTCTGTGCATTGTTAGACTAATTATCAAGACCACACACTACTTTCTGTAATGTACTGGTTTATATATATATATATATATATATATATATATTTATTTATTTATTTAGGGGAGCTATCTAGACAGCTGGAAGAAAAGGATTCCTTGGTCTCTCAGCTAACAAGAGGCAAGCAGTCCTATACCCAGCAGATTGAGGACCTCAAGAGACAATTAGAGGAGGAAATCAAGGTATTGCAACCCATGTTGGTACCTGAATCCACAAGTTTAGAGTACCACAGTGTAGCAGTCCTAAACCTAAACGACTACACTAACCCATCACCCAATAAACTCTTCTAAGAGCAGTGGGATCCAAACCCACATGCCTTAAAGGGGACTGTAGTCTTTTACTACAGCTTTGTGCCATTCCCATTAACAGAAAACATTAACTGTAAATATCTTATAGGCTAAGAATGCTCTGGCCCATGCAGTTCAGTCTGCTCGTCATGATGCTGATCTGCTGAGGGAGCAATATGAGGAGGAGCAAGAAGCCAAGGCTGAGCTACAGCGTAGTCTGTCCAAGGCAAACTCTGAGGTGGCTCAGTGGAGAACCAAGTATGAAACTGATGCCATCCAGAGGACTGAGGAGCTGGAGGATGCTAAGTGAGAAGCAGGAAATATTTGGGTTTCCCATGTAGCATACCATACAAACATCTGACTTTGTTCTGTAAGCCAAGAATTTGTAAAAGCCCCACTAATTTATTTTGGAACAAATTCTGTTTATTCATGAAGGAAAAAACTTGCTCAGCGTCTGCAAGATGCAGAAGAAGCTGTGGAAGCTGTTAATGCTAAATGCTCCTCTCTGGAGAAGACAAAGCACAGGCTGCAGAATGAGATTGAAGATCTCATGGTGGATGTGGAGAGATCCAATGCTGCTGCTGCTGCTCTGGACAAGAAGCAAAGAAACTTTGACAAGGTGAATGCATAAAACCCTTACAGATAAATAATCTTTGTGTTCATTCAGCTCCAATGGTAACTAATCAAAGTCTGATTCTATCAACAGGTCCTAGCTGAATGGAAGCAGAAATATGAGGAGTCTCAGAGCGAGTTGGAAAGCTCCCAGAAGGAAGCCAGATCTCTGAGTACTGAACTATTCAAACTGAAGAACTCTTATGAGGAGTCTCTGGATCATTTGGAGACTATGAAGAGAGAAAACAAGAACCTCCAAGGTGCCCTTGATTTATTAGTCATCTGGGCATTCACATCATTTTCATAAACTTTTTGTATTTCTCTTGGCATTCTTATATATTAACCATTATTACTTTTCCTACCAAACAGAGGAGATTGCTGATCTCACTGAACAAATTGGTGAGAGTGGAAAAAACATTCATGAACTAGAGAAAATTCGAAAGCAGTTGGAGCAGGAGAAAACTGAAATTCAAGCAGCTCTGGAAGAGGCTGAGGTATATTTAGTGTGTTATGTGTAGATGTAGTAGGTCTAGTTTTTCTAGTTATACACCAGCAAGAAAACATTTGCTGCTAAATAAAGCTTAAAGTACTTTTTAATGGCTAAGTCTTTTAATTGGTCAGGGCTCCCTTGAGCATGAAGAGGGAAAGATTCTTAGAGCTCAGCTGGAGTTCAATCAGGTCAAAGCTGATATTGAACGTAAGCTGGCTGAGAAAGATGAAGAAATGGAGCAGGCCAAGAGGAACCAGCAGAGAGTGGTGGATACCCTGCAAAGCTCACTGGAATCAGAGACTCGCAGCAGGAATGAAGCTCTCAGGCTGAAGAAGAAGATGGAGGGAGACCTCAATGAGATGGAGATTCAGCTCAGCCAGGCAAACAGACAGGCATCAGAAGCCCAGAAGCAACTCAAGGGTCTCCATGGACATCTCAAAGTATGAAGAATCTTGAAATCAATGTTATAATGATTAGGTGAACATAGTTCTGCAGTCTTTTAATTTGAAAAAGTTTTATTTTACAGGATGCCCAACTGCAACTAGATGATGCTCTTCGTGCTAATGATGATCTCAAAGAGAACATCGCCATTGTGGAAAGACGCAACAATCTGCTGCAGGCTGAACTGGATGAGCTGAGATCCATGGTGGAACAAACTGAGAGAGGAAGGAAACTGGCTGAGCAGGAACTGCTGGATGTCAGTGAGAGAGTTCAGCTCCTGCATTCTCAGGTATGACACATCTGTACTAATACTATGCAAAATAAAGCCTAAATCCCTTCTTAGTAAACAATATCATCAAAAGACTATATGAATGTCAAAATTGTCCATGTTCAGAACACCAGCCTGCTGAATCAGAAGAAGAAGCTGGAGGGAGATAATACTCAGCTTCAGACTGAGGTTGAGGAGGCAGTGCAGGAGTGCAGGAATGCTGAGGAAAAAGCCAAGAAGGCCATCACTGATGCTGCCATGATGGCAGAGGAGCTGAAGAAGGAGCAGGACACCAGTGCTCATCTGGAGCGCATGAAGAAGAACATGGAGCAGACCATCAAGGACCTGCAGCACCGTCTGGATGAGGCTGAGCAGATCGCCATGAAGGGTGGCAAGAAGCAGGTCCAGAAACTGGAAGCTAGGGTTAGTTTACGAAACTCAGTTCTTAATAATGCATTTTCTATTTAAAATGCATTACTTTTGTGTCAGAGAAATTTCAGAGATCAATAGCCTTCTAGAGAACTGATCAATTTAAAATAATAATTTGTGGTTTCGGTAGGTGAGAGAGTTGGAAAATGAGGTGGAGATAGAACAGAGAAAGGCGAGTGAGTCTGTGAAAGGGATCCGTAAATATGAGAGACGCATCAAGGAGCTCACCTACCAGGTTATTTCTCTGTTCAATACAATATCCCCCAATTTTACCATCTTCAAACCACCAAGACCAAAAATAATCAAAAGTCTATTAACAGACTGAGGAAGACCGTAAGAATCTGGCTCGTCTTCAAGACCTGGTGGACAAACTCCAGCTGAAGGTCAAATCCTACAAGAGATCTGCTGAGGAGGCTGTAAGTTTATTGTCTGTACATTCCTGTACTATATATATATACTTGTTTGTATATTGTTTTTGCCAACAACCTTTTGATTTAATCAGGAGGAACAGGCTAATGCAAATCTGGGCAAGTTCCGTAAGATACAGCATGAGCTGGATGAGGCAGAGGAGAGGGCTGATATTGCTGAATCTCAGGTCAACAAGCTGAGAGCCAAGAGCCGTGATACAGGATCCAAGGTAAGTTAACTCAGTTAACCCAGAATTTGATCTGCTTATTATCATAGAGTTTAAGATGGCTCAATAAAGTAATGGGTAATGTTTTACTTTGAATGGTGAAAGGGTTAAAGACCATTTCGTAAATACAAGTTTCTAAAGCCTTTACCATTCAGTGATGCCAGATAAACTGTAAAATAAGTTAAAAGAGAATGACCTAAAGCATTTTGTGCTTATCGCTATTTCCTTGAGTGAGTCTAAGTTTTAATGTATTGCAAAAACTAAAATCAAATAACAAATATACCTTCCAAACACTTGTCTTTTCCTTGTCTCTTCCTCTCACAGAAAGGGCAAGATGAAGAGTGAAGCATCTTTCTGAAAAGCTTGTTTGGTTTGACTCTGTTCTTCTTGACTTCATTACCTGTAGTTCTGTAGAATAAAGATTGCAAATGAAACTTTTCTTGTGGTCTTTGTCATATTTGAAAACAATTATTTAAACAGTTATTTTATGTTTGGCAGGCACTTTTTACAAGTACAGGCTCCCTGGAGTAAACCACATACATAAATGTGTATATCTGTGTGTTTTTCAGTGACCTGATTAATTTTCAATGGGAATATGCAATTTGAAGCAACATGACTTACATAGATGATTGGTGATTTGTAGTCAACTTTAATTAACCCTCTGGGGTCTGAGGTGTTTTCTGGCCCTGGAGGTGTTCTGACATGCTCTGACATTTGTGCTTATTTCTGTTACTTGTAACATTTTCATGGCTTAAGTCTGATTACACTGTATTCAGCACAAACTCTGCTACAATAATATGAGCAGCATGTATGTAAAAGTTTGTAGTTTTGAGATAATTACGTTTATGCGTGGATTTTACTTACTGAAATAAGGCCATAAAACCCATACTGACTATTTGTTCACAAGACTTTTGAAAATTGTATCACACAGTCTAGAGTTTTTGCTCATTCACATAAAACGATATATTGATTTAAAATGTGTAAAACATGTTTTGTGTAAGAAAGCTGTATGCGAAGAGGCGTGAATAATCATGACATTTTATTTTTTGTGTGTTTCAGTTCAACTTTATATATTGCATATTTACACAAAAAAAAAATTCTGGGGGCCATGAAAATGCTGTGAAAATGATCAAAAATTTGAAAAAAAAAAATGCTGAAGAAATGCTAGCAACCAACAGTACAGTTCCTTGGCAAGCTAATCAGTGTAAATGAAGTAAAATGTGCACAGAGAGCCACAGAAGCAAAATACATCAGAACAATAGGCTGTTGCAACAATGTAAATAACATGCATAGGGCTGCACCTTAATAGTTGACTAAATGAGGCTTATGCAGGGCAGGAAATACAAACGGTCGCCTATCATCCATCGACCTCAAATATGGCTTATCATTTGAAACAAGTATCATGTAGTATCAACTTTACATGGCTACTCGCTCTAACGTTATTATAGATAAATGTGTGCTATTATTAGCCGCATATCCAAGTGTTTGTGCCGAGTGCGGAAGCTAAAGTATTAGCACGCGAAAAACATGAGATGGTGGCGCTGGTGCAATCACTTGTATTTTTTCCTGATAACAGAGGAAACAACTTAAAATACGCTGACATTTTTGGTCATGCAGATAATGTTTCAATTCAATTTGAACTCACAATAACAACAAAATGTTATGCTTTTGTAAAATAAAGAAAACAAACAGGGTGTGCTTTTTGCCATTTTGGTTTCCCTGAACTGGAGCACGTCACAAAAATGAACCGAACGCAGCGTATAGGCTACTTGCATCACAGACATGAGAAATATATCTATTGAAAGCTTGAAATGTCTACTTTTAAACTTACCTCCAGTCTTTGTGCTAAGCTAGGCTAGTGGTGGGTGCGTCAGACAGAGTTACGGCACGCACGGAGATGAGAAGGGTATGTATGGACTTATCTAACTCTGGGGGATACGGTGAATAAGCTAAAGTCCTAGAAAGTCAGCGTGTTCCTTTAACTATACTGTGGAGATGGCGTCAGCGTCGTCAACTTCATCTTTGGAGTTGAACACTGACTCAGAAAACACTTGTTTATTAATAAATAATGTCTCCTCGCTGTTTTTCAGACACAATCATAATCATGCGCTTTAGGACAGATTTAAATTATGCCTACAGGCTCATTATGGTTTAGTATCCCCCCCCCCCCCCCCCCCACCAGTATATATTAAATTAAATTAATATAAACTTGCGATTAGTTGACTAATGGCTTAAATGAATGACTACTAGATTTGCATAATTTAAAACAAAAGGTACTTTTACCTTGACATATGTATATCATTTTTACAGAATACAATATTAACATTTGCCACATCTTATTTACAAGTAAAAAAACAAAAAAAAACCTACCACATTATTTATTCTTTCAAGTGTGAATGAAACCCAAGACTCATTTCTTTGGTAGATCAGTTGGAGTTATAGTGTCATCCCCTGTATGCACGTTCTGTAGTAAGAAGGGTGCATCTCTGACAGACCAAAGTGTCCTCTAAACATCGTCCACACTGAAAATGATTGAACGTGAAAAATCATTGTAAGTAAGCCTTACATCTACAGAGCATCTAAAACCAATGTTCAAGTCTCACCTGCATCAAATGTCCATGTTCCTCTAGAGTGCATGAGACTTGAGACCTGCAAAACAAATTAAAATAATAATGTATTTAACAGTTCCAAATAAAAACTGCTAAATTAAACAATGGAAATTTGTTGAAGAGTCGCTGATTACAAGGCTAAACGCTGATGGCATAAAGAGAACCGTGTACACTGGTAAAACCAAGTATTAAATGTGAAGAACAGGCCAGTGCTAGAGGTGGAGTCTAACAGCTGAATGTAGGGAGGAGCTCCTCAAAGGATCACAGAGCAACCAGCCATCCTGCAACCTTAAACCACAGTAGAATGTGCTTGAGATATTTGAAGATATATTGCTATAAGTCAGAAGATAATAACTGCTGGCTTGACATCTTAAGACTCTGAAAAGCCCCTCATGATTTAAAAGAAATGTAGCAGCATCTTAAACTTTCACCCTTTTTGTTCACAAATGGTCTTAACAGTTAGTTGACCCCTTCAGACATCCAGCAACAGGTGCATAAAGAGAATAACAGATGAACATTGTTTATGAACAACAGGAGTTATTTTTTTTGGTTATTTGCATAAAGAACTTTTTTTAAATTATTATTCTAAAAGAACAAATGTTTATGCCAAGAAAACAACATGACTATTTCTTCTCTTTCTCCATGTCTTTTAACTCAATACGGGATAGAAAGTTGGGTAATAATAAACACTTGTCTTGTGACCAGCATCGTTTTGCCTCAATTGGCCATGTAACATAAGTAGTATGTATACGGCTCGCAAGGGTGCCAACATGTACCGCTTGACATTTATTTATGTGCTTGGAGACCTTTACAAATGAGGCATCTGCTTTATGTGTTCTCAATGTCCCTCATCAGTTGCTTCCATTTCGTCAGAGACTCAGTAGGAATTTCACAGGGTTATCTTTGTACTCAAGGACAATGGGAAGGAAACAATGTTGTAAGTGGTAAGAGGATGACTGACAGTCAGACACAGACCTCCATATGCATCGATGCAAACGTTGCACGAAGTTCATGGTGCATTGTGCACATAGTTGTTGCATACACTTCTACAAAGGGCTGATGATACAGTTTAGCATTTTAGGTTAAAAAAGGTCTAGTAGCATGAAAGTAATGTTATTGGAATATTGGTACATCAAGTTCAGTTGGATCATCCACTCAAAAAAGTCAATTCTGTCATCACCCACTCACCCTCATATGGTTCAAAATTTAATGACACTTTGTTTTGTTTAACACATATTTTGAAGATGTCAGTGTGTTTCTGTCCATACAATGCTGTTTGTACCCCAGCATTCTTCTAAATAGAGCATTCTCTTTTGTTTTCCACAGAAGGACGAAATATATGCAATCTTGATTGGAATGAGATGAGGGTAAGTGATGACAGAAGTTTCACTCTTTTTAGTGAAATACAGAAGCAACTAAAAGTGAACAAAAGTGAGAAGAGTTGTTAGAATTTTTACAATGGACATTGTGAAATGTGACCGAGGATGAACTTATTGTAGAGGCTTTACACTTTTAGGCCTTCGGATCTTGACTTAGCGGACAACACTGTGCTGCTGAACACATTGAAAAATTCAATCTGAAAATGTTGTCAAGTTGAATGACCAATGTTCTAGATAACCTGGGTTTTGGGTTGCTGCTGATATAAAAAAGTATGGATTGTCTGCCAAACTGGACAAATTAGACACAGTTCCGATGATGAATATTATGTTGACATTGAGGAGAGGTTGTGTGTACATTAATTTAAACAGGCAGTGAGATCAGTCTGCTGGAGAAATACATAAATGGATGCTGGTTGTAGAGATCACACAAGCTGTTCTTCTCAATCATTTAGGAGCACCCAGGAAGAATTTCACAGGTTATCTTTGTCCTCAAGTGTGAAGGCAAAGGAACAATGGCTTGTCAGCGATGAAGGCCTGAGTGAAGCGATCACACCAACTGTAAACTGACCTCGGCCCTTACGGATTCAGTTGCGGCTGCTCGAATGGATATAAAGCATCTATGATGGACAGAGTGAACTTATACTTGGCTTGTCCTTGAGCAAGGTACAGATCAGTTGATACAAAAAATGAGAAGCATTTTCTTTGAGCCAACAGCTGTTAACCAATGTAAAAAAACATTCTCTTTTTTTCAGTTATCAGACAATATACAATAAAAAAAATAGTTATGATTGATAACACAATGGTAAAATGCAGCAGGATTGTGATTTCAGCAACTTTCCAGTTTCCTTTGCATTCCACCATTTTGTGTCATCTTAATATTTCTCCAGAATCCCCTTACCTTACATGTGGTAAATTGCATTTTTGACTGTAATTTAGAAGCATAAATAAGTTGAATGAAAGTACATCTATTGACAAAGTACACTGGTCCTTACTGGCATGAATTATACCCTATAGAAAATAAACGTACACCTGCCTCCAGCAGACACCCAGCCCATATGCTTCTTAACCAAATGCAGACATTGACATGCTTCAGAAATTCCTGCAACCCAATTTAGAGGACCTCTTACAATATAAAAAGGGGTGGAGAGTCTATGGCCTCAGACAGGTTTTCTATCATATCATCAAACGGTAAGCCTTCTGGGACGCCTCGGACTTTATGAATCCCTGACATTATTAACAATTCCTTTGGTGTACAGTATATTACCTCTTAGGCACAGAGAGAACAAGTTTTTCAAGTTGCCCTTTTGCTCATTATTGACTATAATGTAACATATAGTAGACAAATGTTTGATATTAAACAAGTAATTCTGCTTTATATTTGTGTGTGACCCTAGGACAGTAAACCATCAGTGTCAGGAGAGTTGAACTGCAAAGGTAAGTGACCCTGACAGACACTCAACATCACTGACTGCAGTAGACTAATCTCATATGAGTTATTCATTTATTAGAAATCCTACTGTATTACAATATACAGTACAGTCTTACATTATTTAGACACTTAAGCCACACTTATAAATGCCTGAATGTTGCATTGTATGTGCGTGCCGTGCCTCAAATGCTGCAAGATCCTTTCTTTTCACTAATTTTTGGCTCAATGTGTTCAAATCAATTGCCGATTTTTAGTGAATGTATGAAAACTCCTCAAGTTCGCACTGTAGAAAATCACATTAACTATCAACATATTCCTCAAACTACAAATAAACTAGATTACACTGTATTCTAGTTTTAAACAGAACCATTTTTATTTTTGCTTGAAAATGTCATTGTGTTATGTGTCTTAAAAATGTGTTAATTATCTTGTTTTTGTGTCTTAAGTGTCCAAACATGCTCCTATATATAACATGCTCCTATTAATAATTTTTCATAATTGTTCATGTTTCATGTTGGCGTTATGATTAATTGGGGATTTTAAATAGTTACAAAGTGCAATTGCACGATGATGACATTTCTCTACATTAAAATACCTGTTGTATTGTTCTCAGAGTGTTATGTTTAAAATAAGGGCTGGATAATTATAGTTATGAATCAAACAATACAAATAAAAAAAACTGTCTATCACCTCTATTGATCTGTTTCTACATAATGAATGAATTAAAGGATGAAATTTGATTGCATCGACAAAATAATACGCAGACACTTTTGACACTCAAATCTCATGTTCCCACAGACAGTAACTGTGAAGGAGGATGATGTTCACCCCCAGAACCCGCCAAAGTTTGATAAAATTGAGGACATGGCGATGTTCACCTTCCTGCACGAGCCCGCTGTGCTGTTTAACCTCAAAGAGCGTTACGCAGCCTGGATGATCTACGTGAGTCGAGTCTTAAAACACTCACATGTTCTCTTTATCGTGGATGAGTAGATCTAAACCTTCTGTGAATCTCTTACAGACCTACTCTGGGCTCTTCTGTGTCACTGTGAACCCCTACAAGTGGCTGCCAGTGTACAACCAGGAAGTCGTTGTTGCCTATAGAGGAAAGAAGAGGAGTGAAGCTCCTCCACACATCTTCTCCATCTCTGACAATGGATACCAGTACATGCTGTCAGGTGCGTCTACTTGACAATTCTTTAAATATTTTATATACAACCATGCCTTTAAAAAAACAGCACAGGCTATAAGTCAATAACCAGTGGAAATTGTTCATTTACTATGCATATTACATTCATAGTTATGTGTATGTATTTTTTACAGACAGAGAAAACCAGTCTATTCTTATCACCTAAGATTTTCTGTGTTTTAGTTACATCCTGGGGTTTTACTTTATTTGTTAATAATTGTATAAATTCTTCATACATTTCTAATACTGCTTTGTGTTGACAGTGGAGAATCTGGAAAGACTGAACACCAAGAGTCATTCAGTACTTTGCCAGTATTGCTGCTGGTAGTGGCAAGAAGGACACCATTGATAGGTTAGAAACAGATCCAACCAATGTTACAACGATTCAACCTCAGAGACCTATGCATTGATAAAGGGTATAAAGTAACAAATTACATGAATTAGTCAGTTTATGCTTTAAGGGTACACTTACAACATACATTTTACTATAACATAACCAGCAAAAACACAAAACTGTCTGCTCTGTTTTTTACTGTCTATATATGTCTGTTTTTCTAGGGTACGCTGGAGGATCAACTCATCCAGTGTAATCCTGCTCTGGAGGCTTTCAGGAATGCCAAGACCATCAGAAATTACAACTCATCTCACTTTGTGAGCTTTATTTGCCTCCAGTTTCAAAATATGCTTTTTTAAATTTTATTTACCCAAATGAAATTACATTGATAGCTGTTGTTTTTAAACAGGTCAAGTTCATCCACATTCACTTTGCTGCCAGTGGAAAGCTAGCTTCTGCTGACATTGAGACTTGTAAGAAAAATCTTTGATAAATCCTTTCTAACTTTTCTCATTCTTAAAGATGAATTAACTGAATGTAAAAGCTTAACTTCTACATTTCTACAAATAGATCTGTTAGATAGTCAAAGTGGGAAATGAGTGGGTCACCAAGGGCCAGAGTGTCCAGCAGGTGGAGACTACTTCATGATTAACGTAGCATCAGCTGTCACATCATCCAGGTGGATGCTGCACATTGGTGGTGGTTGAGGAGATCCCCCCCTTATGTAAAGCGCTTAGAGTGCCGAGAAATGTATACAGCGCGCAGTATAAATGTAATGAATTATTATTATATTATTATTAACATCCCTTCATAACATACTGTTCACATTACCATAAAATCACATTATTCTGTAACACTGTAATGTCTATCAGACAGGTGTACTAGTGTACAGATGATGTTAAGGGGACGTGATGATCTTATAGAAAGCGTATTTTTGTAAAAAAATTGTACTGCATATGTTTGTTTAAATGAGACGTGCTAATAATATTTTTGATCCATTATTCTAGAATAGAAAGTCAGTTTTGTTCATTTTACATTGTGTATATGTTATTTGGGTTATTTAGTCAGATTTTAGGAGTACATTGGCATTTAGATTAAATATGAATACATTTTATACATACAGACTTCCAACATTACATAAAAAATTACTCTAAAATATATCATTCTGTGGTTCTATGTTTTCTACCCATGTTGACAACACTGTTAATCTGTTCTAGTTCAACACATTTGAGCAGCTGTGCATCAACTTCACTAATGAGAAGTTGCAGCAGTTCTTCAACCACCACATGTTTGTGCTGGAGCAAGAGGAATACAAGAAGGAGGGCATTGAGTGGGAGTTTATTGACTTCGGCATGGATTTGCAGGCTTGTATTGATCTAATTGAAAAGGTGAGTTTTCAAATTTGAGCGATCTCAGGTATTGGATCAATACTGCTCAGCTAATTTGAAACCCTTCAATCTTTTCTTTGCTAGCCAATGGGTATCATGTCCATCCTTGAAGAGGACTGCATGTTCCCCAAAGCCAGTGATGCAACATTTAAAGCTAAGCTTTATGACAACCGTATGGGGAAATCAAACAACTTCCAGAAGCCCAGGATTGTCAAGGGTAAACCAGAGGCCCATTTCTCCCTGGTTCACTACGCTGGCACTGTGGACTACAACATCATGAACTGGCTGGTGAAGAACAAGGATCCTCTTAATGAAACTGTTGTTGGCCTCTATCAGAAGTCCACCATGAAACTTCTGTCTTACCTGTTTCCTGGATATGCTGGTGCTGACTCAGGTGTGTTTCAGACAAATTACTTGGAGGAAAATAACCCTAGAAACAAACAATAATGTTTTGTGATATTTATTTATACATACATATATATATTTGTATGTGGGAAGATTGATGGATAGTGTCTATCCACAGGAGAACTTGAACAAGCTGATGACCAACTTGAGGTCAACTCACCCTCACTTTGTGCGCTGCATCATCCCCAATGAGACTAAGACTCCTGGGGCGATGGAGAATCCTCTGGTCATGCACCAGCTGCGCTGTAACGGTGTGCTGGAGGGCATCAGGATCTGCAGAAAGGGATTCCCCAACAGGTTCATTGATTTCAAGCATTTACATTTACATTTACTGTATGCATTTGGCAGATGCTTTTATCCAAAGCGACTTACATTGCATTTCAAAGTATACATTTACATTCTTATCAGTTCTTGCTTTAGTAACCCAACATGGTAAAGGAAAAAAGAAATTAAAAATGTCTCATCAATTGACAGGGTTCTCTTGAACATGAGGAAGTAAAGATTTTAAGATGCCAACTGGAGTTCAATCAAGTAAAGGCTGATATTGAACGTAAGCTGGCTGAGAAAGATGAAGAGATGGAGCAGGCCAAGAGGAACCAGCAGAGAATGGTGGATACCCTGCAAAGCTCACTGGAATCAGAGACTCGCAGCAGGAATGAAGCTCTCAGACTGAAGAAGAAGATGGAGGGAGACCTCAATGAGATGGAGATTCAGCTCAGCCAGGCTAACAGACAGGCATCAGAAGCCCAGAAGCAACTCAAGGGTCTTCATGGACATCTCAAAGTATAAAGAATCTACAAAATTAAGATTTGATGATGCTTTGGTGAAATCCAACATAGTTCTTCAGTCTTTTCGTTCGCAAAACTTGTACATTAAAAGGATGCCCAACTGCAACTAAATGATGCTCTTCGTAGTAATGATGATCTCAAAGAGAACTTCGCCATTGTGGAGAGACGCAACAATCTGCTGCAGGCTGAACTGGATGAGCTGAGATCCATGGTGGAACAAACTGAGAGAGGAAGGAAACTGGCTGAGCAGGAACTGCTGGATGTCAGTGAGAGAGTTCAGCTCCTGCATTCTCAGGTATGACACATCTGTACTAATACTATGCAAAATAAAGCCTCTTAGTACACAATATAATCAAAAGACTATATGAATGTCAACATTTTCTATGTTCAGAACACCAGCCTGCTGAATCAGAAGAAGAAGCTGGAGGGAGATAAAACTCAGCTTCAGACTGAGGTTGAGGAGGCAGTGCAGGAGTGCAGGAATGCTGAGGAAAAAGCCAAGAAGGCCATCACTGATGCTGCCATGATGGCAGAGGAGCTGAAGAAGGAGCAGGACACCAGTGCTCATCTGGAGCGCATGAAGAAGAACATGGAGCAGACCATCAAGGACCTGCAGCACCGTCTGGATGAGGCTGAGCAGATCGCCATGAAGGGTGGCAAGAAGCAGGTCCAGAAACTGGAATCCAGAGTAAGGTGCTCAAGTTTTTGAAAACAAGTCTATTGTTTTTTTCTGTTATTAAAATACTTTTGTTTGATTAGCTAACCCTTTTACACATCTCTTAGGTCAGAGAGCTGGAAAATGAGGTGGAGCTTGAACAGAGAAAGGCGAGCGAGTCTGTGAAAGGAGTCCGTAAATATGAGAGACGCATCAAGGAGCTCACCTACCAGGTCACATTCTCTCACATAAAAATACATGTCTTTGTATACATTCCATTCACATAATTTAAGCATAGAGACAGAATGAAATCTTTGTGTACTCTGTTTGCAGACTGAGGAAGACCGTAAGAATCTGAGTCGTCTGCAGGACCTGTTGACAAGTTGCAGCTGAAAGTCAAGTCCTACAAGAGATCTGCTGAGGAGGCGGTATGTTTAAGATAATTATTTTTATTCTTTGATTTTTCCTGGAAATATTTTCAGATCTTGATATTTGAAATAGTTAAATTTTGGATTACTTTGATTCTGCAAACCAGATTAGTGTGATCAGAACATCAATCTGGAGTAATTTATTGCTCAAAACTAGAGAATAAAATAAATAAATAAATAAAGCAAGAAAGTACCTTCTACCCAATATCTTTTTCATGTCTCTTCCTCTCACAGAAAGGGCACGATGAAGAGTGAAGCTCACACATGGATCATTTTGACAGGCATGTTCAGTGTGGCAGTAAATTATCTGTAGTTCTGTAGAATAAAATGAATGTGCAAGTAAGTCCCTGCTTCTCTGCTAGTGTTTTAATACAATGCTGTTGCATTCACTTTCAATACATTGGGTTAAATTTTACCACTTTAGAGGAGCCACTCAGTGATTTATTAAGACTTTTAGAGTGAATATTATCTAATTAAAAAAAGGCTTGAAAATCAAGCACATAAAATTAGATGTTTAACAAAATCTTAAACAAAAGTAGAAGCTTTACATTATCACAAAACAGAAAATAGTTTTTTGCTATTTTTTTTTCTCAAAATGGCAAAACAATCAAATATTACATGGGGAAAAATACATGGGAAAACTTACCTTTCAATTGAAAGAACACAGTGTTCGTCATTTGGAATTTCTCAGGCTAGATTCCTTGCTCATAGTATGTGTGGGTGTGGTGACACATTTTCAATGTGTTTTTTTTTTTTTTTAAGAAACTCTGATGCCCAGTAATGACCCCAGTCTAAAACAGTTTCCATGCAAAGTTGCAACCATAAATCCAACATGAAAACAAATGCTTTAGATGATTTGCAACTCATTTCTTACCTTAAAAAGAGGAGCTCTGAGGTTCCTTGCATCTGAAAAAACAGAAGAAAAAAACACTTATTTAAACTTTACTTTTGTAGGGCAAAAGAACTGTGTATGTGTGCTGGAAATTGTAGATGTGATTCAAGGTGATGAGCAGGTGATGGACAGATGATTGAAGGTAGAGTCAACCCTGAACAGCTGAGAATGGAGAGGTCAAGGTGAGGAAACCAACTATGCTGTCGCTTTAAATGATACCATATAGGATTTATGTAATAAAAAGGCCTTAACGGCTGAATCTCTTGCTGACAGTTTTTACTGTGATGGTGGAAACAAGGTGAAGCAAACATGATTTTGTTATCTGCAAAATCTTTAACTTTGCCATTTGAGGACAAATGGTCTATAGTTCTATCTATTAATTGAAAGTGGAGACAATGTCTCTGAATATGTGGACAATTTAAACTATCCTATATTACCATAAATGCTAATTTACAGACATTTCCTAGATGTAACAAAATTTTAAAGCTATTTAATCAGTATAAAAGAAAGCTAAAAATAAAATCCACCTTCTGACCAGCACTACATTGTTCTCCCTCTGTTGGCTATGTAACTACAGTTAAGACAATGCAGCCAACAAGTGTGCCAACATCTATAACTAGAAGCTCTTTTTTATGTGCATGGGGCCCTCTACAAAAACAGCACCTGCTTCACTCCAGATTTCAACATGTGGGCCGAGCTGTCCACAATAGGGCAGGAGCACTCACGAAGAATTTCACACCGTTATCTTTGTACTCAAGGGCAAACAGAAAGAAAAATAAGTGTCACAGAAGCAGAGGTAAAGGTATGTCTTTTGTTGTTTGATTGCCACCAACAGGTTTAGTCAATTGTCCAAAGGTCAAATCCACTTCATGAATAAACCAAATTACTTTATACTTTTTAAATGCTTTATCCTAAGAATTAGAATTTTAGATTCAATACACAACATATTTTTTAGGTAATATCCAAAAACACAATTTTTTTCAGTCTTTGCATTTACAGTAGCCTTAAAAAGTAAACAACTGTGACCATTTATAAACCCTTAAAGAATCTCACATCTTAGGAGGTGCCTTCAGTGGGTTTCATAATTAACACCCTTCATATTAATTACACTCTATGGCAGCATGTGTGAAGTGACAAGATATTAGCACTCATCACACACTTCTTGTTCCTCCTTGTTAGCCTGAATGTCTTGACCCCAACTTATCAGCTTGCAAGGTCTTGAGGTTACAATGGTGTTAGACTGTCAAGCTGCTCTGCAATTTGATCTGTATCAGGTGTTTTCAAGATCTGATGTATAAAGATATATCGTTTATACATATATAAATATAGGAGCAGTGAGCAGAAAAGTTCAGAAAGTTCACTCGCTCTCCATTAATGGATTTACTCGGGTAGATCATGCAAGCTGTTCCTCTCAATCAAGAAGAGGCACTCAATAGGAATGTCACAGGGATATCTCTATGCTCAAGTATACAGGGAAGAAGACAAATGCTCCATTACTGGTACAGGACAAACTGAAATATTCACACCAGCTAGACATTGACCTTGTCCAGGTCCATTCAATAACTGTTAATCAGGCCTCCTCTAGTGGAAACCACAGTCACGTGTCAGTGATGAACCGCTATACAAGAGACAGAACCTTTTGGAAGATACATTTTAAACTGAGTTAGTCCTGGCCATTTACTTATATTTTGTAATCTGATAAAGGTTTAAAAAACAGTACACAGAATATGCTTTCATTGTATGTTATGGACATTTCACAATAATAATTTATTGAGTTTTACTGAGTTACCAATTAAGTTTTAAGGTAAATACTGTTTTTCAGAATCAGTAAAGAACATTAGTAAAGAACATCAGAATCAGAGTTCAAACTCTGATGTTGTAGTGATCAGTATTTGAAACAGTAAGGTGTTTTATGTGTTATTTTCAATTTAATTTGTTTTTCGTGATAAGAATTGTTAATCTGCACTGATTTTCTTTCTTATTCAATTCTTTAATGTGTTTTAGGCATACAGTGGGTGGGAAAAATATTTCTGATTTATGTGATATTTTAATATGTTTCTAACATCCATTTTTGATACTCAATAACCATTATTAACTCTGAGCCTGACAGGAAAGATATTCCATGCCACAATAAACTGCCCCCCACCTCTACCCAGCATACCCAACCCATCCTTCCAGACCAAACTGAGCGAGCTGGAAGCTTTGTGTGATGCCAACAACCATATTTAGAGTAACAATTGCAATATAAAAGGAGACAACATGTTTTCAATTGTGTCATCGTTATCTTTCTTTTTGAGCGGTAAGTTGGAAGACACATTGATTTATACACATATTAGAAATTAACTTTGAAGTCAAAGAGTTCTTTACTAATTTTAGTATCACTTGACTTTGTGACAGAAAGGAGACAATGTTGACATAATTTTCTTTCTTTTGTGTGAAACTAGAGCTTTGAACCATCAGTCTCTGAAGAACAGCAAAAGTGAGTACATTTTAATCTTACTTAACAGGGTAATGTTCATTCACTTCAAATAATTTGAAAACAGAATGTGTACTAATCATGTCACTTTATACATTACTATTGTTGTGTCAATTAAAGTTCATGTGAAATCCAACAGAGAGGTGAAAAATGGGGGATGCTCAGATGGCGGAGTTTGGACCTGCTGCTTCGTATCTCAGGAAATCAGACAAGGAGCGACTGGAGGCCCAAACGCGCCCCTTTGACATGAAGAAGGAATGTTTTGTTCCTGATGCTGAAGAGGAGTATCTCAAGGCATCTGTTATCAGTCGAGATGGTGATAAAGTCACCTGTGAGACTTCAAAGGGAACGGTAAGTTTTAATAAGTGTAAGCAGTGGCATTGTGATTAATCAGATGGTTCTTAACTATTGCTGTTGTTTAATTCATTTTGCTAAGTGAGAGACTAGTTTTGAACTCGCAGTGTTAAGTTTAAAATAAGGGCTGATTGCGTTTGGAATAACTTAAGCAGTTGAATAATTACAAATGGAAAATAATAATAATAAATTATAACAATACATAATTTATATACAAATAATAATGTCACATTTTCTGAAATTATGTATTTAAATATTTTTATTTAAATACACCATTGTCTGAGTTATTTTTTATTGCCTCACCATCTAATGCATTTTAATGATGTAACTATTATTCTCACTTGCAAGTTACTTTAGATAAAATTATCTGCTAAATAAACATAAATGAGAACAATCTCGATGGAGCACATACATGAATATGCATAGATTCTGACTGTCTCAAAAATCTCATGTTCCCACAGACAGTAACTGTGAAGGAGGCTGATGTTCACCCCCAGAACCCGCCAAAGTTTGATAAAATTGAGGACATGGCGATGTTCACCTTCCTGCACGAGCCCGCTGTGCTGTTTAACCTCAAAGAGCGTTACGCAGCCTGGATGATCTACGTGAGTCGAGTCTTAAAACACTCACACGTTCTCTTTATCGTGGATGAGTAGATCTAAACCTTCTGTGAATCTCTTACAGACCTACTCTGGGCTCTTCTGTGTCACTGTGAACCCCTACAAGTGGCTGCCAGTGTACAACCAGGAAGTCGTTGTTGCCTATAGAGGAAAGAAGAGGAGTGAAGCTCCTCCACACATCTTCTCCATCTCAGACAATGGATATCAGTACATGCTGTCAGGTGCGTCTACTCAGCATATTCGAAATAGTTTACAGTAATTGTATAAATTGTTTCCAAATATAATGCATTTATATTACCTTGCTGGACGAATAAGTAACCAATATCCATGAGATCCATTTTCTAACAAACATTGTTTTTATTTTGCAGACAGAGAAAACCAGTCAATTCTTATCACGTAAGAATATATGCTTTTTAATTGGCTGCAAAGTCTCAATAAGGTTGATAAGACAACGTACATATGCTCTGTCTAAGACCGTTTTGTGTTGATAGTGGAGAATCTGGTGCTGGAAAGACTGTGAACACAAAGAGAGTCATTCAGTACTTTGCCAGCATTGCTGCTAGTCCTACAAAGAAGGAAACCACTGAAAAGAAGGTAAACAGAGGAGATCTGAATTCAAACAAAAATGTATTGGGGTGTCATTTTGTTTTATTTGTCATTCACAATACACAAATTTCTAATATTGTGTTTTCTAGGGTACTCTGGAGGATCAAATCATCCAGTGTAATCCTGCTCTTGAGGCCTTTGGAAATGCCAAGACCATCAGGAATGACAACTCTTCCAGATTTGTGAGTGGACACTGATTTTAAGTTACAAATAATTATCTTTTGTAGATTTTTTTCCACAGTATTTAAAGACAATATCCTCTTTCGAACAGGGCAAGTTCATCCGAATCCATTTTGCTGCCAGTGGCAAGCTAGCATCTGCGGACATTGAGACTTGTAAGAAAGATCTTTGATTATTTACTGGTTTGTCTTTTAAGGCACATACTTAGTGATTTGTGTGTGTACCTACTTCAGGGATTAGCATATTTTAGTGAACAATTTTTACCCAGAAGGGAGTTAAATCTGGGACATCTAGGAACATAATTATTTATTTGTAAAAACAATTAAAAAAAAAATATTCAAAAAATGCAGCAATTTTTCTGTTAGGGTTAGCTGAAAGCCAAGTAATAATTGTATTAATTAATTTAGATCTTTCAAATTGCAAAAATGCATGGGCAACATAATCCAATCCAGATATTTAATAATAATTATTATAATTTTATTTTTAAAATAGTTTATAGCATTTATCATTAGCTGTATATCAAAACAATTCCACATTGTATATCAAAAAATAAATCCACATTTAGATACAATGCTTATTTTGTGAATTCTATGAACAGACCTTTTGGAGAAGTCTCGTGTGACTTTCCAGCTCAAGGCTGAGAGAGACTACCACATCTTCTACCAGATCCTGTCTCAGAAGAAACCAGAACTTTTAGGTGGGCAAAAGAATGTTACAACCAAACATCTATAATTTTGTTTGAAAATGCATTACAACATGACGTCTAAGTGCTCTGTGTCCTTTCTCTCAGAGATGCTGCTGATCACAGCAAACCCTTATGATTACGCCTTCATCTCTCAAGGAGAGACACAAGTGGCCTCTATTGTTGATGCTGACGAGCTGATGGCTACTGACGTGTGTTATCAGCTACAAATTATCATTAATACATTTTGATCTTACCTTCTAAAGATACATTTTTACTGAAAATACAAGAAAGAAGAATATGAGGCATTTATCATGTTAAATTAATGATATTTGCTGTAGGAAGCGTTCGATGTGTTGGGCTTCACCCAAGAGGAGAAGAACAGCATCTACAAGCTGACTGGTTCCGTCATGCACTTTGGCAACATGAAGTTCAAACAGAAGCAAAGAGAGGAACAGGCTGAGGCTGATGGGACTGAGGGTCAGTATTGGGACAAAATGGTGACATATTGCATTGGTTAATAGAAGATTCATTTTCATCAACCATCTTCTTTTATTGACGACAGATGCTGATAAAGCATCTTATCTGATGGGCCTGAACTCTGCTGATCTCATCAAGGCTCTGTGCCACCCAAGAGTCAAAGTAGGAAATGAGTGGGTCACCAAGGGACAGAGTGTCCAGCAGGTGGAAACCACTTCATGATTAACATCCCTTCATAACATACTGTTCACATAACCATAAAAACACATTATTCTGTAACATTTTAATGTCTATCGGACAGGTGTACTATGCTGTTGGCGCTCTTTCCAAATCAGTGTACGAGAAGATGTTCCTTTGGATGGTTGTGAGAATCAACCAATCCCTGGACACCAAACAGCCTCGTCAGTACTTCATTGGTGTGCTGGACATTGCTGGATTTGAGATCTTTGATGTAAGTATTTGATGTTGTTCCTATAAGTCACTTTTCTGGATCTAGACACAAATCAGCTGTCACCATAGAGAAAGGTTTCCTGGTTGCTCAACATGTGCAGTGTAGTCTTCAAAGTTTAATTTCACTGGGCCCATTTGTATGGCGATAAATATTGCCTTAAATTGTACATTATCAAAATTGATACCCAAAATATACTAAATGTATGGACATTGACATCATTGTAATGCATAGTTAAAGAACCATGAAATGGTTGGGTAGAGAAATAATCTTTTTTTAAGTAGCTTATAATCTTTAGATTACATCACTTTGCTATTTGTGACCGATGGCATTAGGGGGACGTGACGATCTCATAGAAAGCATATTATTGGTCAAAGATTTGTACTGTATATGTTTGTTTAAATAAGACATGCTATTAATATTTTTGGTCCATTATTCCAGAATAGAAAGTCAGTTTTGTTCATTTTAAATTGTGTATATGTGCTAAAAGTTTAGTTAGTCAGATTTTAGATTAAACAGAAATACATTTTATACATACAGATTTGTGTATATTGTGACTTCCAACATTACATAAAAAATTACTCTAAAATATATCATTCAGTGGTTCTATGTTTTCTACCCATGTTGACAACACTGTTAATCTGTTCTAGTTCAACACATTTGAGCAGCTGTGCATCAACTTCACTAATGAGAAGTTGCAGCAATTCTTCAACCACCACATGTTTGTGCTGGAGCAAGAGGAATACAAGAAGGAGGGCATTGAGTGGGAGTTTATTGACTTTGGCATGGATTTGCAGGCTTGTATTGATCTAATTGAAAAGGTGAGTTTTTAAATTTGAGATATCTCAGGTATTGGATCAATACTGCTCAGCTAATTTGAAACCCTTTAATCTACTGTTTGCTAGCCAATGGGTATCATGTCCATCCTTGAAGAGGAGTGCATGTTCCCCAAAGCCAGTGATGCAACATTTAAAGCTAAGCTTTATGACAACCATTTGGGGAAATCAAACAACTTCCAGAAGCCCAGGATTGTCAAGGGTAAACCAGAGGCCCATTTCTCCCTGGTTCACTACGCTGGCACTGTGGACTACAACATCATGAACTGGCTGGTGAAGAACAAGGATCCTCTTAATGAGACTGTTGTTGGCCTCTATCAGAAGTCCACCATGAAAATGTTGTCTCAGCTGTTTGCCAATTATGCTGGTGCTGACTCAGGTGTGTCTAAGGGGGGGAAATCAAAAGCCACTTTTCCACCGTCGGGCCGAATGGTTCTGAAAACGGTAAGGAATGGTTCCAATTATATTTCCACTTGAGCATGGTTCAACACAGCACACTTACAAACCATTCTCAACCCGGAATTATCAGCGTGTTTGGCTAAGCTCCTGCTTGTAACCGTGCAGGTCCTAAACGGTTAAGCAATAAGAACGGTTTGGCCTGATGGTGGAAAGTGGCTATTGAGACAAATAAGGATTGCAAGGTTCATTTTAAGAACTTTTTTTTTCTTTCAACACCCGCAGAGGGAGGTGGCGGCGGCAAAACAAAGGAGAAGAAGAAAAAGGGCTCTTCTTTTCAGACAGTGTCTGCCCTCCACAGGGTAACATATACAGAGCCTTTCATAGTGATTCATAATGAAAATGTTATTTAATATAGCTTTGTTTCTTAATTTCTTTAAATAGCATAACCTAAAATACATATATGGTCAGAGTCATGGATAATGTCTATCCACAGGAGAACCTGAACAAGCTGATGACCAACTTAAGGTCAACTCACCCTCACTTTGTGCGCTGCATCATCCCCAATGAGACTAAGACTCCTGGGGCGATGGAGAATCCTCTGGTCATGCACCAGCTGCGCTGTAACGGTGTGCTGGAGGGCATCAGGATCTGCAGAAAGGGATTCCCCAACAGGATCCTGTATGGAGATTTCAAGCAGAGGTACATTCATTTATGAATACAAGACATCAAAGTCACACTTGGGTCAAAAACGTCCACAAATTATGCAACCAGAGTAGATATATTTGAAAAAAATTATATTGGGTATTAATTCCCATTCAGAATGTTTTTTTTCCATTTGGTTTTGTGATTTACTTAGGTCTTTGAACAAATTGCTGGAAATAATGGTTCACACAAAAAGTATTTTATGCAAATTCGAGCCATTTCTTGAGCCCTTTGTTTTACAGTACATGTTTTTTTTATGCCATATTATTATTGTCAATAACAAAATTAAAATGGTTTTCCACTTTATTCAACAAACAGATACCGTATCCTTAACCCTGCTGCCATCCCAGATGGTCAGTTCATTGACAGCAGGAAAGGAGCTGAGAAATTATTAGGCTCTTTGGATATCGACCACAACCAGTACAGATTTGGACATACAAAGGTACCCTAATAAATTATCTAATTCAGATTATAAAAGTTCAAATACAAAAACATATGCATGCAATGATATCTTGTGCAATGTAAGGCTAAATAAGAGACCCTTTTGACTCCCTAAGGTGTTCTTCAAGGCTGGTCTGCTGGGTACTCTTGAAGAGATGCGAGATGATCGTCTTGCTCTCATCATCACAAATATTCAGGCTAGAGCTCGCGGTCATCTCGCAAGAATTGAGTTCCAAAAAATTGTTGATCGCAGGTAGGTTGTTGATCGCAAGCTTTAGGCTATTAAACTCCAAAATAATTCCACTAGTACATTTTATATGAAATATATGCATTTATTTTTGTGTCATATTACAGAGATGCCTTGCTTGTGATCCAGTGGAATGTACGTGCCTTCATGGGTGTCAAGAATTGGCCCTGGATGAAGCTCTACTTCAAAATCAAACCACTGCTGAGATCTGCTGAGGCGGAGAAAGAGATGGCCAACATGAAGGAAGAATTCCTGAAGTTGAAGGAGGCTTATGCCAAATCTGAAGCCCGCAGAAAGGAGCTTGAGGAAAAGATGGTTTCTCTTCTCCAAGAGAAGAATGACCTGACACTCCAAGTCCAAACTGTGAGTTAACGATTTTATGAATTCATGAGTAAATAGCAACTATACTTATGATTTAATTATACAAAGACATTAAAATAAATATACATGATTTTTTGTACCTGTAAACAGGAGCAAGATAATCTTTGTGATGCTGAGGAGAGATGTGAAGGTCTGATCAAGAATAAGATCCAGCTTGAGGCCAAACTCAAAGAGTTGACTGAGAGACTGGAGGATGAAGAGGAAATGAATTCTGAGCTGACTGCAAAGAAACGAAAGCTGGAGGATGAATGCTCTGAACTCAAGAAGGACATTGATGATCTTGAGCTCACTCTGGCCAAAGTGGAGAAAGAGAAACATGCCACTGAGAACAAGGTCAGTTTTCAACACTGAGCAAGTTAATGCTACAAAAAAGGTGTGTTAAGAGCTTCTTGATTCAATGATACAATTTTACAGGTTAAAAACCTGACAGAAGAGATGGCAGCTTTGGATGAGATCATCGCTAAGCTGACCAAGGAGAAGAAAGCTCTTCAGGAGGCCCATCAGCAAACGCTGGATGACCTCCAGAGTGAGGAAGACAAAGTCAACACACTCACCAAAGCCAAAGCCAAGCTGGAGCAACAAGTGGATGATGTGAGTGGTTTGATGACTCTTCTGTTGTAGATGAAAAAGGTGACATTTACAATGCTGAAAAAAATATTGTCCTTCCAGCTTGAGGGTTCCCTGGAACAGGAAAAGAAGATTCGTATGGATCTGGAGAGGGCAAAGAGGAAGCTCGAGGGAGACTTAAAGTTGACCCAAGAGAGCGTGATGGACCTGGAAAATGACAAACAGCAAATGGAAGAGAGGATTAAAAAGTGTGTTTTCCAGAGGGTGAAATAATTATTCAAGAATACAGCTCACAATCTGAATCCTTATTAATAATGGTAATCAAATATGTTCTGCAACACAGGAAGGATTTTGAGATCAGTCAGCTCAGTACCAGGATTGAAGATGAGCAGGCAATGGCAGGCCAACTCCAGAAGAAACTGAAGGAGCTGCAGGTAAAATTTATGATTCTTAAAAATTTAGAAAATTAGGAATTCTAGCTTTATTTTTGATTTTCCTTCACATTACCAGGCCCGAATTGAAGAGCTTGAAGAAGAGCTGGAGGCTGAGAGAGCTGCCCGTGCTAAAGTTGAGAAACAGAGAGCTGATCTGTCCAGAGAACTGGAGGAGATCAGTGAGAGGTTGGAGGAGGCTGGTGGAGCCACTGCTGCCCAGATTGAGATGAACAAGAAACGTGAAGCTGAGTTCCAGAAACTGCGCAGAGACCTTGAAGAGTCCACTCTGCAACATGAGTCCACTGCGGCTACACTGAGGAAGAAACATGCAGACAGTGTGGCTGATCTGGGAGAGCAGATTGACAACCTTCAGAGAGTGAAGCAGAAGCTGGAGAAAGAGAAAAGTGAACTCAGACTGGAACTGGACGATGTGGTCTCCAACATGGAGCAGCTTGCCAAGTCCAAGGTGATGAATTCTTGTTTCCATATTATAATTTTTAATTGCTTTTCCTCACTTCAGGTGTTCTTAAGAATAATGCTATAACTGTTTATTCATTCACTGTGTGTCTTTAAGTTTTTTCTTTTACATTTAAAATCTATCCAGGCAAACTTGGAGAAAATGTGCAGGACCCTTGAGGACCAGATGTCTGAATACAGAACAAAATACGAAGAAGGACAACGCAGCATCAATGACTTAACAATGCAAAAAGCTAAGCTACAAACTGAAAATGGTATGTACTCTGATAAGGAAATACTTCATCCTGTGTATTGTTAGACAAATGCCCAAGATCACACACAGCTTTTTGTAATGTAATGGTTATACTTCTATCTAGGGGAGCTTTCTAGACAGCTAGAAGAAAAGGATTCCTTGGTCTCTCAGCTAACAAGAGGCAAGCAGTCCTACACCCAGCAGATTGAGGACCTCAAGAGACAATTAGAGGAGGAAATCAAGGTATAGAATATTTTTTAAAGGATTTATTACCAACTGTCCTTTGCATTCCAATGTATATTGTTAACAGGAAATTCCTAATCCTCATAGGCTAAGAATGCCCTGGCCCATGCAGTTCAGTCTTCTCGTCATGATGCTGATCTGCTGAGGGAGCAATATGAGGAGGAGCAAGAAGCCAAGGCTGAGCTACAGCGTAGTCTGTCCAAGGCAAACACTGAAGTGGCTCAGTGGAGAACCAAGTATGAAACTGATGCCATCCAGAGGACTGAGGAACTGGAGGAAGCAAAGTAAGAAACAGGAAAAACCTACAATCTTATAAAACAAATATGTATAAAAATAAATAAATAAATAAAAACATTGTAAAGTAATGCTTCTGTGTAATATTTGTAGGAAGAAACTTGCTCAGCGTCTGCAAGATGCAGAAGAAGCTGTGGAAGCTGTTAATGCTAAATGCTCCTCTTTGGAGAAGACCAAGCACAGGCTGCAGAATGAGATTGAAGATCTCATGGTGGATGTGGAGAGATCCAATGCTGCTGCTGCTGCTCTGGACAAGAAGCAAAGAAACTTTGACAAGGTGAATGCATATAAAACCCTTACAGATAAATAATCTTTGTGTTCATTCAGCTCCAATGGTAACTGATCAAAGTCTGATTCTATCAACAGGTCCTAGCTGAATGGAAGCAGAAATATGAGGAGTCTCAGAGCGAGTTGGAAAGCTCCCAGAAGGAAGCCAGATCTCTGAGTACTGAACTATTCAAACTGAAGAACTCTTATGAGGAGTCTCTGGATCATTTGGAAACTATGAAGAGAGAAAACAAGAACCTCCAAGGTGCCCTTCATTTATTAGTCATCTGGGCATTCACATACATTTCATAAACTTTAAATAAACAAAGAAAATAATTGTTTGCACACTGAAATTACAGCTCCAAAAATTTATTAATCATCAGGCACAACACCCTTTGTTAATTTATTGTTGTCTTTTTGTCTCACACCTGAGCCCAATTTGGGTTTTGTATGTGCACACCTTTTTTATATTTTCCTTCAAATCAATATCACAAAAATCTTAACTTGTATTAACCATTACTACCTTGCCTAATAAACAGAGGAGATTGCTGATCTCACTGAACAAATTGGCGAGAGTGGAAAGAACATTCATGAGCTAGAGAAAATTCGTAAGCAGTTGGAACAGGAGAAAACTGAAATTCAAACTGCTTTGGAGGAGGCTGAGGTATACCTAAATATCTACTTGTTGATATTTTTTGTTATCTGTGTATTTATTCAAAAGATTAAAATAAGGGTATGTTAATAGAAGTGAACATGTTTTTAAATAACTACATTCATTGATCTGTCAGGGCTCCCTTGAGCATGAAGAGGGAAAGATTCTTAGAGCTCAGCTGGAGTTCAATCAGGTCAAAGCTGATATTGAACGTAAGCTGGCTGAGAAAGATGAAGAGATGGAGCAGGCCAAGAGGAACCAGCAGAGAA
The DNA here is from genome assembly GCF_965113295.1 of Leuciscus leuciscus. NCBI lineage: Eukaryota > Metazoa > Chordata > Actinopteri > Cypriniformes > Leuciscidae > Leuciscus > Leuciscus leuciscus. The sequence continues at coordinate 32,219,541 of NC_138735.1, forward strand.
TGGTGGATACCCTGCAAAGCTCACTGGAATCAGAGACTCGCAGCAGGAATGAAGCTCTCAGACTGAAGAAGAAGATGGAGGGAGACCTCAATGAGATGGAGATTCAGCTCAGCCAGGCTAACAGACAGGCATCAGAAGCCCAGAAGCAACTCAAGGGTCTTCATGGACATCTCAAAGTATGACGAATCTTCAAATCAAGATGTTATAATGATTAGGTGAACATAGTTCTTCAGTCTTTTCATTTGTAAAACTTGTACTTTACAGGATGCCCAACTGCAACTAGATGATGCTCTTCGTGCTAATGATGATCTCAAAGAGAACATCGCCATTGTGGAGAGACGCAACAATCTGTTGCAGGCTGAACTGGATGAGCTGAGATCCATGGTGGAACAAACTGAGAGAGGAAGGAAACTGGCTGAGCAGGAACTGCTGGATGTCAGTGAGAGAGTTCAGCTCCTGCATTCTCAGGTATGACACATCTGTATTAGATGAATAAAACCTTTTAACCCATTCTTAGTATTAATATCATCAAAAGACTATATGAATGTCAATATTGTCCATGTTCAGAACACCAGCCTGCTGAATCAGAAGAAGAAGCTGGAGGGAGATAATACTCAGCTTCAGACTGAGGTTGAGGAGGCAGTGCAGGAGTGCAGGAATGCTGAGGAAAAAGCCAAGAAGGCCATCACTGATGCTGCCATGATGGCAGAGGAGCTGAAGAAGGAGCAGGACACCAGTGCTCATCTGGAGCGCATGAAGAAGAACATGGAGCAGACCATCAAGGACCTGCAGCACCGTCTGGATGAGGCTGAGCAGATCGCCATGAAGGGTGGCAAGAAGCAGGTCCAGAAACTGGAATCCAGAGTAAGTTGCTCAAGTTTTTGAAAACAAGTCTATTGTTTTTATCTGTTATTAAAATACTTTTGTTTGATTAGCTAACCCTTTTACACATCTCTTAGGTCAGAGAGCTGGAAAATGAGGTGGAGCTTGAACAGAGAAAGGCGAGCGAGTCTGTGAAAGGAGTCCGTAAATATGAGAGACGCATCAAGGAGCTCACCTACCAGGTCACTTTTTTTGGCACAAAAAAATTCTTTTTATTCATGCAAAGATTTTATAAAACAACATAAATTGTGGTCAAGTCAATATATGCTCTGACTATATACAGAGTTGGGAGGGTTACTTTAAAAATGTATTACATTACAGTTAAAAATAATAACTTCATTAAAAAAAGGTTTTTAGAAACCTAATCCAAGCACCACAAAGTGAATAATGTAATGTAATCTGATGACTTTTGGATTCCTTCAAGGTCACATATGTAAATAACGTAAAGCAAAAAGCAATATTTATGACAATGATTGTCATGCACCAGTAGGTGGCTCACATGAGTCATGACTGGCAACAGGACCAGCTGTCAATTAGAGATGCGCGGATCAGTTCTAACGTCAACCGAATTTAACATTACCCACTCGAACATGATTTTCTCTGATTTAAATATCCGCACCGGATCGTCACATTTCAATTATTCTAATTCTCAGTGTTAAGCGTGTGTATATTTTTAGAAAGCTATTAAGTTATTAAGCAATTATTCCTTTTTTTCATTGTTTTATATAATGACCACTAGGAGATGCTCTAGGCATATTTTTTCCTTTTCTGAAAACGCACGTTTGTTGTGTTTTACTGTGAAATGAGAGTGCCGTGTCTTTATAAAAATCAACATATTAATTATTTATTTCTCATTGACCTGCGACCCCATAAGCTATTAATTATAATGTTATTTATTTTTTATTTGGCCAGCCTGACGGATATCTCCACGGATATAACCGGGATCGATCCACGCTGTCAATATAGCATTATAATGTCAAAATACTAATTTATTTAGTTTTAAGTGAAACCATTGTAATCCTGATAGCATTCCCATTTTTTACAAAATGTAAAAAATGCAACTGTAATCTGATTACTTTGTTTTTTTACATAACTGTAACGAATTACAGTTATCTGATTACGTAACACCGTTACATCTATTCCGTTACTCCCCAACCCTGACTTTATATGCAGACTGAGGAGGACCGTAAGAATCTGGCACGTCTTCAGGATCTGGTGGACAAACTCCAGCTGAAGGTCAAATCCTACAAAAGAACTGCTGAGGAGGCGGTATGTTTAAGATCATTTCAGTAAAAACGTATGCATCTAATCATGCTTTACCCTTAAGCTGTGTTGAAACACCTTTGGTGTTACCAGTCAAAAATGGCCGGCCTTTTAAAAATTGCTTGTAAATCACCCGTTATGTAATATTATCACCAAATATTGGGTTCAATCTTTTTGTCAACTTGTTTTCTTTCAATTAGTACAGGTTTTGTATTTATTTTTTTAACTGATTGATTGCTTGCAAAGATAAAGGCCTCGGACCAACACTCAAGCTACCACACACACACACACACACACACACACACACACACACACACACACACACACACACACACACACACACACACACACACACACACACACACACACACACACACACACACACACAACAATTTTACGTATTATAATCTTTCTTTTTAACAGAGATGAACTTTATCCTCAGATCAATGAGGCCTGCACACATGCACATAATGTGAACATGATGAACATCATATTTCATATTTGACCGGGAACTACACAAGTTTGACTTTGTACCATTTTTTACAAGATAAAACAATTTCAAAACAAACTTCCTGGTTAAACAGAGCACACTAGTGTGATAAACAGTGCAATTTCATAAAATTTTTTAGATTGACAAAATGATCCACAAATATTGCCTTTTTCACTTCAAAACTGAGGTGCATAAGGTCAGATCAATGAGGCCTACGATCAATCAGTTCCAAAAAGGATTTCAAAACCTGTCCTAATTGAAAGAAAACAAGTTGACAAAAAGATTGAATCCAATATTTGGTGATAATATAGCATAACAAGAGATTTATATATATATATAATTATAATATGATTTGACCGGGAACACAAGTGTAACAATGTGTGAAAAAACACCAACAAAGTACAAAAATTATAAATTTACAAAATAAATAAATTGGGAAGTAGTTATACCCCGTGTGAGTGAATTCAGTTAGTTTTAGTCCAAGGTGATAACATTAACTACTATTTTTCTAAATAATGGCTAACTAATAACAAGCAGTAATTAGGAGGTGTATTAAGGCAAAAGTCATAGTTAATAGTTAGTAATAGTGAGAATTAGACCCTAATCAGAAGCGTGACCAAAAATGTGGCTTATTTTCTTGGCATGGGATTGCTTGAGAAAATATCTCCATGTTTTTACAGGAGGAACAGGCTAATGCAAATCTGGGCAAGTTCCGTAAGATACAGCATGAGCTGGATGAGGCAGAGGAGAGGGCTGATATTGCTGAATCTCAGGTCAACAAGCTGAGAGCCAAGAGCCGTGATACAGGATCCAAGGCAAGTATTGGTTGTTTTCAAACAAATGTTAAATAACTTGGCAGGTGTGGTGCATACTGTCATTAACATTAACTCCAAAGCAAACTCAAATTTAAAGTAACTATTTGACTCTGGAAACCTACGCACATAATATTTCATAACTTTCAAGTGGAAAATAAGATGATGTTGCTTCGAAAACCCTTGATAAGCAGAGCTAATGGCAACTCCATTTTCCTACTGTGCAATAAAATTTTGCAAGGAAATATGGAAAATAATTTTAAACAATTACATTTATGGGCAAAATGTATTATATTTTCTAATAAGTTAAAATAATCTTACATCTTTGTCTTTTTTTCTCCTTTGAACAGAAAGGACATGATGAGGAATGAAGCTCTCCCATCTCTCAAAATCTTGTGTGTCGCTTTGAATCCATTAGTCTCGAAATAGAATAAAGAAAATGTGCAAATGAAACATCTGCCACATTGTGTTATTTTAAAACTAAATTGTCATTGTCACTAGTGGTGTAAACTGTGTGTGCAAATTAAAAGTCAAATTAAAGAGTAAAAAAACATTTTTTCAGGCATTAGCAGACCACTAAATAAATTGTCATTTGTTAAGATTAGGTGTGCTGGTTAATGTAGTTATGAACATTAATAGCTAAATAAAATGTCTGCAATGAAATCCACAATTATGAAGGTCATTCTCCCAAAACTTCAACAATAACTTCTAGCAGAAATTATTAAAACAGGTCAGAACAGGCCCTTAACATACATGTAAAAAAAATCTGTAGATAACATGATGTTGACTTACCTTTCACAATGGTTGCAAATAAAGCTAGCAAAACACGTTTCAGACAAGGGAACTGTCCATTACAGAACTACTCAAAGAGTAGGAGAGATGTGACAAGTGCCTGTTGTTTCTCAAGATGATGCAGTGGCTCCAACAGAGATGTTAAATAGAGGAGGAGTCAGGAAGGAGGGAGTGGATTAACACTGGATAAGGAAAGTGTGGCATCTTTAACATTTGTCACTTGTGCTATTTTAAGAGCTTCATAAAGCTTGGCACATACATTACTATATGTGAGAGGAGCCTCTGACGCACATAAAAAGCTTTTATAAACTTTACAATGACCATTTTTCTTAGACATATTGGCAATGTAAAAAATGGGGCTAATTTGTGCATTAACATTGTTTAATAAGAGGTAGCCATAGCTTAGGAAAGTTCAAGGTGGTTAAACAATATCATAAGCATAGCATAGAGGAGGCATTAGGTAATGTAACTTAAGTAGTAAGAGTTCATGCAAGTGATGGACGTCTACAGATGAGACATGTCCTACATACTATCACTCAAAGGAATGTAACAGGTTATCTTTGTCCTCAGGGCTAAAGTAAAGGAAACAATGCAATGTAAACAAGACAACTTGAAGGGTATGGCCCCTCGGTCAGCTCTCTGAGGGACAGCAACAGACTTCAAACACTATATGAGTCACTGCTTTGAAGCACACTGGGGCTATCCGTCAAGCTTTTAGCCTGGGCACATGATGCAATGCATTCAGAAAACCCATACTGGTCAGAGTGCATTTTTAGAGAATAATTTTTTTAAACTTTTTTTTTTATACAATATTTAGAATTGAATTGTTTGAAATAATATGAAATATATTTTTTTATTTGGATACATGTAAAATACTAAATAAATAAAATAAAGTTATAAAATGTTATTTATATAATTTCAAAATGTCAACTGCACGCTGAAGTTAAGAGCCTGGCTCATTGGATGCTCTAAGACAGGGATAGGCAACGTCAGTTCTGGAGTGCCGCTGTCCTGCAGTTTAGTACCAATCCAGTAAAAGGATGTAGCCATAGCAATCCTGAAGACATTGATTAGCTTGTTCAGGTGTGTTTGATTATGGGTGGAGCAAAACTCTGCAGGGCAGTGGCACTCCAGGACCAACGTTGCCTATCTCTGCTCTTAGCTGTCATGATTATGTGCGGATGATCTTGACAATTGCAGTGTACAGCTACCACCACCAGAGGGTGTCACTTGGTGATCAACCATACCAAAATGTTAAGCAATATTCAATTGTTTCAAAAAGTCTGAGACCAGTAGTTAAATGCATATTTTATATTTTTCAAAATACATATTTTTAAATAAAAGTGGTTTTATCGACATAGATCGACACAGCAGCACTTGAAGTGACAAACAAAACTTGATCATTCCAAAGAGCATCATGTGCTTACACTGAAACTTTGACCATCTATACAAAGTAGTCACATGATCAATGTCAGATTTAATTTAGTGATCTAGAAATAGTCACACAGATACTCATTTGAACTCATTTACATAATTTTTTTCCAAATTCTCTTGTTAACAACTGTTTATTGAGTTTTCTAATTATTTTTTTTAAGGACAAGAAATCAAAAAATCCAAAGCAAAAAGCAACTATACAAATCTGGAACCCACCCCAAACCATCCCACCCCTGGTAGACTTCAGGAAACTTAAAATATATTTTCAATCACATATTATTGAATATGGTTTCAGACTTTTGATCCAGTGTTATTTTAGTATCATTGAATTTTATTAAAAATGTAATTAGCTTTCATTTTTACATTTTACACTTTAATTTTAACAAAGAAAAGATAAAAGGTTTCAGTTTCACTGTTGCATTTAATCAATGTACCATTATTTAATGCTTAATAATTACACCTACTCCAGCTTTTAAGTCAAATTTTTTTTTAGCAAAACTAGCTGCATGGTCTGAAGAAGAAGACAAGAAGTAGAGACACAATGGATTCCTATTTATCCCAACAGATGCAAGACCATTCTAGTGCACCCAGTGACAAAGGGAAGCTCCGATTACAAACGTTATTAGACATAAGGTTGCTCTCATTTCTTCCATTCTTGCTCCTGAGTGCTGATAAACCAGAGTAAAAAGACAGCTGAGAATGAGGCTCTGTAAAGGATGAGGGGCCTAGAATAGATTGCCCAAGTGATAAGACTAAGTAAGGTGCTTGTTGAGAGGGTGCAGAATAACTGAGGGACGAGAGGTCAAGGCAGGCCAGAAACCTCACAAAAGGTCTTGAGTGATGTCTCACACGGCTCAACAACAAATAAACGCTGTAGAGCTGTTTAGAAACAGATCTGGGGCTAAGACGGTTAGTTTGACCTGTTCTTTCTGTTAAGAAGAAATAATTATAAGCACCTTCATGTTAACTGATGTACAGAAACGGTAACACTGATGTCATGTAATTAGAATATATTAACTTCTGTAAACATTAGGGGTGTAACTATGACAAATTGCGATACTGAACTCAAGATACGATACTTATCGCAATTTTTTGTATATATTTATTCTTTTTATATTATCGATTATATTATATTATTATCAGGACCCACAAATATTCCCCCATTGCATTATTATACATTTTATTCAACATTAAATATAGTAGTTTAATTTAATAATGTCACTGAAACTGAAAAATTCCCTCACGCAGTACTCAAGCTTTCAATGCAGGCATTCGTTGGATCTCTTACACAGACAAACCGCGCACGCACAGGCGCTCCCGGTGCTAGCTACAGTGGGAGAACAAGTATTTGATACACTGCCGATTTTGCAGGTTTTCCCACTTACAAAGCATGTAGAAGTCTGTAATTTTTCAAAATCCAGAAAATCACATTGTATGATTTTTAAGTAATTAATTAGCATTTTATTACATGACATAAGTATTTGATACATCAGAAAAGCAGAACTTAATATTTGGTACAGAAACCTTTGTTTGTAATTACAGAGATCATACGTTTCCTGTAGTTCTTGACCAGGTTTGCACACACTGCAGCAGGGATTTTGGCCCACTCCTCCATACAGACCTTCTCCAGATCCTTCAGGTTTCGGGGCTGTCGCTGGGAAATACGGACTTTCAGCTCCCTCTAAAGATTTTCTATTGGGTTCAGGTCTGGAGACTGGCTAGGCCACTCCAGGACCTTGAGATGCTTCTTACGGAGCCACTCCTTAGTTGCCCTGGCTGTGTGTTTCAGGTCGATGTCATGCTGGAAGACCCAGCCACGACCCATCTTCAATGCTCTTACTGAGGGAAGGAGGTTGTTGGCCAAGATCTCGCGATAGATGGCCCCATCCATCCTCCCCTCAATATGGTGCAGTCATCCTGTCCCCTTTGCAGAAAAGCATCCCCAAAGAATGATGTTTCCACCTCCATGCTTCACGGTTGGGAAGTTGTTCTTGGGGTTGTACTCATCCTTCTTCTTCCTCCAAACACGACGAGTTAAGTTTAGACCAAAAAGCTCTATTTTTGACTCATCAGACCACATGACCTTCTCCCATTCCTCCTCTGGATCATCCAGATGGTCATTGGCAAACTTCAGACGGGCCTGGACATGCACTGGCTTGAGCAGAGGGGCCTTGCGTGCGCTGCAGAATTTTAATCCATGATGGCGTAGTGTGGCGGAGATTGACCATCATCTTGAACTTCTTCCATTTTCTAATAATTGTGCCAACAGTTGTTGCCTTCTCACCAAGCTGCTTGCCTATTGTCCTGTAGCCCATCCCAGCCTTGTGCAGGTCTACAATTTTATCCCTGATGTCCTTACACAGCTCTCTGGTCTTGGCTATTGTGGAGAGGTTGGAGTCTGTTTGATTGAGTGTGTGGACAGGTGTCTTTTATACAGGTAACGAGTTCAAACAGGTGCAGTTAATACAGGTAAATGAGTGGAGAACAGGAGGGCTTCTTAAAGAAAAACGAAAAGGTCTGTGAGAGCCGGAATTATTACTGGTTGGTAGGTGATCAAATACTTATGTCATGCAATAAAATGCAAATAAATTATTTAAAAATCATACAATGGGATTTTCTGGATTTTTGTTTGGATGGATTCCGTCTCTCACAGTTGAAGTGTACCTATGATAAAAATTACAGACCTCTACATGCTTTGTAAGTAGGAAAACCTGCTAAATCGGCAGTGTATCAAATACTTGTTCTCCCCACTGTATGTCCCGCCTCTCCCGCTATTAATGCACTATAAGATAAAACCATCTAAAACGCTTTGAATAATCATACTACTCAAACTTCATGTGTTATGGTGATTTAAATGATGTTTGCGCTTTCACTTTGAGGAGTGCCGGCAGAGCGTACGCACTTCAGATGATCAATGCTTCAGATGATCAGATGATCAATCACAGTCCTAATCACAACAAAACGTGTCAAAATGACTTCACAAACTAAATGGTTAGTAATCCAAAAAATTGTATTCTGCATTTACTCGCTCTCATGTTGTTTTCGCGCAATCATTTGAACATCTGTGTTTAATTCAGTATATGCACGTCGTAAATCTGTTTATCATAAAGCCATTGTGCATCTTCAGAAGACTTGGATCAGACCACTTGTTTGAATATTTGTATGCCTTTATAACATTTTTTGGGTCTTTTAAGTTTTAGAGGAATCGACTTTAAATGGAAGGACAGAAATAATCTTCAGAAAAATAATCTCCATTTGTGTTTGGAAGTTGAAAGAAAATCTTATAGGTTTGAAACAACATGAGGGTGAGTACATGATGGCAGAATTTACATTTTTGGGTGAATTAAATCTTATAAATATAGTAAGCTGAGCATTGGATAAAACTAACTATATTGCAAATCATATCGTTTACATCAATGATACACATAGTCACATTTTTATATTGTGATATCTCAATATAACAATGTATCGTTACATCCCTAGTAAACATACAAAATACATTTTGTATCCTACAGAATACTTTTCACGCATTTGTTTTGGGAATCTTTGTAAAGCTGAAAAATCTTTTTGAAGAAAGAATGGGGTGAACATGGAAGAATGAATGTAAATGAACTTGATAAACCCGTTAAACACATATGATGGATATAGCTGTGGGAAATCAAGAAAGGTCATAGGAACAAACAAGAACAAGCAAGAGTTGCAGCTGTCTCTGCATTAGGCGAGAACAAAAGGTCGCAAGTGCAGATATTCATTGTTCCCATTACAGCTGTCTACTGACAATTTTACTGTTCCGTGACAGCCGTCTTGCTCGTGAGGCATTGTTACCTTGTCTTTATCCTTGAGCACAAAGATAAACCTGTGAAATTCTCAGTGCATGCCTGTGTCTCTTTGAGGACAGAAAATGACACACAGTTCTAGAAAAGCATCCTAGCACATTATTGCTGGAATCTAACTGTCAAATTAAGCTTTGTACAATTTTATAAAAAAAAAGTTTGTGCAAATGTTTAACTATGGTTAAGATACATTATTTACAAGAGTCTCCACCTCTATAATGCTTTACGTACATAAAAAAAATAAAAAAATAAAAAGCACTATGAAACTAACCACAAAATATGAAAGTGAAGGTGTAAATTTCAGTATAAAATTATATGAATATCTGATATCTTTAAAAAAGAAGATATACATATGGGACAAAAATAGCATCATTGTGATTCAAATCCTTTCTGATACTTTCGCACTACCGCCATACACCACATGCCAAACTACTGTGACTCCAAAAAGAGCAACACACACACAAGTGACCCGAACCAAATACAGATGGTCAACGTCACACTCATTGTGCCTTTATATAAAGAGATAAATTACAGCACAACGTTGCAAGCCCACATCATTGTGCAATCTAAAGGTAAGAGTGCATATAATTTAGATTAAATTGTTCATGTGGACTGAACAATAGAATAAGATGACTTCTCATTAATGATATTTCTTTTTTATTGAAAGGACTTGGACTTTCTTGGGTTTGGATTTTCATCTGGTAAGGCATGCTTTTATAAAGGTTAACATGTGTATATATGTGTGTGTATGCATATGCAGTATTTTTGTCAGTTTAAAGACCAATAAATACAGGGTATATACACGAATATTGAAGTTAAATTTATGACCGCTTTAAGACCTTTTTTAAGACCCCTTCCATACATTTTAAGACCTCATCGCCACTTCAAGTTTTAACCGTTACATCGGCGACACCTTACATTTACTATATATTGATTGTAAGATAGCACAACTAAACAGTCTTAGTTTGAGATAACTCCTTATCAATGCAACATAATTCAGAAAGGTGGAAATGAAGCACAAGAGAATTCACTGAGTGACTAACCCAATGCAAGGTTTATTAGAAAGAGAAACCAGAAACCAGATTAGACCAATAAACAAAACAATTGAAAAAAACGTATGGAAGTGAGAAAATAAACCTCGAGTTCACACAGTATATTCAAAAGATGTATTTGTAAAATCAACTCTCATAACTGTCTGCAAATAATAGCTCTTTTGTGGTACACTTCTCATGACAAACACCTGACTGGTCAGACAGTTTACCTGTGATTACGGAGTGCTTCATTTGATGCACCAGAGCAAGTCTTTCAAACACAGAGTGTCAGTACTAGGGGTGTGCACGAATATTAAATCTGTAATTATTATTACAAAAATAAAATGCTATTTGAATTTTACTACTTTGCTTTGCTGGCCGTAAATGCTGTGAATCCATGATAAATCCAAGCACTAGCTCAAAGTTATAATTAGATGCACTGGGTGGCGCTGTGGTTTGAGAAAAGCACGTAAAAGTCCTGGCAGAAAGCGATGCATAAGGATGTAGTGTAACAACACCCAGTTCCAGGAATGCACTAATATTTTGTTGGTAGTACCAGTTTATAACAATTATTAGTTAACACTTACTTGTTAACACTTCGGAAAAAATAGTAATTCGTCGTTACACTACATCCTTATGCATCGTTTTCTGCCAGGACTTTTACGTGCTTTTCTCAAACCACTGAAGTGACGTCGACGTCCAGGTTAGCGGTAGCATTAGCCGTCAGGCAAGTGTTATTTAAATAAACTCCTGATGTACTTACAAACTTTCCAATGCCTCGTTTTATGAGTACAGAACCTATTTGTACTACTGTAGAAGTTTGGTACCATTCTGGGCATTATTAGTGGGGTAATTTACGAGATACATCCTTGGATCCGTTAGCGCCTGCACCAAGCCATCCGGCTGATATCTCTAAATAAGCTCTAACTTTAATAATGTTCAACCAAGGGAAAAAAAAGCTTCTGGGGGGTGTTTGGCTCGAGGTCATGGTGCAAAGGACCCTAGGCTTATTTTACTCCGAACCATCCCTTTAACAGCCGGGCGTAGAGAGACATATGCGCGATCACGCAGCAGTGCAGTCAGGCAGCGAGCGCGGTAACAGATGACGTCACATCTAGCGGGATTCCATAAATAAACTACACAGAATCCCACTATTCGCCGATGCAATGATTAAATTCAGGCAAACTTTAGCATACAACCTCTTTGGACAAATATACATAATGAAAAGATGATCCACAAGTTAATACCTTGATTTTTTTATCTTGATACCTTGAAAATTTTATAATTTTTAAGGGCCTAAATTTTCTCTAAACTGATTTATCAACTTTTAATACTTTTAAGACCCCGCGGACACCCTGAAATAATTAGAAATATTTTATTTTTTATGAATAATTATATTTAATTTATTATTATTTTTACAATATGTGATGCGATCTGGGAAAACCCGTCGGATGTCGCGCTGGGCCGTTTTCAGTAAATTCCAAAATAGTTTGAATGTCAGTTTTTTATCAAAATTATTTTTTTCATTAAATTATTATTCTATAACATCTTTTCTCATATCTCTGAAAATATCTTGGCAAAATTCCCTTGTGTGCAGAAAAACAGCGATAGTGTCAAGCTGAAAATACTCTCTTTCTCTAATGCATTCTATGCGACCATTTTCTCTAACGCGTCTAACGCCCGGCAGAGGTAAAAAACAAAAAAAACAATTGCCGTATATCCCATACACCTGTCCGTCTCTTAACACTACAAAGATAGTTTACCTATAAAATAAACCACATAACATGTACAGTGAATGTGTATTAGTGCGCATTTCGCGCCAATCCTGTTTAAAAAAAAGAGTGCCAAGCGTCCCGACGGTGACAGTTAATTAAACCTGTTTTTCTCAAAATTCCGTTCCAGAAAATCATAGCGATCGGCCGACTTCAGATAAACATAACTTTTGCTACCAACAAACTATGATACAAATAAAAACAGATTTGGAAAGGGCTTGATACCAGCTTCCATATGATATCAAAACCTGTAATAGGTAAAATTTCACCACGTGGTGGGTTTTCCCTGATCACATCACATATAGTTTTTAATTATAAACAAGTTTTAATTGAAGATAATTTTGTCATATTTCTCAGACTGATTGAAAGATGGGGGATGCTGTGATGGCAGAGTTCGGGCCAGCTGCCCCGTTCTTACGCAAGTCAGACAAGGAGCGTCTGGAGGCCCAAACTCGCCCCTTCGACATGAAGAAAGAATGCTTTGTGCCCGACCCTGCAGTTGAGTACGTCAAAGCCTCCATCACCAGTAGAGACGGTGACAAAGTCACTGTTGACACTGAATTCGGGAAGGTAAGATCTAATCTCTGCATTGTTGTAGATTGTAGACAGAAGTACAGTGTGACTGTCAAAACATTTTTGTGTGTTATCCACAGACAGTAACTGTGAAGGAGATTGATGTTCACCCCCAGAACCCGCCAAAGTTTGATAAAATTGAGGACATGGCGATGTTCACCTTCCTGCACGAGCCCGCTGTGCTGTTTAACCTCAAAGAGCGTTACGCAGCCTGGATGATCTACGTGAGTCGAGTCTTAAAACACTCACACGTTCTCTTTATCGTGGATGAGTAGATCTAAACCTTCTGTGAATCTCTTACAGACCTACTCTGGGCTCTTCTGTGTCACTGTGAACCCCTACAAGTGGCTGCCAGTGTACAACCAGGAAGTCGTCAATGCCTATAGAGGAAAGAAACGAACTGAGGCCCCTCCACACATCTTCTCCATCTCAGACAATGCCTACCAGTACATGCTGTCGGGTGATGATCTGACTTGCAGTAATTTTTTAGAGATCTAATTTCTAATGCCATTTTAAATGCTAAGTTTCTTATATTTTGTTCCCTCACAGACAGAGAAAACCAGTCTGTCCTGATCACGTACGTAATACATATGATGACATAGCATAATATTCCTACTTTCACCACTATTTTTTTTTTCCATGCTGCATTTTATCAGTCTTTTAATTATCCATTTTTATTCTAAGTGGAGAATCCGGTGCTGGAAAGACTGTGAACACTAAAAGAGTAATCCAGTACTTTGCGAGCATTGCAGCAGCATCGCCTGGCAAGAAGGATCCATCAATGGAGAAAAAGGTACTTAATTTCCTCAAAAATGGCTCATTATAGATGAATATACCTTCCATATAGCATAGCATACAAAAAATGTCATAATTTGATACTCCCTTACTTGTACCATATTGCAATGCATTTACATGTCAACAAACAAAAAAAAATTTTTTTCATTATTTTTTTACTACTGTGACTTAGGTTCTCTATGGATTATTATTATCATTACAAGACGACATAATGTCAGAAAATATGCATGGCTGTTAACTGAAAAGTAGATACATCACATTTTTTACACACTTAGTTAATAAAATATGATTCTCAGGGTACTCTGGAGGATCAAATCATCCAGTGTAATCCTGCTCTGGAGGCTTTCGGTAACGCCAAGACCATCAGAAATGACAACTCCTCCAGATTTGTACGTGGGGTTTTTACATTGGTGTTGTTATTCTATATTGGTTTTCATGATATGTTATATGAGCATGTTATGTATTATATGATTTATTGCTTTATTTACAGGGTAAATTTATCCGTATCCATTTTGGCGTCAGTGGAAAGTTATCTTCTGCTGACATTGAGACTTGTAAGTACTGCCCAACATCATTCCAACAAATCACACATTGATGAAATGTATAACTGTTTTGATATTCATCTATTCATCAAATCATTTAGATCTGCTGGAGAAGTCTCGTGTCACTTTTCAGCTCAAGGCTGAGAGAGACTACCACATCTTCTATCAGATTCTGTCCCAAAGAAGACCAGAACTGCTTGGTAAACTTACCCATCATATCTATTAACATTGCCATCTCTAATTAGAAGAGTCTTTTCTGATCTATGTTCCCATTTCTACTTAGAGATGCTGCTCATCACCAACAACCCCTATGACTACGCTTTCATCTCCCAAGGAGAAACACAAGTGGCTTCTATTAATGACGGTGACGAGCTGATGGCCACTGATGTGGGTGTTTGTCAAAACATAGGCCGCTTACAATACAAGATACCACATTATAAAATATTATAAGTAATAGTTCACCCAGCATTTGCAATTTAGTGATCATTAGCACATTTGACAACTCGTATGACTGCGTTTCTGCTGTGGAATATGAATTGATAATTTGTCTGGTTTCCGTACAATAAAAGCATATAATAATCAGGGGCTGTCAATAAGTACAAAAAAGCATCATAAAAGGTCCATACAACATGTTTTTCTGAAGTCATGTGATTGTGTGAGGAAAAGAACAGCGTGAACATGCTCTACTTTTGTGTTCCACAGAAGAAGTCATACAGGTTTAGAACGACTTGAAAGAGAATAATTTATTCTCTTGGCCAGTCTATTCTATAAAAAGTATAAAGAAAGACATTTAATGTACTTGCCAAAAAGAAGAACATGAAACAATTGCCATGAAATTTAACATGCTCCATACATTTGCTGTAGGAAGCGTTCGATGTGTTGGGCTTCACCCATGAAGAAAAGAACAGCATCTACAAGCTGACTGGCGCCGTCATGCACTATGGCAACATGAAGTTCAAACAGAAGCAAAGAGAGGAACAGGCCGAGGCTGATGGGACTGAGGGTCAGTATAACTTGGAATCTCAGTTTCATAAGGGAAAAAAAGTCTAAGACATGTTGTATATATATTCTTAGCTCTGTATTCTTTTTTAACATGTAGATGCTGACAAAGTCTCATACCTAATGGGCCTAAATTCAGCTGACTTGATCAAGGGTTTGTGTCACCCAAGAGTCAAAGTAGGAAATGAGTGGGTCACCAAGGGACAGAGTGTCCAGCAGGTAATAAATTAAATAATTATCTACAGGTCATTACAGTTTTCAACATCATAGTTTGCTTTCCAAGACATACAAACAAAATCTTTAATATCTCTGAAAAAATCGCTCTCTAGTTTGCAATGTGTCAAATTCTGCAAAATTCGATCTTTTCTTTATTAGGTGTACTACTCTATTGGTGCTCTGGCAAAGTCAGTGTATGAGAAGATGTTCCTCTGGATGGTTGTGAGAATCAACCAATCCCTGGACACCAAACAGCCTCGCCAGTACTTCATTGGTGTGTTGGATATTGCTGGATTTGAGATTTTTGATGTAAGTTGAAATCAACTTATTATTGTTATTTAAGAACAAATCCAAGAAGCAGTGCAACCTGTTTGACCATTGTGATTATACAATATATTCCACCTGCAGTTCAACACCTTTGAGCAGCTGTGCATCAACTTCACTAATGAGAAGTTGCAGCAGTTCTTTAACCACCACATGTTTGTGCTGGAGCAAGAGGAATACAAGAAGGAGGGCATTGAGTGGGAGTTTATTGACTTTGGCATGGACTTGCAGGCTTGTATTGAGCTTATTGAGAAGGTGG
The DNA here is from genome assembly GCF_965113295.1 of Leuciscus leuciscus. Taxonomy (NCBI): domain Eukaryota; kingdom Metazoa; phylum Chordata; class Actinopteri; order Cypriniformes; family Leuciscidae; genus Leuciscus; species Leuciscus leuciscus. Next base: position 32,235,558 of record NC_138735.1, read on the forward strand.
GTGAATATAATGTTGCTGATTTTATTGTGAGGGGAAAAATTATTATTTTCAGTATTAACATTAACTGTGGCAAACTAATATATTGACTTCCACGATCTACAATTCATTGTAGCCCATGGGTATCATGTCCATCCTTGAAGAGGAGTGCATGTTCCCCAAAGCCAGTGATGCAACATTTAAAGCTAAGCTTTATGACAACCATTTGGGGAAAAATCCAAACTTCCAGAAGCCTAGGATTGTCAAGGGCAGACCAGAAGCCCATTTTGGCCTCGCTCACTATGCTGGTACTGTGGACTACAACATTTCAAACTGGCTGGTGAAGAACAAGGACCCTCTCAATGAGACGGTTGTAGGGTTGTTCCAGAAGTCAACTCTAAAGCTGTTGTCTATTCTGTTTGCTAATTACGCTAGTGCTGATTCAGGTTAGTACACACTGAAGTGTGACATGAAAATATAATAAGCACTACTTTTACTGTTTAATAATAACAAAAATCATTTATTTCACAGCTGCGGATTCTGGAGGAAAGGCTGCCAAAGGTAGCAAAAAGAAGGGTTCTTCCTTCCAGACAGTGTCAGCCCTTCATAGGGTACGAAATATTGTAACACTGTTTTGTCTCGCAAGGTTTTATCACATATAAATCCAAATCCTCTATGGTCTACCAACAGGAGAACTTGAACAAGCTGATGACCAACTTGAGGTCAACTCACCCTCACTTTGTGCGCTGCCTCATCCCCAATGAGAGCAAGACTCCTGGGGCAATGGAGAATCCTCTGGTCATGCACCAGCTGCGCTGTAACGGTGTTCTGGAGGGCATCAGGATCTGCAGAAAGGGATTCCCCAACAGGATCCTGTATGGAGATTTCAAACAACGGTTAGTATGAAACCAAATGACTTTTATGTCTTACAAAATAATGATGTACGACTCCATAATTGTTAATGCGTGTTGTTTCTTTGGTAGATACCGCATCCTAAATCCTGCTGCTATCCCTGAGGGACAGTTTATTGATAACAAGAAGGGTGCAGAAAAACTTCTGGGCTCTCTGGACATCGATCACAACCAGTACAAGTTAGGACATACAAAGGTATTATTATATTAACATAAACTTTTGCCAAAACCACTTTTCCATTGTCATCCTTTTTGATGCAAAATTCTTTACTATTTAGGTATTTTTTAAGGCTGGTCTTCTGGGTACTCTTGAAGAGATGCGAGATGACCGTCTTGCACTTATTATAACTGGAATTCAGTCCAGGGCTCGTGGTTTTCTATCAAGAGTTGAGTTCCAGAAAATTGTGGAAAGAAGGTTAGATTTGAGCTTTTCAATCTTAAACATATTCTCCAAGTTACATTTATAATGCAAGACTGAATATTCTTTTTTAATATCTACAGAGATGCTCTGTTGGTGATCCAGTGGAATGTACGTGCTTTCATGGGTGTCAAGAATTGGCCCTGGATGAAGCTCTACTTCAAGATCAAGCCTCTGCTGAAAAGTGCAGAGACTGAGAAAGAAATGGCCAACATGAAGGAGGAATTCCTGAAGTTGAAGGAGGCTTATGCCAAATCTGAAGCCCGCAGAAAGGAGCTTGAGGAAAAGATGGTTTCTCTTCTCCAAGAGAAGAACGACCTGCAGCTTGCAGTGCAGACTGTAAGTTCACATGGGAATACAACCTTGCACTTTCACATTTTCACAGGTCAGAAAATAAAACAAGTTTTCCTTTTTTTTCTAATGTTGATAGGAGCAAGATAATCTAACAGATGCTGAGGAGAGATGTGAGGGTCTGATCAAGAGCAAGATCCAGCTTGAGGCCAAACTCAAAGAGCTGACTGAGAGACTGGAGGATGAAGAGGAAATGAATTCTGAGCTGACTGCAAAGAAACGAAAGCTGGAGGATGAATGCTCTGAACTCAAGAAAGACATTGATGATCTTGAGCTCACTCTGGCCAAAGTAGAGAAAGAGAAACATGCCACTGAGAACAAGGTTAGTTTTCAACACTGAACCTGTTAGTGATGTTAGAATTGTGTGTTAAGAGTCCCTTGATACAATGACACCTTTCTACAGGTTAAAAACCTGACAGAAGAGATGGCAGCTTTGGATGAGATCATCGCTAAGCTGACCAAGGAAAAGAAAGCTCTTCAGGAGGCCCATCAGCAAACGCTGGATGACCTCCAGAGTGAGGAAGACAAAGTCAACACACTCACTAAAGCAAAAACCAAACTGGAGCAACAAGTGGATGATGTAAGAGCCAGAAAACACAACACTAGAATAAAAATGAGAAGCTTTATAAAGTAATTGTGTAACAAATTTTGTGGTTGAAATTTAGCTTGAAGGTTCTCTGGAACAAGAAAAGAAAATTCGCATGGATCTTGAGAGAGCTAAAAGAAAACTTGAGGGGGACTTGAAGTTGACTCAAGAGAATGTGATGGATTTGGAAAATGATAAGCAGCAGATGGAGGAGCGGATAAAGAAGTAATATATATTATATACTATAAAATATAAAATATAAAATCCAATTTTAATATTAAAAATATATATTTGGTTAATACATTTCCATTTGACTTCAGTTAACTATATTATTTAACATGAAATAATATTGAAAAATACTTGCATTTATTAATCTTAATGTAAATTTAAACATTTACTAACATAATAAAAATGTAATATTGTTAATACTGTTAATATTATTAAATGGGCCTGAGCTCACAGGCTAACAGTGAAAAGTTGTATTTTTATAAATTAATGTTAACAAAGTTTTTAAAAAATTGTTTATTGTTAGTTAATGTTGTTTAATACATTATCTAACGTTAACTAATGGGATCTTATTGTAAAGTGTTACCTGATATTGTAATTTGAAATTTCATGTAATCATTCATGTGTCATCCTGTTTACTTGGCAGAAAGGACTTTGAAATAAGCCAGCTCAATAGCAAGATTGAAGATGGACAAGCTTTGGAGTCCCAACTCCAGAAAAAACTGAAAGAGTTGCAGGTAAACTTTGTCTTAATGAATCTTAATAAGACATTTGGATATATAACTTAAAATTTTAATTTATGCACATTACCAGGCCCGAATTGAAGAGCTTGAGGAAGAGCTGGAGGCTGAGAGAGCTGCCCGTGCTAAAGTTGAGAAACAGAGAGCTGATCTGTCCAGAGAACTGGAGGAGATCAGTGAGAGGTTGGAGGAGGCTGGTGGAGCCACTGCTTCCCAGATTGAGATGAACAAGAAACGTGAAGCTGAGTTCCAGAAACTGCGCAGAGACCTTGAAGAGTCCACTCTGCAACATGAGGCCACTGCTGCTACACTGAGGAAGAAACATGCAGACAGTGTGGCTGATCTGGGAGAGCAGATTGACAACCTCCAGAGAGTGAAGCAGAAGCTGGAGAAAGAGAAGAGTGAACTCAAACTGGAACTGGACGATGTGGTCTCCAACATGGAGCAGCTTGCAAAGGCAAAAGTGAGTGAGAGAAATTATGCATAGAGTCTATAAATTATGTGTTGTCAAAGAAAGCAATCAACTACGATATAATTTATCCTCAAGACAAACCTGGAGAAAATGTGCAGAACTCTGGAAGACCAGATGAGTGAGTACAGAACCAAGGCTGAGGAAGGTCAGCGCACTATCAATGATTTCACCATGCAAAAAGCCAAGCTGCAAACTGAAAATGGTAAGAACACAAAATATTGTCTTATGTTACCAACTGTACCATAGTGATGCTTGGAAAAAAGTCAATTTTTGTTTTTAAATATTGCATTTTAGGTGAACTTGCCAGACAGCTTGAAGAGAAAGACTCCCTGGTGTCTCAGTTAACCAGAGGCAAGCAGTCCAGCACTCAGCAAATTGAAGACCTCAAGAGACAGCTCGAAGAAGAAATCAAGGTTTTCAAAATCTCCTTCTAAGTCTAAAGTTTTTGTTAAAGACATAAAAATTCACTATTGTAATAATAATAAACAACTGGCCGCAAATATTTGTTTGTCTTTAGGCTAAGAATGCCCTGGCCCATGCAGTTCAGTCTGCTCGTCATGATGCTGATCTGCTGAGGGAGCAATATGAGGAGGAGCAAGAAGCCAAGGCTGAGCTACAGCGTAGTATGTCCAAGGCAAACTCTGAAGTGGCTCAGTGGAGAACCAAGTATGAAACTGATGCCATCCAGAGGACTGAGGAGCTGGAGGAAGCAAAGTAAGAAACAAACAATATTTAAATGTTAAAAGAGTTTGGTCTTTACTGAATTTTCTGCAATACTTTGTGGCCTTTTAAACACGTTTAAATACAGTTTAATGAATGCTACTTCTGATGTTTACTATCCTTTGTATTTGAATTATTACAGGAAGAAACTGGCTCAGCGTTTGCAAGATGCAGAAGAAGCTGTGGAAGCTGTTAATGCTAAATGCTCCTCTTTGGAGAAGACCAAGCACAGGCTGCAGAATGAGATTGAAGATCTCATGGTGGATGTTGAGAGATCCAATGCTGCTGCTGCCGCTCTGGACAAGAAGCAAAGAAACTTTGATAAAGTAAGGAGAGAAAGTACATTTTGTCATTAGCTGGAAAAATTAGCCATATATTTACAAAACAAAATACCAGCAAACTGCACTGCTCTCATTGATCATTTGGCCTTGTAAAATTTAACCAGGTCCTGGCTGAGTGGAAGCAGAAGTATGAGGAGACCCAAACTGAACTGGAAAGTGCCCAAAAAGAAGCTAGATCTCTGAGCACTGAACTCTTTAAATTGAAAAACTCATATGAGGAGTCATTGGACCACCTGGAGAGCATGAAGAGGGAGAACAAGAATCTCCAAGGTAAGAATGGTTTTTACAACTCCAAATCATTACTTTAATTGCGTGTATTTGTGAGCTCACATGTTATTTCTATTGCACAGAGGAAATTTCTGACCTCACTGAGCAACTTGGTGAGAGTGGGAAGAATATTCATGAGCTGGAGAAACTACGAAAACAACTGGAGCAGGAGAAACAAGAGATACAAACTGCTCTTGAGGAGGCTGAGGTAAAAGAACAACCATTTTCCCCAAAGTTCTTATTTATTGGACAACTCTTTGATTTAAATCAAGCTGTTGTTTAAAGCAATTGATCATTCCAGATTATTTTAAGGGAGGTCACTTCCCACCCCACAACACAGGGCTAAACAAAAACTTTAAATCTCCATTATAACAAACACCCATTTTACTCTTCATAGGGTTCCCTTGAACATGAGGAAGGCAAGATACTTAGAGCTCAGCTGGAGTTCAATCAGGTCAAAGCTGATATTGAACGTAAGCTGACAGAGAAAGATGAAGAGATGGAGCAGGCCAAGAGGAACCAGCAGAGAGTGGTGGATACCCTGCAAAGCTCACTGGAATCAGAGACTCGCAGCAGGAATGAAGCTCTCAGACTGAAGAAGAAGATGGAGGGAGACCTCAATGAGATGGAGATTCAGCTCAGCCAGGCTAACAGACAGGCATCAGAAGCCCAGAAACAACTCAAGGGTCTTCATGGACATCTCAAAGTATGAAGAATCTTCAAATCAAGATTTTATAATGATTAGGTGAACATAGTTCTTTAGTCTTTTCATTTGTAAAACTTGTACTTTACAGGATGCCCAACTGCAACTAGATGATGCTCTTCGTGCTAATGATGATCTCAAAGAGAACATCGCCATTGTGGAGAGACGCAACAATCTGTTGCAGGCTGAACTGGATGAGCTGAGATCCATGGTGGAACAAACTGAGAGAGGAAGGAAACTGGCTGAGCAGGAACTGCTGGATGTCAGTGAGAGAGTTCAGCTCCTGCATTCTCAGGTATGACACATCTGTACTAATACTATGCAAAATAAAGCCTCTTAGTAAACAATATCATCAAAAAACTATATGAATGTCAATATGACACATCTATATTAGATGAATAAAACCTTTAAACCCATTCTTAGTATCAATATTAACTAGAGACTACATGAATGTCAACATTGTTCAGAACACCAGCCTGCTGAACCAGAAGAAGAAGCTGGAGGGAGATAATACTCAGCTTCAGACTGAGGTTGAGGAGGCAGTGCAGGAGTGCAGGAATGCTGAGGAAAAAGCCAAGAAGGCCATCACTGATGCTGCCATGATGGCAGAGGAGCTGAAGAAGGAGCAGGACACCAGTGCTCATCTGGAGCGCATGAAGAAGAACATGGAGCAGACCATCAAGGACCTGCAGCACCGTCTGGATGAGGCTGAGCAGATCGCCATGAAGGGAGGCAAGAAGCAGGTCCAGAAACTGGAATCCAGAGTAAGTTGCTCAAGTTTTTGAAAACAAGTCTATTGTTTTCTTTCTGTCATTAAAATACTTTTGTTTGATTAGCTAACCCTTTTACACATCTCTTAGGTCAGAGAGCTGGAAAATGAGGTGGAACTTGAACAGAGAAAGGCGAGCGAGTCTGTGAAAGGAGTCCGTAAATATGAGAGACGCATCAAGGAGCTCACCTACCAGGTCACTTTTTTTGGCACAAAAAATTTATTTTTATTCATGCAAAGATTTTATAAAACAACAAATTGTGGTCAAGTCAATTTATGCTCTGACTATATACAGAGTTGGGAGGGTTACTTTAAAAATGTATTACATTACAGTTAAAAAAAAGGTTTTTAGAAACGTAATCCAAGCACCACAAAGTGAAAGTAAATAATGTAATGTAATCTGATTACTTTTGGATTCCTTCAAGGTCACATAAAGAAAAAAGCAATATTTATGACAATGATTGTCATGCACCAGTAGGTGGCTCACATGAGTCATGACTGGCAACAGAACCAGCTGTCAATTAGAGATGTGCGGATCAGTTCTAACATCAACCGAATCGTCACATTACAATTATTCTAATTCTCAGTGTTAAGCGTGTTGATATGGTAACATTGCATTTCCTTAATAGCCTAAACACAGGCTTTACTCCCTTCAAACATAAATTGTCACTGTTTCCGTCATTGCAACTTTCCAGAACAAACACACACACACACACACACACACACACACACACACACACACACACACACACACACACACACACACACACACACACACACACACACACACAAGAAATTAAATACATTCATCCCAAGCAAAGGCTGGATATAGGCTTTATGAATTTATTGTCAAATACATACAGCGCTGCACAAGCCGTTACATATCGCATATCACTTGATTCGTCCTGGTTAACTATTTCAGTTAAATGCTCCCACACGGTACTTTTCTTTCCTTCTTTTTTTGTTTTTAATTCTCCTTTTGGAAATTTCTTTTGGATCTGTTTTGCCTCCATTGCTGCTTAAACAAGTGGACCCCACCACTGTGTAGCTTAATGAGAGTATGCAAATTAGTGCCTGATTAAAAAGATTACACGTTAAGATTTCCATCATGTTGTAAGACATTCTTATCAGAATAATTTTTGTTAAGCTTGTGTATATTTTTGGAAAACTATTAAGTTATTAAGCTATTATTCCTTTTTTTCTGTGTTTTATATAATGACCACTAGGAGATGCTCTAGGCATATTTTTTCCTTTTCTGAAAATGCACGTTTGTTGTGTTTTACTGTGAAATGAGAGTGCCGTGTGTTTATAAAAATCAACATATTAATTATTTATTTCTCATTGACCTGCGACCCCATAAGCTATTAATTAGAATGTTATTTTTATTATTTTTGGCCAGCCTGACGGATATCTCCACGGATATAACTGGGATCCACGCTGTCAATATAGCATTATAATGTCAAAATACTAATTTATTTAGTTTTAAGTGAAACCATTGTAATCCTGATAGCATTCCTGTTTTTTACAAAATGTAAAAAATTTTACTGTAATCTGATTACTTTGTATTTTTGACATAACTGTAACGAATTACAGTTACCTGATTACGTAACGTCGTTACATCTATTCCGTTACTCCCCAACCCTGACTTTATATGCAGACTGAGGAGGACCGTAAGAATCTGGCACGTCTTCAGGATCTGGTGGACAAACTCCAGCTGAAGGTCAAATCCTACAAAAGAACTGCTGAGGAGGCGGTATGTTTAAGATCATTTCAGTAAAAACGTATGCATCTAATCATGCTTTACCCTTAAGCTGTGTTGAAACACCTTTGGTGTTACTGGTCAAAAATGGCCGGCCTTTTAAAAATTGCTTGTAAATCACCCGTTATGTAATATTATCACCAAATATTGGGTTCAATCTTTTTGTCAACTTGTTTTCTTTCAATTAGTACAGGTTTTGTATTTATTTTTTAAACTGATTGATCGCTTGCAAAGATAAAGGCCTCGGACCAACACTCAAGCTACCACACACACACACACACACACACACACACACACACACACACACACACACACACACACACACACACACACACACACACACACACACACACACACACACACACACACACACACACACACACACACACACAACAATTTTACGTATTATAATCTCTCTTTTTAACAGAGATTAACTTTATCCTCAGATCAACGAGGCCTGCACACATGATCATATGTGAACATGATGAACATCATATTTCATATTTGACCGGGAACTACACAAGTTTGACTTTGTGCCATTTGTGGCATGTACAATTTCATAATTTTTTTTATATTGACAAAATTATCCACAAATATTGCCTTTTTCACTTCAAAACTGAGGTGCATAAGGTCAGATCAATGAGGCCTACAATCAATCAGTTCCAAAAAGGATTACAAAACCTGTCCTAATTGAAAGAAAACAAGTTGACAAAAAGATTGAATCCAATATTTGGTGATAATATAGCATAACAAGAGATTTATACTCTTTTTTTTGTAGGCTGGTCATATTTGACCAATAAGTGTAACATTGTGGGGAAAAATTCCCAACAAAGTACAAAAATTACGCAAAATAAATCAATTGGGAAGTAGTTATACCCCGTGTGAGCGAATTCAGTTAGTTTTAGTCCAAGGCGATAACATTAACTACTATTTTTCTAAATAATGGCTAACTAATAACAAGCAGTAATTAGGAGGTGTATTAAGGCAAAAGTCATAGTTAATAGTTAGTAATAGTGAGAATTAGACCCTAATCAGAAGCGTGACCAAATATTGTGACTTATTTTCTTGGCATGGGATTGCTTGAGAAAATATCTCCATGTTTTTACAGGAGGAACAGGCTAATGCAAATCTGGGCAAGTTCCGTAAGATACAGCATGAGCTGGATGAGGCAGAGGAGAGGGCTGATATTGCTGAATCTCAGGTCAACAAGCTGAGAGCCAAGAGCCGTGATACAGGATCCAAGGCAAGTATTGGTTGTTTTCAAACAAATGTTAAATGACTTGGAAGGTGTGGTGCATACTGTCATTAACATTAACCTGTTAAGCTGCAACCCCACTTTTGAAAAATCCCAAGAAATGGCATACCCAAACTAAAACAGATACAGTTCAAGAACCCTTTGTACTAAAAGCACAAGTATGATCTCATTTGAAAGCTGACAGCTGGCAGTTTATTGTAAATGTAGAATTAATTATTGTCATAATGAATTTTTTTTTTATAAATAGCTTCAAAGTTTTGTAAAGTTATTAGAAATTTATTTTTATGAAACATCTTCATGAAAATAAAATTGAAGTTGGCACTGTAGCAATCTAGAAATGCACTGCAGCTAAAGCCATATGTCTGACCATGTTATATTTAAAATCTAAATAAAAAATTTAAAAAGTCTAAAACTCTGTATTTAGTTGAATGTTTTTCAAGATCATGTCATAAGACTTTATTTTGATTAGACTCTAAAATGCAAACTGATGTTTATTGTCATCTATGTCATCTATTCAGTCTATTGTCTCTATTGTTTTGTGGTGCAAACGAGCCCCATTCAGTGTTAGTCTCTCCTGGACACATTCACACCTCTCCGGCCTGGTTATGGCTCTAAATATGCATTTATTTTGTCTGCATTATAATTACTAACGACTGGCTTTTCACAGGCTATTCATAGAGTTTCAATCCCTAATTTCTTTTATCAAAGTTCTCACTTCACATTTGAAACTGTATCAAATGCCCTTCTTGAATAAAGAAACATTTCAGTAAGCATTCCTATTTAGAAAAAAATCATAAAAGAATAGGTGGCAGGTGCACCTAGCAGCTAGCTAGCATGTTAGCTTAGCACACCATCAATACACGACAATATCTGAGATTAAAACCATGTTTGTGCTCCAAACTTACTTTATAACGCAAGTCGAGTGTTTTAAATAATCTTCTGTGATCTAATTTGGCTTCAGATAAAAAAATCTGACAGAAAATATATTATTTTATAGTATTCTGCACGATGATAAAGTCTATATCAATTAGCATTACATTATAAATATAGTCTATTATTATAAAAATACCTGACATGGCTCGAAGAACACAGGCAAATCAAATATCATTGCAATCATGTTTATTGTCTTCAAAACGTCTTTATCTGCATGTTACAACGATCTCTGTTAGCTGTGTATGTGTTTGGGGCTTCCTGGAATGTCACATGATTATGGCTCTTCTTCATCTGTTCTATATATGGACATACTGTGCATAGGGCGCCCTCAGGCTGCTGGTATGGATTGAAAACACAGTACATCACAGTATCAAGCGCTCATAATGATTACATCGACGCATTTGGGTATAAATTCAATAAATATTATTCCTGTCTATAGAAATCTGATGTAAACGTATGAGAATATATCAATATTTCTCAAAATCTGCAAATTTTTAGCTAAAAGCCCCGAGGGACGTTTTTTTGTCGAAGGCTGTCATGAAATAAAAAAACGCTTCAGTGCGTCCACGCACTGGTAAAGCTTAACAGGTTAACTCCAAAGCAAACTAAAATTTAAAGTAACTATTTGACTCTGGAAACCTACCCACATAATATTTCATAACTTTCAAGTGGAAAATAACATGATGTTGCTTCGAAAACCCTTGATAAGCAGAGCTAATAGCAACTCCATTTTCCTACTGTGCAATCAAATTTTGCAAGGAAATATGGAAAATAATTTTAAACAATTATATTTATGGGCAAAATGTATTATATTTTGAAATAAGATAAATTAATCTTACATCTTTGTCTTTTTTTCTCCTTTGAACAGAAAGGACATGATGAGGAATGAAGCTCTCCCATCTCTCAAAATCTTGTGTGTCGCTTTGAATCCATTAGTCTCGAAATAGAATAAAGAAAACGTGCAAATTAAACATCTGCCACATTGTGTTATTTTAAAACTAAATTGTCATTGTCACTAGTGGTGTAAACTGTGTGTGCTTTACAAAGTCAAATTAAAGAGTAAAAATACTTGCTAAAACTATTTTTTTCAGGCATTAGCAGACCACTACATAAATTGCCATTTGTTAAGATTAGGTGTGCTGGTTAATGTAGTTATGAACATTAATAGCTAAATAAAATGTCTGCAATGAAATCCACAATTATGAAGGTCATTTTCCCAAAACTTCAACAATAACTTCTTACAAAAATTATTAAAACAGGTCAGAACAGGCCCTTAACATACATGTAAAAAAAAATACAATCAAATAAAATCTGTAGATAACATGATGTTGACTTACCTTTCATAATGGTTGCAAATAAAGCTAGCAAACACGTTTCAGACAAGGGAACTGTCCATTAGACAAACTGGGAGAGATGTGACAAGTGCCTGTTGTTTCTCAAGATGATGCAGTGGCTCCAACAGAGATGTTAAATAGAGGAGGAGTCAGGAAGGAGGGAGTTGATTAACACTGGATAAGGAAAGTGTGGCATCTTTAACATTTGTCACTTGTGCTATTTTAAGAGCTTCATAAAGCTTGGCACATACATTACTATATGTGAGACGAGCCTCTGACGCACATAAAAAGCTTAAAAAAGCTAATAAACTTTACAATGACCATTTTTCTTAGACATATAGGCAAAGTAAAAAATAATTTGTGCATTAACATTGTTTAATAAGAGGTAGCCATAGCTTAGGAAAGTTCAAGGTGGTTAAACAATATCATAAGCATAGCATAGAGGAGGCATTAGGTAATGTAACTTAAGTAGTAAGAGTTCATGCAAGTGATGGACGTCTACAGATGAGACATGTCCTACATACTATCACTCAAAGGAATGTAACAGGTTATCTTTGTCCTCAGGGCTAAAGTAAAGGAAACAATGCAATGTAAACAAGACAACTTGAAGGGTATGGCCCCTCGGTCAGCTCTCTGAGGGACAGCAACAGACTTCAAACACTATATGAGTCACTGCTTTGAAGCACACTGGGGCTATCCGTCAAGCTTTTAGCCTGGGCACATGATGCAATGCATTCAGAAAACCCATACTGGTCAGAGTGCATTTTTATAGGATTGTTTTTTTTTACTTTTTTGAATACAATATTTAGAATTGTACTGTTTGAAATAATATGAAATATATATTTTTAATTTGGATACATGTAAAATAATAAATAAATAAAATAAAGTTATAAAATGTCAACTGCACGCTGAAGTTAAGAGCCTGGCTCATTGGATGCTCTAAGACAGGGATAGGCAACGTCGGTCCTGGAGTGCTGCTGTCCTGCAGAGTTTAGTACCAATCCAGGAAAAGTAGAAGAACCCCCCCCCCCCCCCCCCCCCCCCCCCCACAAAACCTTAGCCATAGTAATCCTGAAGACATTGATTAGCTTGTTCAGGTGTGTTTGATTATGGGTGGAGCAAAACTCTGCAGGGTAGTGGCGCTCCAGGACTATCTCTGCTCTTAGCTGTCATGATTATGTGCGGATGATCTTGACAATTGCAGTGTACAGCTACCACCACCAGAGGGTGTCACTTGGTGATCAGCCATACCAAAATGTTAAGTAATATTCAATTGTTTCAAAAAGTCTGAGACCAGTAGTTAAATGCATATTTTATATTTTTCAAAATACATATTTTTAAATAAAAGTGGTTTTAATCGACATATTTTTTTTTGAATTTCTTTTGCAGCAGCACTTGAAGTGACAAACAAAACTTGATCATTCCAAAGAGCATTATGTGCTTACACAAACTTTGACCGTCTATGCAAAGGAGTCACATGATCAATGTCAGATTAACTTCAGTGATCTAGAAATAATAATAATAATAATTCGTTACATTTATATAGCGCTTTTTTAGGTACTCAAAGCGCTTTACATGGAAGGGGGGAATCTCCTCAACTACCACCAATTTGCAGCATCCACCTGGATGATGCGACAGCAGCCATATTGCGCCAGAACGCCCACCACACACCACACACCAGCTTACTGGTGGAGAGGAGACAGTGATGAAGCCAATCATTATATGGGAATGATTAGGAGGCCATGATGGACAGAGGCCAAGGGGCAAATTTGGCCAGGATGCTGGGGTTACATCCCTACTCTTTTTCGAAGGACATCCTGGGATTTTTAATGACCACAGAGAGTCAGGACCTCGGTTTAACGTCTCATCTGAAGGACGGTGCTCTTTGACAGTATAGTGTCCCCATCACTACACTGGGGTGTTAGGACCCACACAGACCACAGGGTGAGCACCCCCTACTGGCCTCACTAACACCTCTTTCAGCAGCAACCTAGTTTTCTCAGGAGGTCTCCTCTCCCATTCAGGTACTAACCAGGCTCAGCCCTGCTTAGCTTCAGTGGGAAACCAGTCTTGGGCTACAGGGTGATATGGCTGCAGGCAATAAATAGTCTGACACATATACTCATTTGAACTCATTTACATAAAATCTTTCCAAATTCTAAAACAAATTCTAAAAGTGTTTTGTCCACACTTAAATTATATATATATATATATTTATTTATTTTGTTAACAACTGTTTATTGAGTTTTCTTTTTTTCTTTTTAAGGACAAGAAATACAAAAATACAAAGCAAAAAGCATTTATACAAATCTGGAACCCACCCCAAACCATCCCACCCCTGGTAGACTTCAAGAAACTTAAAATTATAATTTCAATCACATATTAATGAATATGGTTTCAGACTCTTGATCCAGTGTTATTTTAGTATCATTGAATTTTATTAAAACATTTAATTAGTTTTCATTTTTACATTTTACTTTAATTTTAACAAAGAATTTATTTTATTTTTTACATTTTTATTTCAGTTTCACTGTTGCATTTAATCAATGTACCATTATTTAATGCTTAATAATTACACCTACTCCAGCTTTTAAGTCAAATTTTTTTTTAGCAAAACTAGCTGCATGGTCTGAAGAAGAAGACAGGAAGTAGAGACACAATGGATTCCTATTTATCCCAACAGATGCAAGACCATTCTAGTGCACCCAGTGACAAAAGGAAGCTCCGATTACAAACGTTATTAGACATAAGGTTGCTCTCATTTCTTCCATTCTTGCTCCTGAGTGCTGATAAACCAGAGTAAAAAGACAGCTGAGAATGAGGCTCTGTAAAGGATGAGGGGGCTAGAATAGATTGCCCAAGTGCTAAGACTAAGTAAGGTGCTTGATGAGAGGGTGCAGAATAATTGAGGGATGAGAGGTCAAGGTAGACCAGAAACTTCACAAAAGGTCTTGAGTGATGTCTCACACGGCTCAACAACAAATCAACGCTGTAGAGCTGTTTAGAAACAGATCTGGGGCTAAAGGGTGTCGCACACCAGACGCGCAGCGCAGCACCGCGCCGCGCCGCGTCACGTCTAGGACAACTCGAGGTATTGCACACCAGATGTCACTTTGTCAGTTTATGGCCAGCAATATTGTTATGTTTCAGGACATTATGAAATTAAGATAATGCCTGTACTATGTTATGATTGTACTGTACAATTAAATACAATCGTTGCTAAGTCTGCAGTCTGAACACTTTACCTCAGAGCGTCCGTTAACTGAATGAATTGAGAATATCACCTGAAAATCCGATAACATCAGCAGTTTTCATCCACGCAGCTGATTTCTGTGAATGAATGTAAAACTAAATGTATATTGCAGCACAGGGTGAAGTCAGTATATACATTAACGACGATTTGAGACAAATAAATGTACATTTAATGTAAAACTATGTAGATGGCGCTCTGTGGCGCGGCAGGATTTTGAACAAGGTCCTGAGCCGTTGCTGGGCGGCGCGGACAGACGCCGAAAGGCGCCGCCGGTGTGTGTACACTCATAGAGAATAATGTGTTCGAATTTAAAAGACGTGGCGCTGCGCGACGTGGCGCTTCCAGTGTGCGACCCCTTTAAGACGGTTAGTTTGACCTGTTCTTTCTGTTAAGAAGAAATAATTATAAGCACCTTCATGTTAACTGATGCACAGAAACGGTAACACTGATGTCATGTAATTCGAATATATTAACTTCTGTAAACATTAGGGGTGTAACTATGACAAATTGCGATACTGAACTCAAGATACGATACTTGGCGCAATTTTTTGTATTATATTTATATATTTATTATTTTTATATTATCGATTATATTATATTATTATCAGGACCCACAAATATTCCCCAATTGCATTATTTTACATTTTATTCAACATTATATATAGTAGTTTAATGTAATAATGTCACTGAAACTGAAAAATTCCCTCACGCAGTACTCGAGCTTTCAATGCAGGCATTCGTTGGATCTCTTACACAGACAAACCGCGCACGCACAGGCGCTCCCGGTGCTAGCTAAGTCCCGCCTCTCCCGCTATTAATGCACTATAAGATAAAACCATCTAAAACGCTTTGAATAATCATACTACTCAAACTTAATGTGATATGGTGATTTAAATGATGTTTGCGCTTTCACTTTGAGGAGTGCCGGCAGCGCGTACGCACTTCAGATGATCAATGCAATCAATCACAGTTCTAATCACAACAAAACGTGTCAAAATGACTTCACAAACTAAATGGTTAGTAATCAAAAAAAATTATTCTGCATTTACTTGCTCTCATGTTGTTTTCGCACAATCATTTGAACATCTGTGTTTAATTCAGTATATGCACGTTGTAAATCTGTTTATCATAAAGCCATCGTGCATCTTCAGAAGACTTGGACTTGGATCAGACCACTTGTTTTAGTATTTTTATGCCTTTATGACATTTTTTGGGTCTTTTAAGTTTTAGAGGAATCGACTTTAAATGGAAGGACAGAAATAATCTTCAGAAAAATTATCTCCATTTGTGTTTGGAAGTTGAAAGAAAATCTTATAGGTTTGAAACAACATGAGGGTGAGTACATGATGGCAGAATTTACATTTTTGGGTGAATTAAATCTTATAAATATAGTAAGCTGAGCATTGGATAAAACTAACTATATTGCAAATCATGTTGTTTACATCAATGATACACACAGTCACATTTTTATATTGTGATATCTCAATATAACAATGTATCGTTACACCCCTAGTAAACATACAAAATACATTTTGTATCCTACAGAATACTTTTCACGCATTTGTTTTGGGAATCTTTGTAAAGCTGAAAAATCTTTTTGAAGAAAGAATGGGGTGAACATAAAATAAAGCTGTTGTTCATTTTAATGAATGTAAATGAACTTGATAAACCCGTTAAACACATATGATGGATATAGCTGTGGGAAATCAAGAAAGGTCATAGGAACAAACAAGAACAAGCAAGAGTTGCAGCTGTCTCTGCATTAGGCGAGAACAAAAGGTCGCAACTGCAGACATACATTGTTCCCGTTACAGCTGTCTACTGACAATTTTACTGTTCCGTGACAGCCGTCTTGCGCGTGAGGCATTGTTACCTTGTCTTTATCCTTGAGCACAAAGATAAACCTGTGAAATTCCCAGTGCATGCCTGTCTATCTTTGAGGACAGAAAATGACACACAGTTCTAGAAAAGCATCCTAGCACATTATTGCTGGAATCTAACTGACAAATTAAGCTTTGTACAATTTTATTAAAAAAAGTTTGTGTAAATGTTTAACTATGGTTAAGATACATTATATACAAGAGTCTCTACCTCTATGCTTTAGGAACATAAAAAAAAAAAAAATGCACTATGAAACTAATCACAAAATATGAAAGTGAAGGTGTAAATTTCAGTATATCTTTAAAAAAGAAGATATACATATGGGACAAAAATAGCATCATTGTGATTTAAATCCTTTCTCATACTTTCGCACTACCGCCATACACCACATGCCAAACTACTGTGACTCCAAAAAGAGCAACACACACATAAGTGACCCGAACCAAATACAGATGGTCAACGTCACACTCATTGTGCCTTTATATAAAGAGATACTTTACAGCACAACGTTGCAAGCTCACATCATTGTGCAATCTAAAGGTAAGAGTGCATATAATTTAGATTAAATTGTTCATGTGGACTGAACAATAGAATAAGATGACTTCTCATTAATGATATTTCTTTTTTATTGAAAGGACTTGGACTTTCTTGGGTTTGGATTTCATCTGGTAAGGCATGCTTTTATAAAGGTTAACGTATGTGTGTGCATGCGTATGCAATATTTTTGTCAGTTTAAAGACCAATAAATACAGGGTATATACAGGAATCATGAAGTTAAATTTATTACTTTTTTGAGACCCCTTCCATACATTTTAAGACCCCATCGCCACTTCAAGTTTTAGCCGTTACATAGGCGAAACCTTACATTTACTATATATTGATTGTAAGATAGCACAACTAAACAGTCGTAGTTTGAGATAACTCCTTATCAATGCAACATAATTCAGAAAGGTGGAAATGAAGCACAAGAGAATTCACTGAGTGACTAACCCAATGCAAGGTTTATTAGAAAGAGAAACCAGAAACCAGATTAGACCAATAAACAAAACAATTGAAAAAAACGTATGGAAGTGAGAAAATAAACCTCGCGTTCACACAGTATATTTAAAAGATGTATTTGTAAAATCAACTCTTATAACTGTCTGCAAATAATAGCTCTTTTGTGGTACACTTCTCAAACAAACACCTGACTGGTCAGACAGTTTACCTGTGATTACGGAGTGCTTCATTTGATGCACCAGAGCAAGTCTTTCAAACACAGAGTGTCAGTACTAGGGGTGTGCACGAATATTCAATCTGTAATTATTATTAGAAAAATAAAATACTATTTGAATTTTACTACTTTGCTTTGCTGGCCGTAAATGCCGTGAATCCATGATAAATCCAAGCACTAGCTCAAAGTTATAATTAGATGCACTGGGTGGCGCTGTGGAGCGTGTTGATTGTATTTGATCACATAATGTCGTTGTCTGCCTTGCGAAGTTTGGAATTACTTGGATGAAAATGATCTTACTAAATGATATTACAAAATTTAATTACTCTTAATCACATTAATTAATGATACTGAGTTATCATAATATCACCATTACAATGAGAAATCACATGAAATCCAAACATCAATCGAATGAGATGACAGCTGCCCATCACTGCATTCACGACAGGTAACAGCAGCTGTATCCCGAGTGAGCCGAGTTTATCAACTTTTAATACTTTTAAGACCCCGCGGACACCCTGAAATAATTAGAAATATTATTATTTTTTATAAATAATTTTATTTTATTTATTATTATTTTTCCAATATAGTTTTTAATTATAAACAAGTTTTAATTGAAGAGAATTTTGTCATATTTCTCAGACTGATTGAAAGATGGGGGATGCTGTGATGGCAGAGTTCGGGCCAGCTGCCCCGTTCTTACGAAAGTCAGACAAGGAGCGTCTGGAGGCCCAAACTCGCCCTTTCGACATGAAGAAAGAATGCTTTGTGCCCGACCCTGAGGTTGAGTACGTCAAAGCCTCCATCACCAGTAGAGACGGTGACAAAGTCACTGTTGACACTGAATTCGGGAAGGTAAGATCTAATCTCTGCATTGTTGTAGATTGTAGACAGAAGTACAGTGTGACTGTCAAAACATTTTTGTGTGTTATCCACAGACAGTAACTGTGAAGGAGATTGATGTTCACCCCCAGAACCCGCCAAAGTTTGATAAAATTGAGGACATGGCGATGTTCACCTTCCTGCACGAGCCCGCTGTGCTGTTTAACCTCAAAGAGCGTTACGCAGCCTGGATGATCTACGTGAGTCGAGTTTTAAAACACTCACACGTTCTCTTTATCGTGGATGAGTAGATCTAAACCTTCTGTGAATCTCTTACAGACCTACTCTGGGCTCTTCTGTGTCACTGTGAACCCCTACAAGTGGCTGCCAGTGTACAACCAGGAAGTCGTTGTTGCCTATAGAGGAAAGAAACGAACTGAGGCCCCTCCACACATCTTCTCCATCTCAGACAATGCCTACCAGTACATGCTGTCGGGTGATGATCTGACTTGCAGTAATTTTTTAGAGATCCAATTTCTAATGCAATTTCAAATGCTAAGTTTCTTATATTTTGTTCCCTCACAGACAGAGAAAACCAGTCTGTCCTGATCACGTACGTAATTCATATGATGTCATAGCATAATATTCCTACTTTCACCAATATTTTTTTTTTCATGCTGCATTTTATCAGTCTTTT
The DNA here is from genome assembly GCF_965113295.1 of Leuciscus leuciscus. Lineage (NCBI taxonomy): Eukaryota > Metazoa > Chordata > Actinopteri > Cypriniformes > Leuciscidae > Leuciscus > Leuciscus leuciscus. Next base: position 32,254,965 of record NC_138735.1, read on the forward strand.
AATTATACATTTTTATTCTAAGTGGAGAATCCGGTGCTGGAAAGACTGTGAACACTAAAAGAGTAATCCAGTATTTTGCGAGCATTGCAGCAGCATCGCCTGGCAAGAAGGATCCATCAATGGAGAAAAAGGTGCTTAATTTCCTCAAAAATGGCTCATTATGGATGAATATACCTTCCATATAGCATAGCATTCAAAAAATAATTACTTAATTAATGATGTCTTTCATATATTAAATATTGGAGTCTAAAATTGTCATAATTTGATACTCCCTTACTTGGACCATATTGCAATGCATTTACATGAAGAAAACAAAAATGTTTTTGATGGTTTACATTATTTTTTTACTACTGTGACTTAGGTTCTCTATGGATTATTATTATCATTACAAGACAACATAAATGTCAGAAAAAATGCATGACTGTTAACTGAAAAGTAGATACATCAAATTTTTTACACACTTAGTTATTAAAATATGATTCTCAGGGTACTCTGGAGGATCAAATCATCCAGTGTAATCCTGCTCTGGAGGCTTTCGGTAACGCCAAGACCATCAGAAATGACAACTCCTCCAGATTTGTAAGTGGGGTTTTTACATTGGTGTTGTTATTCTATATTGGTTTTCATGATATGTTACGTGAGCATGTTATGTATTATATAATTTATTGCTTTATTTACAGGGTAAATTTATCCGTATCCATTTTGGCGTCAGTGGAAAGTTATCTTCTGCTGACATTGAGACTTGTAAGTACTGCCCAACATCATTCCAACAAATCACACATTGATGAAATGTGTAACTGTTTTGACATTCATCAAATCATTTAGATCTGCTGGAGAAGTCTCGTGTCACTTATCAGCTCAAGGCTGAGAGAGACTACCACATCTTCTATCAGATTCTGTCCCAAAGAAGACCAGAACTGCTTGGTAAACTTACCTATCATATCTATTAATATTGCCATCTCTATTTAGAAGAATCTTTTCTGATCTATGTTGCCATTTCTACTTAGAGATGCTCCTCATCACCAACAACCCCTATGACTACGCTTTCATCTCCCAAGGAGAAACACAAGTGGCTTCTATTGATGACGGTGACGAGCTGATGGCCACTGATGTGGGTGTTTGTCAAAACATAGGCCGCTTACAATACAAGATACCACATTATAAAATATTATAAGTAATAGTCCACCCAGCATTTGCAATTTAGTGATCATTAGCACATTTGACAACTCGTATGACTGCGTTTCTGCTGTGGAACATGAATTGATAATTTGTCTGGTTTCCGTACAATAAAAGCATATAATAATCAGGGGCTGTCAATAAGTATAAAAAAGCATCATAAAAGGTCCATACAACATGTTTTTCTAAAGTCATGTGATTGTGTGAGGAAAAGAACAGCGTGAACATGCTCTACTTTTGTGTTCCACAGAAGAAGTCATACAGGTTTAGAACGACTTGAAAGAGAATAATTTATTCTCTTGGCCAGTCTATTCTATAAAAAGTATAAAGAAAGACATTTAATGTACTTGCCAAAAAGAAGAACATGAAACAATTGCCATGAAATTTAACATGCTCCATACATTTGCTGTAGGAAGCGTTCGATGTGTTGGGCTTCACCCATGAAGAAAAGAACAGCATCTACAAGCTGACTGGCGCCGTCATGCACTATGGCAACATGAAGTTCAAACAGAAGCAAAGAGAGGAACAGGCCGAGGCTGATGGGACTGAGGGTCAGTATAACTTGGAATCTCAGTTTCATAAGGGAAAAAAAGTCTAAGACATGTTGTATATATATTCTTAGCTCTGTATTCTTTTTTAACATGTAGATGCTGACAAAGTCTCATACCTAATGGGCCTAAATTCAGCTGACTTGATCAAGGGTTTGTGTCACCCAAGAGTCAAAGTAGGAAATGAGTGGGTCACCAAGGGACAGAGTGTCCAGCAGGTAATGAATGAAAATAATAATCTAATGGGCATTACAGTTTTCAACATCATAGTTTGCTTTCCAAGACATACAAACAAAATCTTTCAAGTATCTGAAAAATCTCTCTCTAGTTTGCAATGTGTCAAATTCTGCAAAATTCAATCTTTTCTTTATTAGGTGTACTACTCTATTGGTGCTCTGGCAAAGTCAGTGTACGAGAAGATGTTCCTCTGGATGGTTGTGAGAATCAACCAATCCCTGGACACAAAACAGCCTCGCCAGTACTTCATTGGTGTGCTGGACATTGCTGGATTTGAGATTTTTGATGTAAGCTGAAATCAACTTATTATTGTTATTTAAGAACAAATCCAAGAAGCAGTGCAACCTGTTTGACCATTGTGATTATACAATATATTCCACCTGCAGTTCAACACCTTTGAGCAGCTGTGCATCAACTTCACTAATGAGAAGTTGCAGCAGTTCTTTAACCACCACATGTTTGTGCTGGAGCAAGAGGAATACAAGAAGGAGGGCATTGAGTGGGAGTTTATTGACTTTGGCATGGACTTGGCAGCATGTATTGAGCTTATTGAGAAGGTGGGTGAATATAATGTTGCTGATTATACTGTGAGGGGAAAAATAATTAGTTTCAGTATACTCCTGTGGCAAACTAATATATTGACTTCCACGATCTACAATTCATTGTAGCCCATGGGTATCATGTCCATCCTTGAAGAGGAGTGCATGTTCCCCAAAGCCAGTGATGCAACATTTAAAGCTAAGCTTTATGACAACCATTTGGGGAAAAATCCAAACTTCCAGAAGCCTAGGATTGTCAAGGGCAGACCAGAAGCCCATTTTGGCCTCGCTCACTATGCTGGTACTGTGGACTACAACATTTCAAACTGGCTGGTGAAGAACAAGGACCCTCTCAATGAGACGGTTGTAGGGTTGTTCCAGAAGTCAACTCTTAAGCTGTTGTCTATTCTGTTTGCTAATTACGCTGGTTCTGAATCAGGTTAGTACACACTGAAGTGTGACATGAAAATATAATAAGCACTACTTTTACTGTTTAATAATAACAAAAATAATTTATTTCACAGCTGCGGATTCTGGAGGAAAGGCTGCCAAAGGTAGCAAAAAGAAGGGTTCTTCCTTCCAGACAGTGTCAGCCCTTCATAGGGTACGAAATATTGTAACACTGTTTTGTCTCACAAGGTTTTATCACATATAAATGTAAATCCTCTATGGTCTACCAACAGGAGAACTTGAACAAACTGATGACCAACTTGAGGTCAACTCACCCTCACTTTGTTCGCTGCCTCATCCCCAATGAGACTAAGACTCCTGGGGCGATGGAGAATCCTCTGGTCATGCACCAGCTGCGCTGTAACGGTGTGCTGGAGGGCATCAGGATCTGCAGAAAGGGATTCCCCAACAGGATCCTGTATGGAGATTTCAAACAACGGTTAGTATGAAACCAAATGACTTTTATGTCTTACAAAATAATTATGTACGACTCCAAGTTATTGCAAGTTGTAAATGTAATCATTTGCTAGAAAAAAAATAAATACATATAATATAATTGTTAATGTGTGTCGTTTTTTTGGTAGATACCGCATCCTAAATCCTGCTGCTATCCCTGAGGGACAGTTTATTGATAACAAGAAGGGTGCAGAAAAACTTTTGGGCTCTCTGGACATCGATCACAACCAGTACAAGTTAGGACATACAAAGGTATTATTATATTAACCCTCTGGGGTCTGAGCTGTTTTCTGGGCCATGGAGGTGTTCTGACATGCTCTGACATTTGTTTTTTTCTGTTACTAGTGACATTTTCATGGCTAAAGTCTGATTACACTGTATTCAGCACAAACTCTGCTACAATAATATATCAGCAGCATGTATGTAAAAGTTTGTAGTTTTGAGATAATGACATTTATGCGTGGTTTGTGAAAATACAAAAAAAAATTCTCACTGAAATAAGGCCATGAAACCCATACTGATTATTTCTTCACAAGACTTTTGAAAATTGTATGACATAGCCTAGAATATTTGCTCCAAAACTATGTGAAAATCACCCTGACTGCTCATTCAGATAAGACAATATATTGATTTAAAATTTCTAAGACGTGTTTTGTGTGACAAAGCCATATGCGAAGAGGCGTGATCATCTCATGAATATGTAAGCTTTTAACACCTGAGAAAGACAAAGACACTCCCCTAACTGCCCTATTAGGAGCGATCAGGCCCTGTCATTCAGAGCAACCTTGCACAAAGAATGAGGAGATTTAAAAAAGAATGGCTTTTAGATTGTTTGGATTTATTTACAGCACAACACAATCCAAAAATACAAATGACAAAAGAGCACATTGAAAACAATGATCCAAAGACAGAGACCTTTGTGCCATTCCTAAAAACATTGTACATACCTTTCATTTCCAAGGTGCTTGATTTTCACTTTACCATGTTCATGTACAGAGACTCATGTGAATGTTGAAGTCAGCAGGACTCAGTTGCATCTGGTCCCTGAAAGAAAAAAAAAAAGAAAAAACTGTGAACATAATGATATCAAGAGAAACTATAGGGCTGCACAATTTTGGGAATAGATTTTAGATTTTTCTGGTTAAAATTTCTTTTTAAAATTCACAGAATACACACACACACACACGTTTCCAACAATATATAATGAACACCAGGTTTGTTGTGCCTTGTAGGCATAGGCTACGCAGTGCTGCATAAAATAATAATAACAATAAATTAAATCTTCCAAAAGATTTCAAGAACAACTACGCTAGAGAAAAATATATTGATTATCATATGTTACTTCAAATGTTTCCATTCGTTATGATGATATGAAATGAGATAATAGTAAAAACATAAAGCCTAATGTTTGGTGCATTTTTCCTTTCAAACGCAATCGCGCTCCAAAATATGATACATTAAAACCCACAGCGCGCTCCAAAATATGATACATTAAAACCCACAGCGCGCTCCAAAATATGATGCATTCAAACCCACAGCGCGCTCCAAAATATGATACTCAAACCCACAGCGCGCTCCAAAATATGATACATTCAAACGCCATCGCGCTCCAAAATATTAAACATTATGGTTATACATATCTATGTTTGAGCAGATATCCACAAACAGTATTTATCAGGAAACAGGGGTCTAAATAGTATAATATTCACCATATACAGTATCTAGCAACAGTTCAACTGCAATGTGAAGTTTATGCAACAATACCATAAACTAATAAGTAAGAATTTCTTACCTTACATCTTTCTTGTCTTCAAATCGTGTTCTTCTTCTTCTGGGGGTAAATCCAATGTAAGCTCAGACGTGTCTTCCAAACTCGACGAAAAGCAGAGACTTGTGAAGTGTTTTGGTGTTTTGTGTTTGAGGTAACGAGGGCGTTCGCGTCCCATGTGGATATTTGCATGTGAATCACTTTTGCGCGAGTGGGCGTGTCGAATTAAAAAGTAATTAGCAAGCGTTTGAGATACTGGACATCCTGTTGGTTTTATACAAATTACTTAAACAGAGAATATTTGTTTTCAGTTTGAATCCGATCATTTAAAAGTACACACTTAAATGTGTATAAAGGTGTATGGCTCATAAATGTGTGAGAAGTATTCGCTGAGTTTTGTTTCAGTTTATAGACGTGCTCAAGAAAAAAAAGTTCACCGCGACGGAGAGGCAGAACGCACACCCTGTTTATTTTCTTTATTTTACAAAAGCACAATGTTTTGATTTTATTGTAAGTGGACACATACAAAAGTAGAAATATCACAGATTATTTTTTTATATTTCTTTTTTCTGTATAACCATAAATGACGGAGTAATTTAAGTTTATGTTGCTGCTATGTGAAAAAAATCCAGCAAAACGCGTCGGCGCGTTTCTCGACCTCAGAGGGTTAACATGAACTTTTGACAAAACCACTTTTCCATTGTCATCCTTTTTGACGCAAAATTCTTTACTATTTAGGTATTTTTTAAGGCTGGTCTTCTGGGTGCTCTTGAAGAGATGCGAGATGACCGTCTTGCACTTATTATAACTGGAATTCAGGCCAGGGCTCGTGGTTTTCTATCAAGAGTTGAGTTCCAGAAAATTGTGGAAAGAAGGTTAGATTTTAGCTTTTCAATCTTTAACATATTCTCCAAGTTACATTTATAATGCAAGACTGAATATTCTTTTTTAATATCTACAGAGATTCTTTGTTGGTGATCCAGTGGAATGTACGTGCTTTCATGGGTGTCAAGAATTGGCCCTGGATGAAGCTCTACTTCAAGATCAAGCCTCTGCTGAAAAGTGCAGAGACTGAGAAAGAAATGGCCAACATGAAGGAGGAATTCACCAAGTTGAAGGAGGCTTATGCCAAATCTGAAGCCCGCAGAAAGGAGCTTGAGGAAAAGATGGTTTCTCTTCTCCAAGAGAAGAACGACCTGCAGCTTGCAGTGCAGTCTGTAAGTTCACATGGGAATACAACCTTGCACTTTTCACAGGTCAGAAAATAAAACAAGTTTTCCTTTTTTTTCTCATGTTGATAGGAGCAAGATAATCTAACAGATGCTGAGGAGAGATGTGAGGGTCTGATCAAGAGCAAGATCCAGCTTGAGGCCAAACTCAAAGAGCTGACTGAGAGACTGGAGGATGAAGAGGAAATGAATTCTGAGCTGACTGCAAAGAAACGAAAGCTGGAGGATGAATGCTCTGAACTCAAGAAAGACATTGATGATCTTGAGCTCACTCTGGCCAAAGTAGAGAAAGAGAAACATGCCACTGAGAACAAGGTTAGTTTTCAACACTGAACCTGTTAGTGATGTTAGAATTGTGTGTTAAGAGTCCCTTGATACAATGACAACTTTCTACAGGTTAAAAACCTGACAGAAGAGATGGCAGCTTTGGATGAGATCATCGCTAAACTGACCAAGGAAAAGAAAGCTCTTCAGGAGGCCCATCAGCAAACGCTGGATGACCTCCAGAGTGAGGAAGACAAAGTCAACACACTCACTAAAGCAAAAACCAAACTGGAGCAACAAGTGGATGATGTAAGAGCCAGAAAACACAACACTAGAATTAAACTGAGAAGCTTTATAAAGTAATTGCGTAAACATTTTTTGGGATGAAATTTAGCTTGAAGGTTCTCTGGAACAAGAAAAGAAAATTCGCATGGATCTTGAGAGAGCTAAAAGAAAACTTGAGGGGGACTTGAAGTTGACTCAAGAGAATGTGATGGATTTGGAAAATGATAAGCAGCAGATGGAGGAGCGGATAAAGAAGTAATATATATTATATACTATAAAATATAAAATCCAATTTTAATATTAAAGAAAATATTTGGTTAATACATTTCCATTTGACTTCAGTTAACTATATTATTTAACATGAAATAATATTGAAAAATACTTGCATTTATTAATCTTACTTAATGTAAATTTAAACATTTACTAACATAATTAAAATGCAATATTGTTAATACTGTTAATATTATTAAATGGGCCTGAGCTCACAAGCTAACAGTGAAAAGTTTTCTTTTAATGAATTAATGTTAACAAAGTTGAAAAAAAATACTGTGACAAATGTATTGTTAATTGTTAGTTAATGTTGTTTAATACATTATCTAACGTTAACTAATGGGATCTTATTGTAAAGTGTTACCTGATATTGTAATTTGAAATTTCATGTAACCATTCATGTGTCATCCTGTTTACTTGGCAGAAAGGACTTTGAAATAAGCCAGCTCAATAGCAAGATTGAAGATGGACAAGCTTTGGAGTCCCAACTCCAGAAAAAACTGAAAGAGTTGCAGGTAAACTTTGTCTTAATAAGTCTTAATAAGACATTTGGATATATAACCTAAATTTTTAATTTATGCACATTACCAGGCCCGAATTGAAGAACTTGAGGAAGAGCTGGAGGCTGAGAGAGCTGCCCGTGCTAAAGTTGAGAAACAGAGAGCTGATCTCTCCAGAGAACTGGAGGAGATCAGTGAGAGGTTGGAGGAGGCTGGTGGAGCCACTGCTTCCCAGATTGAGATGAACAAGAAACGTGAAGCTGAGTTCCAGAAACTGCGCAGAGACCTTGAAGAGTCCACTCTGCAACATGAGGCCACTGCTGCTTCACTGAGGAAGAAACATGCAGACAGTGTGGCTGATCTGGGAGAGCAGATTGACAACCTCCAGAGAGTGAAGCAGAAGCTGGAGAAAGAGAAGAGTGAACTCAAACTGGAACTGGATGATGTGGTCTCCAACATGGAGCAGCTTGCAAAGGCAAAGGTGAGTGAGAGAAATTACGCTTAGAGTCTATAAATTATGTGTTGTCAAATAAAGCAATCAACTACGATATAATTTATCCTCAAAGACAAACCTGGAGAAAATGTGCAGAACTCTGGAAGACCAGATGAGTGAGTACAGAACCAAGGCTGAGGAAGGTCAGCGCACTATCAATGATTTCACCATGCAAAAAGCCAAGCTGCAAACTGAAAATGGTAAGAACACAAAATATTGTCTTATGTTACCAACTGTACCATAGTGATGCTTGGAAAAAAGTCAATTTTTGTTTTTAAATATTGCATTTTAGGTGAACTTGCCAGACAGCTTGAGGAGAAAGACTCCCTGGTGTCTCAGTTAACCAGAGGCAAGCAGTCCAGCACTCAGCAAATTGAAGACCTCAAGAGACAGCTTGAAGAAGAAATCAAGGTTTTCAAAATCTCCTTCTAAGTCTAAATTTTTTGCTAAAGACATAAAAATTCACTATTGTAATAATAAACAACTGGCTGCAAATATTTGTTTGTCTTTAGGCTAAGAATGCCCTGGCCCATGCAGTTCAGTCTGCTCGTCATGATGCTGATCTGCTGAGGGAGCAATATGAGGAGGAGCAAGAAGCCAAGGCTGAGCTACAGCGTAGTATGTCCAAGGCAAACTCTGAAGTGGCTCAGTGGAGAACCAAGTATGAAACTGATGCCATCCAGAGGACTGAGGAGCTGGAGGAAGCAAAGTAAGAAACAAACAACATTTAAATGTTAAAAGAGTTTGGTCTTTAGTGATGAGACACTTTTCTGAATTTTCTACTATACTTTGTGGCCTTTTAAACACGTTTAAATACAGTTTAATGAATGCTACTTCTGATGTTTACTATCCTTTGTATTTGAATTATTACAGGAAGAAACTGGCTCAGCGTTTGCAAGATGCAGAAGAAGCTGTGGAAGCTGTTAATGCTAAATGCTCCTCTTTGGAGAAGACCAAGCACAGGCTGCAGAATGAGATTGAAGATCTCATGGTGGATGTTGAGAGATCCAATGCTGCTGCTGCTGCTCTGGACAAGAAGCAAAGAAACTTTGATAAAGTAAGGAGAGAAAGTACATTTTGTTATTAGCTGGTAAAATGTGCCATATATTTACAAAACAAAATACCAGCAAACTGCACTGCTCTCATTGACCATTTGGCCTTGTAAAATTGAACCCAGGTCCTGGCTGAGTGGAAGCAGAAGTATGAGGAGTCCCAAACTGAACTGGAAAGTGCCCAAAAAGAAGCTAGATCTCTGAGCACTGAACTCTTTAAATTGAAAAACTCATATGAGGAGTCATTGGACCACCTGGAGAGCATGAAGAGGGAGAACAAGAATCTCCAAGGTAAGAGTGGTTTTTACAACTCCAAATCATTACTTTAATTGCTTGTATTTGTGAGCTCACATGTTATTTCTATTGCACAGAGGAAATTTCTGACCTCACTGAGCAACTTGGTGAGAGTGGGAAGAATATTCATGAGCTGGAGAAACTACGAAAACAACTGGAGCAGGAGAAACAAGAGATACAAACTGCTCTCGAGGAGGCTGAGGTAAAAGAACAACCATTTTCCCCAAAGTTCTTATTCATTGGACAACTCTTTGATTTAAATCAAGCTGTTGTTTAAAGCAATTGATCATTCCAGATTATTTTAAGAGAGGTCACTTCCCACCCCACAACACAGGGCTAAACAAAAACTTTAAATCTCCATTATAACAAACACCCATTTTACTTTTCATAGGGTTCCCTTGAACATGAGGAAGGCAAGATACTTAGAGCTCAGCTGGAGTTCAATCAGGTCAAAGCTGATATTGAACGTAAGCTGACAGAGAAAGATGAAGAGATGGAGCAGACCAAGAGGAACCAGCAGAGAGTGGTGGATACCCTGCAAAGCTCACTGGAATCAGAGACTCGCAGCAGGAATGAAGCTTTCAGATTAAAGAAGAAGATGGAGGGAGACCTCAATGAGATGGAGATTCAGCTCAGCCAGGCTAACAGACAGGCATCAGAAGCCCAGAAACAACTCAAGGGTCTTCATGGACATCTCAAAGTATGAAGAATCTTCAAATCAAGATTTTATAATGATTAGGTGAACATAGTTCTTCAGTCTTTTCATTTGTAAAACTTGTACTTTACAGGATGCCCAACTGCAACTAGATGACGCTCTTCGTGGTAATGATGATCTCAAGGAGAACATCGCCATTGTGGAGAGACGCAACAATCTGCTGCAGGCTGAACTGGATGAGCTGAGATCCATGGTGGAACAAACTGAGAGAGGAAGGAAACTGGCTGAGCAGGAACTGCTGGATGTCAGTGAGAGAGTTCAGCTCCTGCATTCTCAGGTATGACACATCTGTACTAATACTATGCAAAATAAAGCCTCTTAGTACACAATATAATCAAAAGACTATATGAATGTCAATATTGTCCATGTTCAGAACACCAGCCTGCTGAATCAGAAGAAGAAGCTGGAGGGAGATAATACTCAGCTTCAGACTGAGGTAGAGGAGGCAGTGCAGGAGTGCAGGAATGCTGAGGAAAAAGCCAAGAAGGCCATCACTGATGCTGCCATGATGGCAGAGGAGCTGAAGAAGGAGCAGGACACCAGTGCTCATCTGGAGCGCATGAAGAAGAACATGGACCAGACCATCAAGGACCTGCAGCACCGTCTGGATGAGGCTGAGCAGATCGCCATGAAGGGAGGCAAGAAGCAGGTCCAGAAACTGGAATCCAGAGTAAGTTGCTGATGTTTTTAGGAACAAATACACAGTGTTTTCTGCTAAATGCCTTCTTTTAACTTTACATTTTTTATACTAAAATTGTTACACATCTGTTAGGTGAGAGAGCTGGAAAGTGAGGTGGAGATAGAACAGAAAAAGGCCAGTGATTCAGTCAAGGGGATTCGTAAATATGAGAGACGCATCAAGGAGCTCACCTACCAGGTAGGAAAAATGTTGTCTACTAACAATTTTGCGCCTGGTTAATTTGATCATGTTATTTTTTGAAAAAAAAAAAAAACATAAAGTGCTGTCTTACATTATTTAAATGTATATTGTATATACTAAAAACATTTTTGCTTTGCATAGACTGAGGAAGACCGAAAAAATCTGGCTCGCCTGCAGGATCTGGTGGACAAACTCCAGCTGAAGGTCAAATCCTACAAGAGATCTGCTGAGGAGGCGGTGAGTATTTTCCCCCACTGGTGCCATCATATTATACGACTTCTGTACTAATTGTATCTTTTAATTTTCACAAATCCTATTCTGTGTAATCTTTAGGAAGAACAAGCCAATTCCAATCTGGGCAAGTTTCGTAAGCTGCAGCATGAGCTGGATGAGGCAGAGGAGAGGGCTGATATTGCTGAATCTCAGGTCAACAAGCTGAGAGCCAAGAGCCGTGATTCAGGATCCAAGGTAAGAGTAGGCACTTAAAACAAGTGATTTTGGTCACAAAAATAAAAACCTCAGAAAATTCACAAATAAATGGTCACAGTTACATTGACTTGATAGGTCAAGATATGAATAGCAAGTAGTTTCAAGAACTACACTTGATAAAATGCATTTTGCTATTTAAAAAGTGGGGCTACTGTAAAAAAAAAAAAAAAGAACTTAGGGCTGTCACTAACGATTATTTTGGAAAACGAGTAAGCGGTAGATTATTTTGACGATTAATCTGCTTTTTTTTTTTTGTGATAATAAAAAATAGACCTAAGCAAAGACCTACGCCTTTAAAATGACTTAAAATACATATAATAATTACCCTGATAATCCAGAGTTCTCGCGAGAGCACAAGTTGAATTTGCTCAGCGAGTTACTCTGGTGTCGAGTAATGATGCAAATTTAAATATGCCCCTCGATCTGAGCTGCACCAATCACATCGGGTTATCTGATATAGGCGGGCCAGAGGCGAGCTAAACAGATGACGACGGCGCTGTGACGTCGAAGTCATTAGTAAACATTGCAAGATGGCTATGGATGAACACCAGCTGTTTGAAACGGCTTTGGCCACTACAATGAACGAGTTAGACTTGGCTTTTTATCTAAAACAGGAACAGGAGACGTCGCTCGAATCGTTCCTTTGCAAGAAGGATGTTTTTTCTGTTTTGCCGTCCGGATACGGTAAGAGTATAATCTACCAGTTAGCTCCGCTGGTAGCTGGGGTTTATTGTTGTGATTGGTCATAGTGTTATCCAATTGCGTGCAGTGAGATTTTCAAATGCACGCTTGGTGCCGCCCCTCGAGCTAGGCGATTTTCATTAGTCGACGCCAGACCATTCATCTTTTAGATTTAGGTCTGGATTTCCAGGCTATATAATAATAATAATAATAATAATAATGAGGCAAAAAATATTTGGTTTAAATGTTTACTTAATATTTAATATTCAATATTCCGGCACTTCTTTGATAGAAATGCTATACTGTAATTTCTTGAACACGAATATGTGGACATCAAAACATCCAAACTCAGAGCAAGGGCTATGCTGTAGTATAGTTTTTAAAGGGTTTTAATACATCATGCAGCCTTAGAAAACGGTCTAATAACACGGATCATGGATTCTCATCCTTGGAAAGGCACCACTTACAGTATATTTCGCTGGTTAATCGACACGGGTAAATTGCACTCAAGGATTTCTTTTAAAATCGAGTACTCAAATGGAATCAAGGATTCATGACAGCCCTAAAAAAATACCATCCATGTCGATTAGCTGTGTAGAGTTTAAGCCATTTTGAACTTGATCAGGTAAACTTTAACATTCTTTTGACCTTTTCCTTTTAACAGAAGGGGGCTGATGAGGAGTGAAAATATTAGATGGATGTCTCTAAACATGGATTGCTGTGACGATCTCTTCTGTAGTTCCGTAGAATAAAGCAGACATAAAAATGAATACCTCTACTTCTTTTGTCTTTTTATTTTATTTTTTATGTAGACATTGCAATATCCCAACATGATCCTGAACACAACAGTAAATCAGTTGCCTGAATGTACTCTATGTGCCACAGACAAGGCTGTCTAGTCTAAGATCTGATTGAAAGTAAACTCGAAATGTTCTTTAAAAATTGTCATTTGAAGTAGGGTCAACCATACAAAGAAACAGGGTGTTTACCAGTTTTACCAAACTAATCCAAACCACATAATGCACATTAAGCTGTAAGCCACTGACCAATACACTGTATGTTTTAACACAGCTCATCCTTAGGGAATAAAATGAAATTAAGACATTATGATTTAAAGTGCACATGAATCTATTATGTTGTATAATGTATAATGAATCAATTATGTTGGCAATATATTCATTCTAAACCTAAAGTATCCTCCACAATGCTGCGAATGTGAGAGCTGCAATAGTCAGTCACCACCACTTGAGAGCAGCACCACCATTAAATATCATATAAAGCATACTTGCTAGGTGTCCATGTAAAGCAGGATGGGGCAAGATGTCACAACTTTTTATTCCTTAAATTCAGTGTAGGTTTTATCACATAAAGTCTTCAAAAAAGTATTTAACATTTCCACTGGTATTGCTCAGGAAAACCATTAACTCGTTAACCTTGTTAATGCATTAAGTACCATGAACAAAAAAGTGATCAATTTATGTAAATGTTGATGTATGCTTTGTTTAAATACACTACTTTCATTGTTAACTTGTGAAATGTTTGAAAAAAGAAAATGTATATGCAGAAATTAACTTTAACCTATGCTGTAAAACCATTGTTCATTGTTAGTTCAGGTTACCTAATGCATAAACAAATGCATAAATGAACTAAACCTTATTGTAAAGTGTTAGTAATTACACTAACAGTAACAAATGAGAAAAGACTGTATGTGAGAGAGTATAACTCTCTCAATATGTTTATGAAAAATACTCCCGAGAACACAGTACAACTTTCCATTATGCAACTGACTTTGATCTCAATGTAAGCCAGTGTCTATTATATTAACTTATTTACCCAAAAGCCATTACAAAGAATGATATTAGAAATGTAGTTTGGAGGAAACAATTAACACATTGTTTTGTCTTAATTTGTATTTTGAGACCAAAATAGATAGCACTACTAACATGTGTGACCCAAAAGCTACTGAGATATATCCCTTGTGACAACTTGCCCCACTCTCCCCTACTTAATTATATTATCAAAATACATTCTCAGTTATTAACCAAAATAAATGAATCAGACTCACAGATAAGTCATATTTAACCCACCCCCCCAAAAAATAAAGAAAAGAAAATGTACATAGAAAAATAATCATACTTTTAGGATTTGTAAATTCTAAACTATCAGCCATTTCAACTGAAAATGAAGGCTGTAATACTATAATACTACTGTAATACTAGGATAAGAAATCCAGTTTTACATAATTAGTTTTCAAAGAAATATGTGAAATGCTTAATGGCCATTAAAAGATATTTTCACAAAATTTCCCAATAACATTGCAAACATATTAATCTTTGTGTGTGCAAGTATGCTTAATGAAGTTAACATGGAAAATGTGCCTTCCTTTTGTGGAGAATATTGTTGGAAACAAACATTTTTAAAATTAAAGTGAGCTGCCTCTGCTGATTGTAATCGTAATTTTGTCATTCTAATATAGTTCTTTTCACAGGTTTTGCGTTTGCATTCATATGTAGACATTATTAAATCACTATTTTAACAATCACATTTTGTAAAAGTTTATCACTTCATTTGTACTGAGCTCTCAGTTTTGACAATTGTGCCACCTTATGAGTAATGTGAAACCTGAAAATGGTGTTAGACTTGCGGTAAACATTTTGTTACCCAACATTTATTTCAAATATCTGTATCTACAACAAAATGTGTGTGCATGTGTGTGTAAGCATGCTTATTGTGTATCAAGTATTATTGTTTAAGCCTTTCTTTTCTGTGTGTTGTAGAGTATTTTTTTGTCATGCATATTTTATGGTGTCAGTCCAACAGGTCGACATAAACGCTTGAACCCCACTAATTGCAGCTTGCAGCTATATTTAAATCTATAATTACACTGTTGACCCTTCCCTTACCCCTTAAACCTACCCATACCACTAAATCTAGCCTTACCCATATCCACCTCAATAATAGCAAAAGTGTTTTGTAATACAAAAGGAACACAATAAGTACACTGTACTTATTTTTGATCGAAGTACATAGCATAAAAGGACACCTAATGTACATTTTCTTTTTGTATACTACAGTATTGACTTTCCCTAGTAAAATTTTACCCACTGATAAAATCTGCATCTAGAAAACTCAGTGTGATACACAAGAGCATTCAGCTAGACAAAACTGACATTCTCATATAGTGTAGAAAACAGATGGTGTCAACTAAAAAGTAGAAAACGCATACAATTTGTCTATAACAAATATTTTCCATGGAGAAAATACATTTAAACATTTTGACCAGTGTGGCTCACACAATGGCAAAAAAACTTTTTATTTAGGTGGCATTGGCCAAATTACTGACACATTAACTGGGTTTTAAAGCATGAATTAAATGTTTTATATGAGTAACTACATTTTGCAGATATGTGATAGTTTATCTGATGCTCAAGCCCAAGCAATTGAGACAATCTCTAATGGTTCTCACATATTATGATTATGTGATTGTTTTTATTATATGAAACAATATTAATTCAGTATTTATTAAATATGATATTTTTTAAAAAAAATCCTGTCAATCACAACACTGAGCAACTAAAAATAAAAAATAAAATCATTGCTTTGCATTACCTTTATCTGTGCTTCAGAGATGTGTTGGATGTTCTCCTGCAGGGAGCACAGTGTTTGTGTGTGGCTGAGGGGGAATAGAAAAACCAGGGAAAGAGAGTGAGGGAAAAATAAACATTTGTAGAGCAGAGGTCAAAAGTCATGCCAATTTCCCTAAAGGAAGCATAATGTATTCTAGTGCAGACAACAATCAAATTCAGATAGATATATAGATAGATAGACAAAGATAGGAGTACATTGTGAAAATATTAATACCTGTATTCTCTGTCTACATCATACAGCTGGCTCGAACAAGGGATAATGAAGAAATGACTAAGCAATTCAGTCAAAATCATCATGGGACCTCTAGTGGACAAAACAAACAAACAGACCCCCTCATTCTCCAATAATAGCCTGCTCAATGGTCATGATGCACAATGGGTCAAAGTCATTGACCTTTTGGTGAGCTGAGGCAACAAAGGGCTGAGAATGAACTGCCTCCGTCTCAGGGAAGAGTGTGGATCGGAATGTTCCACCTCGTCATAGCAAGAGATGGACCTGGCAGCTAAAGGGAAAAGAGACAGGATGTTAAGGTTCTCCAGATCTCCTGTTAATCCAGAGTGAAGGAATTAATGAGGTACTCATGCTAAACACTAAAATCCTGTAAGTAACATGGCACAAAAAAATTTACTTAAAAAAAAAAAAAAACTCAAAACCTTGAAAGAACATCCGTTTGACCCAACACTCTGAGATGCTAACCAGCAATGATCACAGACCCCCTGACATACCTGGTTGGACATCTCTTGAGATCCAGGCTCTGGGGTGATGGATGGATCATTTTGCTCCTTCTAGCATTGGCTCTTCCACCGTGGCAGGCACTGGATCTCTGTCAGAGGTGGGCCAGGCAATTATGTCCACGCAGCGCGGTGGTGGTGCTGGGGTTGAGAGTGGGACTGGTGATGTCCTCCGTGGGGCCGTTGGAGCAGGTGTAGAAGCCATGGGGGAATTCCATTGGTATCACACCAGGGCAAGATGTTTGATGGCCTCCGTCTGCTTTTGGACTGCCGAGAACTGCCGGGCAAAGTCCTGTAAGTGTCATCTAAGACGCTGCCTTGCGAGATGGGGGCATCGAGAAAGTGCACTTTGTCGGCATCCCGCATCTCTGCAAGGTTCAGCCAGAAGTACCATTCCTGGGCTACCAAGGTGGACATCGTCTAGCCGAGGGCCCGCGCCATGACCTTGGTTGTCCGGAGAGCGAAGTCGGTAGCTGTGCGCAGGTAATGTATCAACTCCGGCTCGGAACTACCCTTGTGCAGTTCTTTAAGTGCTAACAACTGTCTCCATGGTAAGCCCCGACCATTCCATCCCGTCAGGCATGGAGGACTTTTTGGCTTACATGGGGCGCTCGGTAGGTTACGACTTAGCGAGGGCAGTTGCCAACAAGCACGCTACAGCTTGCCAGCATCTGCATTGCCAACACTCGTAACACAGTTCAGTGGTTGTGGCACTTTCCATAGGGACCCCTAATGTCAGTCGACATAACATTGAACGTGACTGACAGAAAGGGAGCGTCTCGGTTACTATCGTATCCCTCGTTATGTCCCTCCTGCCACAACCTTGAGCTACCCCGCTAAATGACCAGGACAGTGTCTTGGCTCTTTAGCACAAACCTAATGAGAGGATGCATGCCACCATCTTTTATACCCATATGTACGGGCGAGTGGCAAGGCATGCAAGTTCCACTAGCCAATTTCATTGGCCATTTCCCAAAAACTCAGAGGTGATTGGGGTAACCATATCACCCTGTAGCCCAAGACTGGTTGCCCACTGAAGCTAACAGGGTTGAGCATGGTTTGTACCTGGATGGGAGACCTCCTAGAAAAACTAGGTTGCTGCTGGAAGAGGTGTTAGTGAGGCAACCAGGGGGGTCCTAACGCCCCAGTATCTTCTATGTAAAGTGATTTGAGTGCAGAGAAAAGCGCTATATAAGTGTTTCGACATTTGATTGCAAATTTGCAGGTCAGAGTTCACCAAACTTGAACTTCGGAATGCAGTGAAATGCGAAACTTTTCAGACGAGCTTGTGCTTGAGGTCTGACGCATTCCCATGCGTATGAATGAAAATCAATGGAACGAAAAGTTTAGTGTGACAGTCCCTTTAGTCTGAACAAAAATGAAATGCTCTGAAAATACAATTTTCGACATTAGCAAAAATCTAATGGAACAGCAGAAATATATTGGTATCCCCATAAACCTCTGTAAACAAAGCAGCGCTGTGCTGTTAAACACTGGTTTACTAAGTGCTATTCGTTGGAACTTTGATAAACCAATTTTCATATGGCTCAATACTGAGACAAGCATCACTGAATGTGCACTTACCTGTCACTGAGCTAGTTAAAAAGCTCCATGCTTTTCAAGGGTTCATCATGCAGGGCTGACTGCATGTGATCACGATCTATATGCTCACGCTGCTTTTTTTCAGGTTTTTTCCCGCTTCCTTCCCAATCAGTAGCGCTGTTTTGTACTGGGTTTGGCATTGCATAAAAGCCAATTTTTGTAATAGCACCATGCTACTCTAACACAATGTAGTTCATGTTTAAATCAAGCACTTTCAAGGACCTATGTTTGTTTTCACATACTTTCCAGTCCTTGAATCCATGTGTTTGAAATTCAAGAACTTAAAGTACATTCAAGAAGCGTAGGAAGCCTGTTAGTTAAAGTTTTAAATAAATAAAAAAAATTCATTTTTATTTTAGTACATCACTAAACTAAATTAACTAAATTAACAACTAAATTAAAATGAGACATGTTGCCTTGGCTGCCAACTAGCTGAAATAAAGTAAAAAAAAAAAGTCAGTTAATGTTCATTTCAAGTAATGAAAATCTTTCATTAAGGTTTTAGTTATAATTAACTATAATAGCTTGTGTTTAACCCCACTGTGTATCTCAATTAAACTACAAGAATGTCACTGTTGTGTTTAATCAGTGACATTGTTTAATGCCTAAGAATTACACCTACTCCAGCTTTTAAATAAAAAATTTAGTAGCAAAACTAAATAAATGGTCTGAAGCAGAAGAGTAGAAAGTAGAGACACAATGGAATCCCATTTAGCCCAACAGATGCAAGACCATTCTAGTGCACCCAGTGACAAAAAAAAGCTCAAGGATTACAAAAGGATTACAAACTTTATTAGAAGTAAGGTTGCCCCCATTTCTTCCATTCTTGCTCCTGAGATTTGATAAACAAGGGTAAAAAGACAGCTGAGAATGAGGCTCTGTAAAGGATGAGGGGCCTAGAATAGATTGCCCAATTGCTAAGACTAAGTAAGGTGCTTGTTGAGAGGGTGCAGAATAACTGAGGGACGAGTGGTCATGGCAGGTTAGAAACCTCACAAAAGGTCTTGAGTGATGTCTCACACGGCTCAACAACAAATAAACGCTATAGAGCTGTTTAGAAACAGATCTGGGGCTAAGACGGTTAGTTTGACCTGCTTGCCATGTTCTATCTGTTAAGAAGGAATAATTATAAGCACCATCCTGCTAACTGATGCACAGAAAAAGTAACACTGATGTAATGTATTCAGAATATATTAACTTCTCTAAACTAAAAAATGATGTATCCTACAGAATACTTTTCACACATTTGTTTTGGGAATCTTTGTAAACCTGGAAAATCTTTTTCAAGAAAGAATGGGGTGAACATGGATGAACATGAATGAAGCTGTTGTTCATTGTAATGACTGCAAATTAACTTAATACAACCTGTACAACACAGATGAAGGATATAGCATTGGGAAATCAAGAAAGGTCAAAGTAACAAACAATAACAAGCAAGAGTTGCAGCTGTCTCTGCATTAGGCGAGAACAAAAGGTCACTATTAAAGATATTTATTGTTGCCATTACAGCTGTCTACTGACAATTTTAATCTTATGTGACAGCTGTCTTGCTTGTGAGGCATTGTTACCTTGTTTTCATCCTTTAACACAAAGATAAACCTGTGGATTTCCCAGTGCATGCCTGTCTATCTTTGAGGACAGAAAATGACACAGAGTTTTAGAAAAGCTGGAATCTAACTGTCAATTAAGAAATTTTATTTAAAAAGGATTGTGTGAATGTTCAACTATGGTTCAGATACATTATATATAGAAGAGTCTCTATGATGCTTTACGTACATAAAAAACAGACATGTTGTGAATCTGGCCTATGAAACTAACTACAAAATACGAAAGTGAAGGTGTAAATTTCAGTATGAAAAACGTTATCTCATATCTTTAAAAAAGAATATATAAATATGGGACAAAAATAGCACCATTGTGATCTTAAATCCTTTCTGATCTTTTGCGCTACCGCCACACACCACATGCTTAACTATTGTAACTCATCTAATCTTTAGCGCTACCATCACACACCACATGCTAAACTACTATGACTCACACAAAAACCTTTTCAGGCACCCAAAAAGAGCTACACACACAAGTGACCCAAACACAGAGCCGGACCAAATACAGATGGTCAACGTCACAGTCATTGTGCCTCTATATAAAGAGATACGTTACAGCACAATATTGCAAGCTCACATCATTGTGCCATCTAAAGGTAAGAGCATACATCATTTAGATAAAATTGTTTATGAGGACAATAGAATAAGATGACTTCTCATTAATGACATTTATTTTTTTATTGAAAGGACTTGGACATTTTGGGTTTGGATTTCATCTGGTAAGACATGCTTTTATAAAGGTCAACACATTGTGTTTGTGTGTGTGTGTGTGTGTGTATGCATTTAGGTTTATGCAATATTTTCTTTTTGAATGCAATAATTAATGAGAAATATTTTATATTTTTACAATCATAAATAATTATATTTAATTTATTTTTATTTTTTTACAAATGATTTTTTAATTGTAAACTAGTTTTAAAAGTTTAGATAATTTTGTCATCTATTTCTAAGTCTGATTGAAAGATGGGGGATGCTGTGATGGCAGAGTTCGGGCCAGCTGCCCCGTTCTTACGAAAGTCAGACAGGGAGCGTCTGGAGGCCCAAACTCGCCCCTTCGACATGAAGAAAGAATGCTTTGTGCCCGACCCTGCGGTTGAGTACGTCAAAGCTTCCGTCACAAGTAGAGACGGTGACAAAGTCACTGTTGACACTGAATTCGGGAAGGTAAGATCTAATCTCTGCATTGTTGTAGATTGTAGACAGAAGTACAGTGTGACTGTCAAAACATTTTTGTGTGTTATCCACAGACAGTAACTGTGAAGGAGGATGATGTTCACCCCCAGAACCCGCCAAAGTTTGATAAAATTGAGGACATGGCGATGTTCACCTTCCTGCATGAGCCCGCTGTGCTGTTTAACCTCAAAGAGCGTTACGCAGCCTGGATGATCTACGTGAGTCGAGTCTTAAAACACTCACACATTCACTTTATCTTGCATGACCAAATCTAAACCTTCTGTGAATCTCTTACAGACCTACTCTGGGCTCTTCTGTGTCACTGTGAATCCCTACAAGTGGCTGCCAGTGTACAACCAGGAAGTCGTCAATGCCTATAGAGGAAAGAAACGAACTGAGGCCCCTCCACACATCTTCTCCATCTCAGACAATGCCTACCAGTACATGCTGTCAGGTGATGATCTGACTTGTAGTAATTTTTTATAAATCTAATTTCTAATGCAATTTCAAATGCTAAGTTTCTTATATTTTGTTCTCTCACAGACAGAGAAAACCAGTCTGTCCTGATCACGTATGTAATGCATATTATGCCATAGCATAATATTCCTCCTTTCACCAATATTTTCTTTCTAAGCTGTATTTTAATAACCGTTTTTGTCCTAAGTGGAGAATCCGGTGCTGGAAAGACTGTGAACACTAAAAGAGTGATCCAGTACTTTGCGAGCATTGCAGCAGCAACAACCGGCAAGAAGGATCCATCAATGGAGAAAAAGGTGCTTAATTCCCAAAAAAGGCTCATTATGGAAGAATGAATATACTGTACCAACTATATAGCATAGAATACAAAAAAGAATTACTAAATTAAAGATGTCTTCAAAATTGGAGTTAAATATTATTAAATATTGGATATTATTAAATATTAGTCACAAATTGTCATAATTTGATATTTCCTTACTTGTACCATATTGCAATACATTTACCCGTAACAAACAACATTGTTGTTTACCCAGTTATATTTCTATATAATTTGATATAGATGAATAAGATTCTCTAAGGATTATTATTATTATTACAAGGCTACATAGTGTCCGAAAATATGCATGTCTGTTAACCGAAAAGTAGGTACATCAAATTTACACACTTATTGTTAAAATATGATTCTCAGGGTACTCTGGAGGATCAAATCATCCAGTGTAATCCTGCTCTGGAGGCTTTCGGTAACGCCAAGACCATCAGAAATGACAACTCCTCCAGATTTGTAAATTGGGTTTTTACATTGGTGTTGTTATTCTATATTGGTTTTTTATGATATTTTATATGATGTGGTATTATGTATTATACATGTTATGTATTGCTTTATTTACAGGGTAAATTTATCCGTATCCATTTTGGCCACAGTGGAAAGTTATCTTCTGCTGACATTGAGACTTGTAAGTACTGCCCAACATCATTCCAACAAATCACACATTGATGAAATGTATAACTGTTTTGATATTTATCTATTCATCAATTGATTTAGATCTGCTGGAAAAGTCTCGTGTCACTTTTCAGCTCAAGGCTGAGAGAGACTACCACATCTTCTATCAGATTCTGTCCCAGAGAAGACCAGAACTGCTTGGTAAACTTACCCATCATATCAATTAACACTGCCATCTCTAATTAGAAGAGTCTTTTCTGATCTATGTTCCCATTTCTCCTTAGAGATGCTGCTCATCACCAACAACCCCTATGACTACGCTTTCATCTCCCAAGGAGAAACAACAGTGGCTTCTATTGATGACGGTGACGAGCTGATGGCCACTGATGTGGGTGTTTGTTAAAACATAGGCCACTAACAATACAACATACCACATTATAAAATATTATAAGATATAGTCCACCCAGCATTTGCAATTTGGTTACCATTAGCACTTTTGACAACCTATATGAATGCATTTTTGGTGGAGAACATAAATTGATAATGTACTGGCTGATTTCCATACAATAAAAGCATATAATGATCAGGGGCTGTCAATAAGTATTAAAAAGCACCATAAAAGATCCACAAAACTTGTTTTTCGGAAGCCACCTGATTTGTGTGAGGAAAAGATCATGAACATGCTCTTCTTTTGTGTTCCACAGAAGAAATTAAGTCATACAGGTATAGAACGACTTGAAAGACAATTGATTATCTTGGCCAGTCTAGTCTTTAAAAAGAAAGACTTTTAATGTACTTGTCAAGAAAGTAGAATATGAAACATTTGCCATGAAATTTTACATGCACTATACATTTGCTGTAGGAAGCGTTCGATGTGTTGGGCTTCACCCATGAGGAGAAGAACAGCATCTACAAGCTGACTGGTTCCGTCATGCACTTTGGCAACATGAAGTTCAAACAGAAGCAAAGAGAGGAACAGGCCGAGGCTGATGGGACTGAGGGTATAACTCGGAAAATTGGAATCAGTAGAACTTGGAAACATGTTGTATATATATTCTTAGCTCTGTATTCTTTTAACATGTAGATGCTGACAAAATCTCATATCTGATGGGCCTAAATTCAGCTGACTTGATCAAGGGTTTGCTCCACCCAAGAGTCAAAGTAGGAAATGAGTGGGTCACCAAGGGACAGAGTGTCCAGCAGGTAATGAATGAAAATAATAATCTAATGAACATTTAGAAATTTCAGCAAAATAAGTTCACTTTCAAAGACATACAAACAAAATATTTCATGTCTCTGAAAAATTGCTCTCTAGTTTGCAATGTGTCAAATTGTTTTCTTTATTAGGTGTACTACTCTATTGGTGCTCTGGGAAAGTCAGTGTACGAGAAAATGTTTCTTTGGATGGTTGTGAGAATCAACCAATCCCTGGCCACCAAACAGCCTCGCCAGTACTTCATTGGTGTGCTGGACATTGCTGGATTTGAGATCTTTGATGTAAGCTGAAATCAACTGATTTTTTTTTTATTCATAGAACAAATTCAACAAGAAGTGCAACCTGTTTGACCATTGTGATTATACAATATATTCCACCTGCAGTCCAACACCTTTGAGCAGCTGTGCATCAACTTCACTAATGAGAAGTTGCAGCAGTTCTTCAACCACCACATGTTTGTGCTGGAGCAAGAGGAATACAAGAAGGAGGGCATTGAGTGGGTGTTTATTGACTTCGGCATGGACTTGCAGGCTTGTATTGAGCTTATTGAGAAGGTGGGTGAATATCATGTTGATGATTATACTGGTAGGGGAAAAAATCATATTTTTCAATATTAACTCTTGTGGGAAACTGATATATTGACTGCCACGATCTACAATTCATTGTAGCCCATGGGTATCATGTCCATCCTTGAAGAGGAGTGCATGTTCCCCAAAGCCAGTGATGCAACATTTAAAGCTAAGCTTTATGACAACCATTTGGGGAAAACTCCAAACTTCCAGAAGCCTAGGATAGTGAAGGGAAAACCAGAGGCCCATTTTGCCCTCGTTCACTATGCTGGCACTGTGGACTACAACATTTCAAACTGGCTGGTGAAGAACAAGGACCCTCTCAATGAGACGGTTGTAGGGTTTTTCCAGAAGTCAACTCTTAAGCTGTTGTCCATTCTGTTTGCTAATTACGCTACTGATGACTCAGGTAAGTACATACTGAAGTGTGACATGAAAATATAATAAGCACTGCTCTTACGGTTTAACCCTCTGGGGTCTGGGCTGTTTTTGGGGCCCTTGAGATGTTCTGACATGCCCTGACATTTGTGCTTTTTTCAGTTGCATATAAACATATTAATGGCAAAGGTGTAAATTCACTCTATATAGCACAAACAGGGCTACCATAATATGTGAGCCACGTGTATGTACATGTTTTCATTTTTGAGAGAATAATGTTTATGCATGGTTATTGAAAAAACTAAAAACTAAAATTTCTGAAATAAGGCCACAAAACACATAGTAAATATGTGTCAATAAGACTTTTGACTAATGGATGTCCTCGCCTAGAGTTTTTTCTTAAAAATTATGTGAAAATAGTCTTGCTTTATCGTTCACATAAAACCATACATTGATTTAAATTGATGTAAAACAGGTTTTGCTTGGAAAGCCAATATGCGAGGGGGGCGTGAACGAGGAGTGGTTTACACCTGAAAATACAATGTCCCACCCACTCTGCATAATGATGAGCCATTCACTCAGGTGTGACACTGACTGAGCCACAATGCAAGGACAAAAGATATATTTAGAAGAAGACTTATATTGACCATTTAAGATTTTGCTTACATCTATCTTGTAAATATGTTTTGCTATTTTATTAAAAAGGTTACAATTACAACAATAATTACAATTTCAACAATATTTCAAGTGTACTCTTTCTTTGTAAAAAAAAATGATTATAGGCCTACATTTTATCTATGTATTCATTAGTTTGAATATAGTCAACATTGGAACAGCTAACATCTTAGTTGATGACTTTATTTTTGACAAAAATAGATATAGAAATTGCTAAACAAAAGCTTATTTGACGTGGCAGTATATTCTACAGTAAAAACTGTACCCAAATCTAGTCAACAAGATGTTGTCTTTCATATTTCGCCTGACTGTAACGTTGTTTTCATGAAATATTAGGTCATATTGTTAATTTGCAGTTTAATACGTTGCTTATACAAATAGCCTACATTTTATTTCAACATATTTCAGTCGATTTTTACTCATCTCATAGCAATACAGTTTGCTAAAACATCATCATTCATTCACACACGCAATTTAAATTTAACTTCTGGCAAAGATGAAGTTGACGATAGGCTATTGACTCGCGATCTTCGCAGTAGGCTAGTGAACGCACCGGAGAAATGCACATTTATTAGGCTACATAGTTTTTTGTTTTGGATGGTTTTGTTTAGAACCAGCTTTCTGTAAATATATTTCAAATTTTTTAGACATGTGAGGCGAGTAGGCTACGGTCTGGTTAATGATGATCTCCAGTTCAAGCACCTTATGTTGTGATTGCTAGCCTATATTTACTTTAAATCCAGGAAATTTGTTAATGAAAAAATTATTAAAATTAAGATACAATTGATACAAAACGAAATTCGTTTTAAAGAAAGGATTTGTAGTTTCTGTTTTGAGGTCTCTGTGAAAGTTTGAAAGTCTTTTAGTGCGCTTTCAGAGCGCTCGCGTCCATAATGGAGAACTGTCACGTAATATTGTTTTTTCCTCAGAAATGCGAACACGAAAAATAAAAGACAAAAGACTTTTAAGTAAAACTTACTCCGAAATTGTGTCCTCGGCGGAATTCGCTCTTCAAAATGCTGCCGTTCGTAGTCTGAGTTACAATCTTCCTGAGGAAACAACCCGGTATCATGCATTCTTCCTCGCTGTCCAGAATCATCTGAAGGGCGTCTTTACTGGAGAAGCGTGCCATACTCAAAACGCGATGAACTATCAGTAAGTCTGATGAAGAAACTGTGTTTTTATGGCATTGATCGGGGGGCGTATGCGATGCATACTAGATCACCTAAACTATTTACCATTTGAATAGCGCCGGGGGCGGGGCGGCCTCAACTCATTATAGAGATAATGAGGCAGAAGGAAAAACGGTACATCTCCTTTCTTTCAAACGGATTACATGAGTTGAAAACATTTGTTTTTTATATAAATTACTTCATTTAAAAGAAGAGATTTCAAGCTTCATAAAGACATATCTCACGTGTCTGTGTGAGAAGTATTCGGTGAGTTACAGTTCATTTTCGGACGCGTTTCAGAATGGACTACACTTTAGAAGGCAGAACTCGCTTCGTGTTTATTTTTCTTTATTTGGCGAAAAGCTTAACACTTTGTTTTTATTATGAGTATTCACAAAAATAATACACATTTAACAGAATCGATTGATGTACGAAACTCCTATGAAAAATCAAAGTCAACAGAGTATTTATGAGTTTCTTTTACACTGATAAAAAAAAAAGCGAGCTGGTATCGCCGGCGATACCGTCGACCTCAGGGGGTTAATAATAACACAAATAATTTATTTCACAGCTACAGATTCTGGAGGAAAAGCTGCCAAAGGTAGCAAAAAGAAGGGTTCTTCCTTCCAGACGGTGTCAGCCCTTCATAGGGTATGAAATATTAAAACACTACTTTATCTATATGGTTTTATTACATATAAATCTGAATTCTCTATGGTCTACCAACAGGAGAACTTGAACAAGCTGATGACCAACTTAAGGTCAACTCACCCTCACTTTGTGCGCTGCATCATCCCCAATGAGACTAAGACTCCTGGGGCGATGGAGAATCCTCTGGTCATGCACCAGCTGCGCTGTAACGGTGTGCTGGAGGGCATCAGGATCTGCAGAAAGGGATTCCCCAACAGGGTCCTATATGGAGATTTCAAACAACGGTTAGAATGAAACCAAATGGCTTTCATGTCTTACAAAATTATTTAATATATGACTCCAAATTTCAGTTCTTAATTCTTCAATTTCTGTTAATGTGTGTGTTTTTGGTAGATACCGCATCCTAAATCCTGCTGCTATCCCCGAGGGACAGTTCATTGATAACAAGAAGGGTTCAGAAAAACTTCTGGGCTCTCTGGACATCGATCACAACCAGTACAAATTAGGACATACTAAGGTATGATTTTATTAACATTAACTTTTTCCAAAGCCACGTTTCCATTGTCCTATCCTATTTGACACAAAATTCTTTACTATTCAGGTCTTTTTTAAGGCTGGTCTTCTAGGACTTCTTGAAGAGATGAGAGATGACCGTCTTGCACTTATTATAACTGGAATTCAGTCCATGTCTCGTGGTTTTCTAGCAAGAGATGAGTTCCAGAAAATTGTGGAAAGAAGGTTAGATTTTAGCTCTTCGATCTTTAACATATTCTCCAAGTTATATTTTTTAATTTAAGACTTAAATTTCTTAATTTAATATCTACAGAGATGCTCTGTTGGTGATCCAGTGGAATGTACGTGCTTTCATGAGTGTCAAGAATTGGCCCTGGATGAAGCTCTACTTCAAGATCAAGCCTCTGCTGAAAAGTGCAGAGACTGAGAAAGAAATGGCCAATATGAAGGAGGAATTCACCAAGTTGAAGGAGGCTTATGCCAAATCTGAAGCCCGCAGAAAGGAGCTTGAGGAAAAGATGGTTTCTCTTCTCCAAGAGAAGAACGACCTGCAGCTTTTAGCACAGACCGTAAGTTAACATGGGACTACAACTCTGCACTTTTCACAAGTCAGAAAACAAAACAAGTTTTCAATTATTATTATTTTTTTATGTTGATAGGAGCAAGATAATCTTGCAGATGCTGAGGAGAGATGTGAGGGTCTGATCAAGAGCAAGATCCAGCTTGAGGCCAAAGTCAAAGAAATGACTGAGAGACTAGAGGATGAAGATGAAATGAATGCTGAGCTGACTGCAAAGAAACGAAAGCTGGAGGATGAATGCTCTGAACTCAAGAAGGACATTGATGATCTTGAGCTCACTCTGGCCAAAGTGGAGAAAGAGAAACATGCCACTGAGAACAAGGTCAGTTTTGAACACTGAACCTGTTATTGATGCTAGAATGATGAGTTAACAGGTCCCTTGATACAATGACACATTTCTACAGGTTAAAAACATGATAGAAGAGATGGCAGCTTTGGATGAGATTATCGCTAAGCTGACCAAGGAGAAGAAAGCTCTTCAGGAGGCCCATCAGCAAACGCTGGATGACCTCCAGAGTGAGGAAGACAAAGTCAACACACTCACCAAAGCCAAAGCCAAGTTGGAGCAACAAGTGGATGATGTAAGAGTCAGAAAACACAACACTAGAATTAAAATCAGAAACATTTAAAGTAATTACATTTTATTTTTGCATGAAATTTAGCTTGAAGGTTCTTTGGAACAAGAAAAGAAAATTCGCATGGATCTTGAGAGAGCTAAAAGAAAGCTTGAGGGTGACTTGAAGTTAAGTCAAGAGAATGTGATGGATTTGGAAAATGATAAGCAGCAGACAGAGGAGCGGCTAAAGAAGTAATATATTTGATAAAATATAAAATCCAATTTTAATATTTAATGATATTTGGTAACACTTTACAATAAGGTTCCAGTTTACTTTAGTTTACTATATTTAACATGAACTAATGATGAAAAATACTTCTAAGCATTTATTAATCTTAGTTCATGTAAATTTAAACATTCACTAACACATTATTAAGCTTCATTGTTAGCTGACACAAGCTAACAATGAAAAGTTTTCTTTCTATCAATTAATGTCAACAAAGTTTAATAAATACTGAAACACATGTTTTTTTATTGTTAAGTTCATGTTGTTTAGTTATCTAATGTTAACTAATGGAACCTTAATGTAAAGTGATACCAGATATTTTTAATATGAAATTGTATGTAACCATTCATCCTGTTTACTTGGCAGAAAAGACTTTGAAATAAGCCAGCTCAATAGCAAGATTGAAGACGGACAAGTTTTGGAGTCCCAACTCCAGAAAAAACTGAAAGAGTTGCAGGTAAACTTTATATGTTTTAATAAGATAGACAGTTGGATTGTTAGAAATTGTAACCTTAATTTTTAATTTATGCACATTACTAGGCCAGAATTGAAGAGCTTGAGGAAGAGCTGGAGGCTGAGAGAGCTGCTCGCGCTAAAGTTGAGAAACAGAGAGCTGATCTGTCCAGAGAACTGGAGGAGATCAGTGAGAGGTTGGAGGAGGCTGGTGGAGCCACTGTTTCCCAGATTGAGATGAACAAGAAACGTGAAGCTGAGTTCCAAAAACTGCGCAGAGACCTTGAAGAGTCCACTCTGCAACATGAGGCCACTGCTGCTACACTGAGGAAGAAACATGCAGACAGTGTGGCTGATCTGGGAGAGCAAATCGACAACCTCCAGAGAGTGAAGCAGAAGCTGGAGAAAGAGAAGAGTGAACTCAGACTGGAACTGGACGATGTGGTCTCCAACATGGAGCAGCTTGCAAAGGCAAAGGTGAGTAAGGGAAATTATGCTTAGAGTCTATAACTTATGTGTTGTCAGTCAAAGAAAGCAATCAATAGTCAAAGAAAGCAATCAAACATGAAATAATTTATCCTCAAGACAAACCTGGAGAAAATGTGCAGAACTCTGGAAGACCAGATGAGTGAGTACAGAACCAAGGCTGAGGAAGGTCAGCGCACTATCAATGATTTCACCATGCAAAAAGCCAAGCTGCAAACTGAAAATGGTAAGAACACAAAATACTGTCAAAACAACTGTACCATAATGATACTTGGAAAAAAAGTCAATATTTTTTAATATCGCATGCGAGGTGAACTTGCCAGACAGCTTGAGGAGAAAAACTCCCTGGTGTCTCAGTTAACCAGAGGCAAGCAGTCCAGCACTCAGCAAATTGAAGACCTCAAGAGACAGCTCGAAGAAGAAATCAAGGTTTTCAAAATCTCCTTCTAAGTCTAAATTTTTTGCTAAAGACAGACAAATTCACTATTGTAATAATAAACAAGTGGCTGCAAATATTTGTTTGTCTTTAGGCTAAGAATGCCCTGGCCCATGCAGTTCAGTCTGCTCGTCATGATGCTGATCTGCTGAGGGAGCAATATGAAGAGGAGCAAGAAGCCAAGGCTGAGCTACAGCGTAGTATGTCCAAGGCAAACTCTGAAGTGGCTCAGTGGAGAACCAAGTATGAAACTGATGCCATCCAGAGGACTGAGGAGCTGGAGGAAGCAAAGTAAGAAACAAACAATATTTACAAGTTTCGT
This sequence comes from Leuciscus leuciscus, assembly GCF_965113295.1. NCBI lineage: Eukaryota > Metazoa > Chordata > Actinopteri > Cypriniformes > Leuciscidae > Leuciscus > Leuciscus leuciscus. The sequence goes on from NC_138735.1 coordinate 32,285,759, forward strand.
CTTTAGTGATTAGGCACTTTTCTAAATTTAATGAATGATGCTTCATATGTTCTATATATTTTGTATTTTGATTATTACAGGAAGAAACTGACTCAGCGTCTGCAAGATGCAGAAGAAGCTGTGGAAGCTGTTAATGCTAAATGCTCCTCTCTGGAGAAGACCAAGCACAGGCTGCAGAATGAGATTGAAGATCTCATGGTGGATGTGGAGAGATCCAATGCTGCTGCTGCTGCTCTGGACAAGAAGCAAAGAAACTTTGATAAAGTAAGGAAAGAAAGTATATTTTGTCATTAGCTGGAAAAAAATGAGCCATATATTTACAAAACAAAATACCAGCAAACTGCACTGCTCTCATTGACCATTTGGCCTTGTTAAATTTAACCAGGTCCTGGCTGAGTGGAAGCAGAAGTATGAGGAGACCCAAGCTGAACTGGAAAGTGCCCAAAAAGAAGCTAGATCTCTGAGCACTGAACTCTTTAAATTGAAAAACTCGTATGAGGAGTCATTGGACCACCTGGAGAGCATGAAGAGGGAGAACAAGAATCTCCAAGGTAAGAGTGGTTTTTACAACTCCAAATCATTACTTTAATTGCATGTTTTTGTGAGCTTATATGTTTTTTCTTTTGCACAGAGGAAATTTCTGACCTCACTGAGCAACTTGGTGAGAGTGGGAAGAATATTCATGAGCTGGAGAAACTACGAAAACAACTGGAGCAGGAGAAACAAGAGATACAAACTGCTCTTGAAGAGGCTGAGGTAAAAGAACAACCATTTTCCCCAAAGTTCTTATTCATTTGACAACTCTTTGATTTTAATCAATCTGTTGTTTAAAGCAATTGATCATTCCAGATTATTTTAAGGGAGGTCAAATACCAAATAGCATCGAAAATGTTTGATGTTAAATTGATAGTAAACGTAAGTTTCTAACTTTGGATAGGGTCTTCTACTTTAGGGTCTTTTCTTTACTACTAAACCATTTGACCAAAACGGCACTGTCTCATTGGCCATTTTGGCCTTGTTAAATTTGGTCCTGGCTGAGTGGAATCAACTCTTTGATTTAAAACAAGCTATTGTTTAACTCTTCTTAGGGTTCCCTTGAACACGAGGAAGGCAAGATACTTAGAGCTCAGCTGGAGTTCAATCAGGTCAAAGCTGATATTGAACGTAAGCTGACAGAGAAAGATGAAGAGATGGAGCAGACCAAGAGGAACTTGCAGAGAATGGTGGATACCCTGCAAAGCTCACTGGAATCAGAGACTCGCAGCAGGAATGAAGCTCTCAGGCTTAAGAAGAAGATGGAGGGAGACCTCAATGAGATGGAGATTCAGCTCAGCCAGGCTAACAGACAGGCATCAGAAGCCCAGAAGCAACTCAAGGGTCTCCATGGACATCTCAAAGTATGACGAATCTTCGAATCAAGATTTGATGATGCTTAGGTGAAATCCAACCTAGTTCTTATGTCTTTTCATTTGTAAAACTTGTACTTTACAGGATACCCAACTGCAGCTGGATGACGCTCTCCGTTGTAATGATGATCTCAAAGAGAACTTCGCCATTGTTGAAAGACGCAACAATCTGCTGCAGGCTGAACTGGATGAGCTGAGATCCATGCTGGAACAAACTGAGAGAGGAAGGAAACTGGCTGAGCAGGAACTGCTGGATGTCAGTGAGAGAGTTCAGCTCCTGCATTCTCAGGTATCACTAATTAGGACTCTGTAATTATACCATGAAAAAACAATGCCTAAATCCCCTCTTAATACACAATATAAACTACATGGTTCTCAACATTGTCTTTGTTCAGAACACCAGCCTGCTGAATCAGAAGAAGAAGCTGGAGGGAGATAATACTCAGCTTCAGACTGAGGTTGAGGAGGCAGTGCAGGAGTGCAGGAATGCTGAGGAAAAAGCCAAGAAGGCCATCACTGATGCTGCCATGATGGCAGAGGAGCTGAAGAAGGAGCAGGACACCAGTGCTCATCTGGAGCGCATGAAGAAGAACATGGACCAGACCATCAAGGACCTGCAGCACCGTCTGGATGAGGCTGAGCAGATCGCCATGAAGGGTGGCAAGAAGCAGGTCCAGAAACTGGAAGCCAGAGTAAGTTTTTAGAAACAAGTATACAGTGTTTTCTGTAAAATGCTTATTCTAAAATGTTACATTTTTATACTAAAATTATTACACATCTGTTAGGTGAGAGAGCTGGAAAGTGAGGTGGAGATAGAACAGAGAAAGGTCAGTGACTCGGTCAAGGGGATTCGTAAATATGAGAGACGCATCAAGGAGCTCACCTACCAGGTAGGAAAAATGTTTCCTACTAATAATTTTGCCCCTGGTTAGTTTGATCATGTTATTTATTGGGGGAAAAAAACATAAAGTGCTGTCTTACAGTATTTAAATGTATATTGCATATACTAAAAACATTTTTGCTTTGCATAGACTGAGGAAGACCGAAAGAACCTGGCTCGCCTGCAGGATCTGGTGGACAAACTCCAGCTGAAGGTCAAATCCTACAAGAGATCTGTTGAGGATGCGGTGAGTATTTCCCCCCACTGGTGCCATCATATTATATATCTTCTGTTGCAATTATATCTTTTGATTTTTACAAATGATGTTGTGTGTAATCTTTAGGAAGAACAAGCCAATTCCAATCTGGGCAAGTTTCGTAAGATACAGCATGAGCTGGATGAGGCAGAGGAGAGGGCTGATATTGCTGAATCTCAGGTCAACAAGCTGAGAGCCAAGAGCCGTGATACAGGATCCAAGGTAAGAGTAGGCACAAGTGATTTTGGTCACAAAAATAAAAATCTCAGAAAAGCCACAAATAAATAGTCACAGTTAATTCGACTTGATGATAGTTCAACTCTATATCTGCACTTTTTAGGTTGTGTTCACATTTGGCATGTTTGGTTTGATTAAAACGAACCCTGGTACGATTGCTCTGTTAGTGCGGTTAATTTGAATAAGTGTGAACGCTGCCTTCCGAACCCTGGTGTGCACCAAACAAGTGGACCGAGACCACTGAAAAGATGGGTCTTGGTCCAATTCCAAACAAACTCTGGTAGGGTTCGAAAAAATATGAATGCAACACAGCCCAAAGACATGTAAACAAACCAAAAAGTCAAGTCAAGTCAAGTTTATTTGTATAGCGCTTTTCACAATACAGATTGCATCAAAGCAGCTTCACAGTATTAAATTAAAATAATACAACAAAGTTTGTTTCAAGAGGAATTTATTGATTGATAAAATTAAATTAAATATCCCCAAAATATCCCCAACTGAGCAAGCCAAAAACAGGAAGATGATACCCTAAAAAGGACAGAATACTGACGCATACCTGTTTTTTCTCGTTATAGTCTGATGCTGCCATCACAGTTCGTTTGTGAAGCAGATCTTCCGCTGTTTTGACTCCTTTTGACACACATTTTATAAGCTCCTCATAAGTTGTCAGCTGGTCAAAATACCATCATATGTAGGATACGCATATACAACGAGCGCATTTAGCCCAGCACACATCATTGTTTTGAAAGTTCGGTACGTTCAGTCACAAAATAGGCAATACGTCATAAAAGCCGACCAATCAGGCTGTGAACGTATCCCTATGCCTTTAGGTTCTTTATCTTTAGGTTTGGTGTTAAAAATGGCAATTTGAATGCTAAGCAGTCCAGAACAAAATTTTTTTTTTTGGGGGGGTTTTAATGGCTGGACCAAACGAACCGAACTACAAGTGTGAACACACCCTTAGTGACTTTAAGATATGAATAGCAAGTAGTTTCAAGAACTACACTTGATTAAATGAATTTAGCTATTTAACAAGTGTGGCTATTAAAAAAGCAAACAAACATCAATATTGATTAGAGGTGTAGAGTTTAAGCCATTTTGAACTGGATCCGCTTACCTTTTTACCATTTTTTCCTTTTTCTTCCTAACAGAAGGGGGCTGATGAAGAGTGAAAATATTAGATGGATCTCTCTAAACATTGATTGCTGTGACAATCTCTTCTGTAGTTCTGTAGAATAAACCAAACATGAAAATGAATACCTCATCCTCTTTTTTTAAAAATGCAGACATTGCAATATCCCAACATGATCCTGAACACAACAGTAAATCAGTTGCCTGAATGTATTCTATGTGCCACAGACTAGGCTGTCTAGTCAAAGTTCTAATTCAAACTCGAAATGTTCTTAAATTGTCATTTGAAGTAGGGTCAACCATACAAAGATACAGGGAGTTTACCAGTTTTACCAAACTAATACAAACCACATAATGCAGCTTAAACTGTAAGCCACTGACAATTACACTGTATGTTTTGACACAGCTCATCCTCAATAAAATAAAATTAAGGCATTATGATTTAAAGTACACATGGATCTATTATAATGCCTCCATCAAAGCCATTAAATTAGATTTATTCAGTTTTGGCAGAGCAGTAAAATGCAGAAAAAAAAAAGAAAAAAAAATTCAAGCACCATATAATAATAGCCAACATAGACCATTACATATCTATGGTGAATGTGAATTATCAATCGAATTACAGGCAATATAAATTATTGTTGTGAGCAGCAACCATTGATAGAGTCTAAGAATTTAGGTATACAGTTCAGCTCTATTCAGCAGAATCTCTTTCTCATCAATTATGTTGGCAATATATTAATTCTAAACCTAAAGTAACATCCACAATTCTGTGAATGTGAGAGCTGCAATAGTCAGTCACCACCACTTGAGAGCAGCACCACTATTAAATCTCATATGATGCATTGTTTCTAGGAGACATGTAAAGCAGGGTGGGGCAAGTTGTCAACTTTTTATTCCTTTAATTTTTCAGTGTAGGTTTATTTTTGAACATCAATTCATGAATGCACAATTTTACATATAAAGGCTTCAAAAATATTTTAACATTTCCACTGGTATTGCTTAGGAGAAAAATGTTTTTACTACCTTTGCTACAACTTTGCAATAAGGTTCAATTTGTTGTTGTTAATGCATTATGTACCATGTACAACAATGTATCAATTTACGTCAATGTTTATGCTATATTTAAATGCACACATTTTTATTAACTCATTAAAAGTTTGAAAAAATGTATATGCAGAAATGAACATTAACCTATATTCCTATGCTGTAAAACCATTGTTCATTGTTAGTTCATGTTACCGAATGCATAAACAAATGCCGAAACGAATTAAACCTTATTGTAAAGTGTTAGTAATTACACTAACAGTAACAAATGAGAAAAGACTGTGTATGTGAGAGAGTATAACATGCAATAACTCTCTCAATATCCTGGGCCCGGTTTTTCAAAAGGTTTAATCCGGATAAAATTTATCCGGATTTAGTAATCCTTTTTTTTGCGATCCGTGATCACGTAATCCAGCTTACTTTTGAGCCAGTTTTTCAAAGCAACATCGGATTGGATCAATCTGATCCAGATAGGAACTTTTCAGGATCACCAAATCTGGATAACCAGTGCTCAAACAGGATAGGAAATCACAATGTAGAACTATAGATATGTAAAGAGCAACAAGTAGAATAGCCAGTGTGGGGTCAATATAAGTTTATTTTTATTTGAAATGAAAACACACACATTTAAAAAAAAACTAAAAACAAGAAAAAACCCACCCCATCCTCTTCCAGCAGTCCGCTCATCTGAGACCTACAACACAAACACTGTACATTGAGGATATTTATAACAAGTTTCAAATATAGATGTATTGAATAAAAAAAAAAAGACTTAATGTCAAATACTCCACAATAATTTCAGACTTCCTCATCTGATGTGGAGAGACCAGCTTGTCTGAGCGTAGCCTTTAGGAGGCGGATCTCAAGTCTGGCCTTGGTTTGCTGCAGTTTGGTCAGAGTCAGTTGTTCCTCTGCCAGATGAAGCTGTGCTTCTGCCCTTTCAGTCTCTTTTTGCAGAAGTGCCTTGTAATCATCATCTTTGTTTGATGAAGGGCGCTTAAAGCCTTTCCTCTGAGATCCTGTGGCAACTACCACTGGCTCAACCAATGAGGATCCAGCTTCTTCCTCAGGAACAGAGCTGAGATTCAATATAAATACGCTCTCTGGATTAGCCTCAGGAGGAACTGGCAGATTCTCCTCCTCCTCCTCAATCCAAGGCTCGCCATCCCCTACAACACCTTGAATACCATGGAGAGCTTGCGACTTCTCACCTCCAATGATGTTGAGGACCACATCTGTGTAATCTCCCCTCTTAAATGGCTTGTTGCCTGTTTGTGGGTTTTTGGCTTCAGCATGGTCCTTTGTTGCCCTGGCCTTAAGATTCTTCCACCGCAATTTGATTTGGTCTGTGGTCCTCCTCTGGCCAGACCCTATGGCATTCACATTTTCTGTGATTAAAATCCAAACATCATTTTTCTTTTTGTTGGTATCCTTAGCAGAATTAAAACTTCCCACTATTGTTCCATAATGGCACCGAACACCCTCTAGTAGTGCATTGGTTTCAGCAGCAGTGAAGTTACAGCTTCTTGAGTCCATGGTTCCGTTGCTTTACTATAGTGAACATTGTTCATCAATTATAGGCCTTGGGTCCAATTGCCTCAATTGAACACAAGCCAAAACTAATCAGTTGTAATAGGTGTGTTTGAAAAGACCAACTACACAGCCATATAAATCAGCCTTTCTCAGAGGATTCACAGAGAGACAGTGAAATGGCAGGTGTTGTCCACCGCCACCACCACTTTGCCAGGAGAGGATACCGTCAAAGGGTGTATGTTGAACGTACCAAGCCACTGGAGCAATACACCACTGAGGAGCTGTATGTCCGGTTTCGCTTTGGGAAGGCTGATATAGAGTACCTTGTGAACCTTCTCAGGCCAAAACTTCAACACAGAACCCAAAGGAGTCACGGTCTGTCTGTGGAAGACCAGATCCTCATTGCTCTCCGATTTTATGCATGTGGGACTTTCTATCAAGTTGTTGGTGACTATATGGGAGTGGTGAAATCAGCTGTGTATGATGTGGTGAGAGATGTGTCAATCGCACTGGCCAGCCTGGTCAATGAATTTGTTTCTTTTCCAAAGGACAACCAGATTGCCCAGGCCAAGCGCAGCTTTTTTCTTTTGGGGAATATGCCCAATACTATTGGAGCAATCGACTGCACACATGTGCATATACAAGCACCTCGTGAGAATGAATGGGAGTTTATAAACAGAAAGGGGAGGCACAGCATCAATGTCCAACTTGTGTGTGATGCTGACCTCATCATCTCCAACTGCGTTGTCAAGTGGCCTGGGTCTGTCCATGATGCACGTATCTTGAGGGAGAGCGCTCTATATAGAGACCTCCAAACCAACCGACCGGATGGCATAATATTAGGAGACAGTGCCTACCCACTCCTACCATGGCTGATGACTCCTTTTCTAACAGCAAATACACCGGCGCAGGCACGCTTCAACACTGCTCATTGCAGAGCAAGATGTGCAATTGAGCGTTTAAATGGAGTTCTTAAGAGGCGCTTTGCATGCCTTAACTACCTGAGAGCGGAACCACAGAAAGCATGCAACATAACCCTTGCCTGTATTGTCCTGCACAACATCGCTACTAAGCGCGATGTCCCTCTCTGTGCTGACAATGATGCACCTGAGCCCATTGGAGCCCCTAACCAACCTCCTGCATTCTGCCAGAACGAGCAAACAGGACGTGCAACAAGGGACGCAATAGTTAGACACTATTTCTGATTTGGATTTGTTTTGGATTTCAAAAATCAGTGATTGCCATTCTTTGCATTTTTTGGGTTATTCTGTAATCATTGCATGCATCACTAATAAATATTCTAAAAACAAAAATATTTTCGATTGTGATGAATATACACTCACCTAAAGGATTATTAGGAACACCATACTAATACTGTGTTTGACCCCCTTTCGCCTTCAGAACTGCCTTAATTCTACGTGGCATTGATTCAACAAGGTGCTGAAAGCATTCTTTAGAAATGTTGGCCCATATTGATAGGATAGCATCTTGCAGTTGATGGAGATTTGTGGGATGCACATCCAGGGCACGAAGCTCCTGTTCCACCACATCCCAAAGATGCTCTATTGGGTTGAGATCTGGTGACTGTGGGGGCCATTTTAGTACAGTGAACTCATTGTCATGTTCAAGAAACCAATTTGAAATGATTCGAGCTTTGTGACATGGTGCATTATCCTGCTGGAAGTAGCCATCAGAGGATGGGTACATGGTGGTCATAAAGGGATGGACATGGTCAGAAACAATGCTCAGGTAGGCCGTGGCATTTAAACGATGCCCAATTGGCACTAAGGGGCCTAAAGTGTGCCAAGAAAACATCCCCCACACCATTACACCACCACCACCACCAGCCTAGTGGTAACAAGGCATGATGGATCCATGTTCTCATTCTGTTTACGCCAAATTCTGACTCTACCATCTGAATGTCTCAACAGAAATCGAGATTCATCAGACCAGGTAACATTTTTCCAGTCTTCAACTGTCCAATTTTGGTGAGCTTGTGCAAATTGTAGCCTCTTTTTCCTATTTGTAGTGGAGATGAGTGGTACCCGGTGGGGTCTTCTGCTGTTGTAGCCCATCCGCCTCAAGTTTGTGCGTGTTGTGGCTTCACAAATGCTTTGCTGCATACCGCGGTTGTAACGAGTGATTATTTCAGTCAAAGTTGCTCTTCTATCAGCTTGAATCAGTCGGCCCATTCTCCTCTGACCTCTAGCATCAACAAGGCATTTTCGCCCACAGGACTGCCGCATACTGGATGTTTTTCCCTTTTCACACCATTCTTTGTAAACCCTAGAAATGGTTGTGCGTGAAAATCCCAGTAACTGAGCAGATTGTGAAATACTCAGACCGGCCCGTCTAGCACCAACAACCATGCCACTCTCAAAATTGCTTAAATCACCTTTCTTTCCCATTCTGACATTCAGTTTGGAGTTCAGGAGATTGTCTTGACCAGGACCACACCCCTAAATGCATTGAAGCAACTGCCATGTGATTGGTTGATTAGATAATTGCATTAATGAGAAATTGAACAGGTGTTCCTAATAATCCTTTAGGTGAGTGTATATATCAATTAGTGACAGAATAAAATGTATTGTTTTTGGTCAATTTTGACAGCTGTTTGGGGGATTATTTTATGAGGCCAAACTCTTTCTACTTTGCTGTAGGCCTATACTGAAAGGCTGAATACGTTAAAGCCTACCTAATCACTGTAGCCTGACGGATGAACAAATAAAATTAAAACCTTATGAATAAATAGGATATCTTGTAAGATACTGCATGATCCAAATATAGTATTATTTGATACATTTTTTAAGTTTTCATTACATTTTGGGCATGAAATCCACGCTGAATCCACCCTTCTGATGGGATCAGTTTAATCCAGATTTTTAGGATCAAAGTGATCCAAATCCTACAAAAAAGTTCTGAAAAACCCAAACTAAAGGTTTGATCCGGATCAAAACCAAGATTGGATTACGTGATCTAATCTGATTATGTAATCCGTTTTTCTTTTGAAAAACCCATTTTCAAGATTTGATCCAATCCGTTATCCAAAATCCTAGTGGATTACTTTTGAAAAACCGGGCCCTGATGTTTATGACAATACTCCTGAGAACACAGTACAGCTTTAAAGGGATACTCCACTTTAACCCTCTGGGGTCTGAGGGGTTTTCTGGGCCCTGGAGGTGTTTAGGCCCTGGAGGTAGCCTAAAAGAGGCCTAGAAATAGGGTTTCGTTCCGACAAACGGGGCACTAATTTTTCTTTTGCTCAATATATTCAACGTTAATAAAATGTATCCAAGCAAAAAGTTCTCCACGCATTATCCTGCAGTTAATGAGAAATTGTAATTTATTGGCGCACTATATTGACTGCGTATTGAGACATGTAAAACTGTTGAGCTAGATTTTCAACCAATCAGCATCGAAAATGTAAGTAGGTCACAGCCGAAATCAAGCCAATATCACTACGCACATGTAAACATGGAGGAGGACGTAAGCAGCGCATCCTCATCTGATAGCGGCGATCAAGCTCGATTAACACCCGTAAAGTGTATTCTTCATGTCGGAAAAGATGGTGGGAAAGGTCCGCAGCCCTTTACTGAAGTCCGATGGGGGAAAAATCAAGCATAGGAATGGCTCAAAACGTCGGACACTACGGAGCTAACGTTAGCTATTGCTAATAAACATGTTGCCCTCCTGGACAAACCGGTCTCTGATGTCCCAACAACTACGGGTTTCACCCGGCCTGCTATCGGCGTTTTATACACAAATCCGGTGAAACACGGAAGTAAAGCAGCGCCGCCATTACTGCGTGCCTTGCTGCTAAGAAAGTAGCGTCGGTCCCGTAGGCGGCTGTAGCAGATGTAGCTATACGAATGTACAGATTTACGAATAAATGTTATTTTTATCAATTCATCTTTAATTTTGTACAGTAGCCCTGCTGTATGGCTACAACACTTCCCTCGGTCGACCATGCAGTCACAAACTGAATTCGAGAACTTTGCAGTTTTCTCTGTGTATTGTTACTGACACATTATGGTATGAGTTCACTGCCTGTGAAAACCTCACGACACCTTTTAAAGGACAAGTTCGGTATTTTACACTTAAAGCCCTGTTTACAGATCGTTTCTGATGAAATAGAACGGTTAAGATTAAAATTCGGACACATGCTGGTGTCCCGAGAATTTCAGGTTTCTTTCGCTTCTCCCCCCCACCTACAGAATGGCTGCATATAGGCACTGGAACAATCCTTCCTAAAAACTTAAACATTAAACTTTCGTTTACAAAGACGTGAAACTCACATAGGGAAACTCACCGTGTGGTCAGGGGTGTTCACTGATATGCTCACACAAAAATCGCTGCAAAAGATGCTTTCGAACAGGTTTTATCGTAGTTTTTGTCCCAAGTTTTTTTTTTTTTTTTTTACAAAAACTACTATAAAACCTGTTCGAAAGCATCTTTTGCAGCGATTTTTGTGTGAGCATATCAGTGAACACCCCTGACCACACGGTGAGTTTCACGTCTTTGTAAACGAAAGTTTAATGTTTAAGTTTTTAGGAAGGATTGTTCCAGTGCCCATATGCAGCCATTCTGTAGGTGGGGGGGAGAAGCGAAAGAAACCTGAAATTCTCGGGACACCATCAGCATGTGTCCGAATTTTAATCTTAACCGTTCTATTTCATCAGAAACGATCTGTAAACAGGGCTTTAAGTGTAAAATACCGAACTTGTCCTTTAATGTGATGAGCTCATCTGCGAAGGTATGCAGTATCTGGCCAATCCATCCGGAGCTCATATAATTCTGACCTTCAATCAGTGCCCTGTAGTTTAGGTTCTGAAGCTCGAATGCCAGATGATTAATAAAATAATCTTGAATACCTGTAAGCTGCCAACTCTCACGCCTTCACCGTGAGACACACGCAACTTTTCAGCTTTTCACACGCTCTCACGCCACACATCCATTTTCTCACGCACAGAAAAATTGCGAGGCAGAAAGGACACGGAAAAAAGCTCAGCTCTCAGATTCTGTCAATTTTATTACGAAATTCAAACAATAAATACCGTTTTGGTGTTTGTAAATGTGAGTGACGGATCCCTAGCGGCACGTGAACCGATCATCTCAACTTAATAGTAAATAAACATGAATGAACAATGTTCCAAGAAACAGTACAACTTACCGAAATGTATATTCATCATAGCCTACATAATATCGATCAATCAGTGTTTTTTTTATTTTTATTAACGCCCATCTTGTGTACCTAATATTTATCCAAATTAGTCAATATTAAATCAAATCACAAGAATTGAACTGAATTGAAATCCTGAAATTTGTTTCAAGCAATAATAAAAAAACGTAGCTTACCAGAAATTGTACCATATATTATAAACATTGCAACCTGTTGTCACTTAACCTAATACAATTCAGTTTAGTTACTAAAATGTTTTGACAATCACAATATTTAAGCCCCAGGATCCGCTTTCATTGAAATGTCATTAGAGGGCACCGGCAAGTGTCACACCGCCGTCACTTCGCAGGCACGCAGTAATGGCGGCAGGCAAGATGGCGGCGCCCATAGAGATCGCGGCGGATTTGTGTATAGACGCTTGACTTGTGTGTATGTGTGTGATGGGTAGGTTTAGGGGTCGGGTTAGTGTGTGTGTGTGTGTGTGAGAGAGAGAGGTAGGTAGGTAAATAAATAAATCAAAACACTTTACGGGTGTTAATCGAGCTTGATCGCCGCTATCAGATGAGGATGCGCTGCTTACGTCCTCCTCCATGTTTACATGTGCGTAGTGATATTGGCTTGATTTCGGCTGTGACCTACTTACATTTTCGATGCTGATTGGTTGAAAATCTAGCTCAACAGTTTTACATGTCTCAATACGCAGTCAATATAGTGCGCCAATAAATTACAATTTCTCATTAACTGCAGGATAATGCGTGGAGAACTTTTTGCTTGGATACCTTTTATTAACGTTGAACATATTGAGCAAAAGAAAAATTAGTGCCCCGTTTGTCGGAACGAAACTGAACGATACAGCTCACGTACAGCGGCCTAGTTCTGACATGCTCTGACATTTGTGCTTATTTCTGTTACTTGTGACATTTTCATGGCTAAAGTCTGATTACACTGTATTCAGCACAAACTCTGCTACAATAATATATCAGCAGCATGTATGTAAAAGTTTGTAGTTTTGAGATAATGACATTTATGCGTGGTTTGTGAAAATACAAAAAAAAAATTGTCACTGAAATAAGGTCATGAAACCCATACTGATTATTTCTTCACAAGACTTTTGAAAATTGTATCACGTAGCCTAGAATATTTGCTCCAAAACTATGTGAAAATCATCCTGACTGCTCATTCAGAGAAGACAATATATTGATTTAAAATTTCTAAGACGTGTTCAGGGATTAAAGTGAAAAAAATTCTTCTGACTGAAAATTTTTTTTAGGCCAAGTTCATATACCTTTTTAAATAGTCGAGACCAATAGCGTTTTAAGGGGATACGTTTTAAACTGCTTTAATATTGCCAGTAGGCGTATCAGTGAACAGTTGCGAAATCAAATGAATAAATAATAAACAGGTTTCTTCACCTAAGTTAGGGCTGCACGATTATTACAAAAATCATAATTGCCGATTATTCCCTTCGAATTGTAATTGCGATTTATTAATTATGATTATCAAAGTTTACATTGAATATATATATAAACAAATTTTGTTTAAACATGTTCTGATTTGCCTATATATATATATATATATATATATATACTAGTGGTGGGCCGTTATCGGCGTTAACGTGCTGCGTTAACGCGAGACTCTTATCGCACGATAAAAAAAATATCGCCGTTAATCTATTCTCCAAGTTGGGTTGGGAGATGGCTCTATACTACACAAGCTATGATGACGCAATCTACCCGCGGCCGCGAGGTAAACCCGGCTGCAACGCATATTCGTCGTCATCTTAAGTAAACACGGCTGAAAGTGAAAGCTGGTGAAAAAGATCGGTGCAACCTCCATTATTTGGACTTGGTTCGGGTTTAAGCCGTCAGACGAGCAGCAGCAAACTATATACAGAGTGTGTGGGGTAACAGTTCGGTAAGTTAACACACGACTAATCCGTTCTACCACCTCAAATTCTAAACGAAACATGATATCACTGAATACCAGCGCGCGCGTATTATTCCCATTCCAATATATCTTAGTGGTGTAGCACATAATCTCGATTTTAAGAATCGTTGTTGTGTTTCTTTTTAACTGAAAAGACATCAGTTAGACAATATTCTAATTTTAAATTTGGGGTTTCATAAGCTCCAAGCCATAATAAACATTAGACCTACTTAAGTCTCTGCAGCTAGTGTACTTAAATTTTATTTATCTGCAAAATTATGTTGTATACTTACAGTTTTGCACAATATATGTTCTCAAAACTACATACACCCTTTAAAAAAAAAACATTTAGCAGTTGTTTAGCAGGGTCTGTAATCTGTTCTGAAATGGTTTTATTATAAAATACTGTATATCGTTATCGCAAGAGGCTGCAATGTATATCACAATATAGATTTTAGGCCATATCGCCCATCTCTAATTGATAGCCTATAGTAGTTGATAATAACATAGGCCTACCTAATGTTGCCTACGGACGGTAACAGTACAGTAGTAACCTTTTACAGTCTATGAGTAGAACAGCTTTCTCAAGCAGTTTGTGATGCATTTTGGAAACAGGAGATGAGCCCCTGGTCTAATGCGCCACCTGGCTTGAGAAACCCGTTCTCAAAGACTTACTTTTATAGTCATTATTTGGGTAGCACACATATTCTGAATGCCTTCGGCAGAATTCAAATGAGCCATTTTAATCTAGATTAATCTAGATTAATTTCAAAATTAATCTAGATTAAAAAAATTAATCTATGCCCACCTCTAATATATACATACATACATATACATATACATACATATACACGTATATATTATATAGGCAAATTATAACATGTTTACACAAAATTTGTTAACACACACAAGTACTTTTCCCCTTTATTTAACATAAATTGTAAGAATATGACTAATAGTAAAGACTAGTAGCCTACTAATAAATAAACATTATGCTAAAGCTATTAAATAGCAGTTCCAAACTAGTTTTTGTTAATACAATGTTGGTATGAGCCACTACAGTCATTTAAAAATATAAAAAATAACACAAAGAAAAATAATGGACATTTTGGGGTTAATATGGAAACGACAGTTACCATGGTGAATAAACAATATTAACAATAACTGTTAATGAAACATGGAAACTGCTCCTGGTGAATAGAATGAAAATCATACCTGCATTACTTTTATTTCGTGTAATTTACAACGTGACGGCGTTGCATGCTCGTAGTTTCTTTTGCACTTTATATACACTTTTAGGCGATACAGCGCGCGCCGCCGCATTTGCGCGTGCAATTGAAGAGTGTGCGCTACGAGAACAGGATAACGGCTGACAGGACAAGAAAGTCCGTCTTTCTGAGGTGAAAAACTTTATTTCAGCGTACACTTATGTCACTGCCTGGCAGTTCCTATTGTGCTGGGTTTTCTGAAGTAGTCATTATTCGCCTCTCATAACATAACATGCTCTAAACACGCGCGCAGAGTGGAAAAGGAGGAGCGGAGGATAGGGGCGCGGGGAGCAAGGATCACAGCGTAAATTTGAACTATATCGATATATGCGATATGGTCTAATTCCATATCGCATTTCAAAAATATATCGTTATATCGCCCAGCCCTACCTGCATTATAAGTGTGTCCACGGTAACTGAAATATAGTTCTCTACCTCAGCGCTCAACTGTAGCCTGACATGCACTTTCCGTGAGCGGGAATTGAAAACCCGGAGTGGACCATAAGCAAAGTGATTACAGAATGCTTAGAGTGGAGAGAGGAACGTGCTTTTGCTCCACTCCAGGCTTTGATCACATCCCGCTCAGCAGGGTGAATACACCTCGTCTTTCCTTAATTTAAGACCTATTCAAACTAAAATTAAGACATTTATTACACTATTTGAGAAATGAAAGCCTATTTACGGCCTTAAATTTATGAAAAGTGAATTTAAGACATTAAGGACAGACTGCACCCTGCAATTGACGGAAATCCGTCATAGACTTGCTGCAATTAACGGAAATCCGTCGTAGCGACGGAGAACTTTAATCCCTGCGTGTTTTGTGTCAGAAAGCTTTATGCGAAGGGGCGTGATCATCTCATTAATATGTAAGCTTTTCACACCTGAGAAAGACAAAGACACTCCCCTAACGGCCCTATTAGGAGTGATCAGGCCCTATCATTCTGAGCAACCTTGCACAAAGAATGAGGAGATTTAAAAAAGAATGGCTTTTTGATTGGATTTATTTACAACACAACATAATCCAAATATACACAACAAATGACAAAAAAGCACACTATTGAAAACAATCATCCAAAGACAGAGACCTTTGTGCCATTCCTAAAAATATTGTACATACCTCTGTACAAACCAGAGCTCGCTCCAAAATATGAAACATTATGGTTACCATATTATACATATCTACGTTTGAGCAGATATCCACAAACACAGTAAAAGTAAACACGGGTCCGAATATTATAATATTCACCATATATCTAGCAACAGTTCAACTGCAATGTGAAGTTTATGCAACAGTAACATGAACTAATAATTAAGAATTTCTTACCTTACATCTTTCTTGTCTTCAAATCGCGTTCTTCTGAGGTAAATCCAAGGTAAACAGCACAGCACAGGACAAACACAGTCTTCCAAACTCGATGAAAAGCAGAGAGGAGTAAGTTCCCGAAGTCTCTGGTTCTTTGTTTTGAGGTAATGAGGGCGTTTACAGGTCTGCGTTCTGCCGCGTGGATCATTTGCACGTCAATCGCTCATGCGCGCGTGGGTGTGGTCACATTATAGTTAATTAGGACGCGTTTGAGAAACTGTACATGCCGCTGCTTTCTTACGGATTACTTAAACAGAGAATATTTGTTTTTTATATATTTCACACACTTTAAAAATAGAGACTCCAAGCGTTGTATAGACATGTGTTTCAAGTCTGTGTGGCAAACATTCGCTGAGTTACAGGTCATTTTCTGTCATGTTTCAGAATGAGTTTCTCATTGAGAGAGACGGCAGAACGCGCATCATGTTTATTTTCTTTATTTTACGAAAAACACAACATTTTGTTTTTATTATGAGTGTCCACAAATAAAAGAAGACATTTAACAGTTTTTAAATATGTATAACACTTGCATTTATGACAAAAATCGACGGAGTTATTTGAGTCAATAAAAACAAAAGTGAGCTGGTATCGCCGGCGATACCGCCGACCCCAGGGGGTTAAAATGAAAATTCTGTCACCATATACTCACCCTCATGTTGTTTCAAACCTGTATGAATTTCTTTCTTCTGCTGAACAGAAAGGAAGATATTTAGAAGAATATCAGTATATGATACAGAATCATATACTCAGTACATGATGACAGAATTTTCATTTTAAAGTGGAGTATCCCTTTAAAGTGTTTTGGGTAGCACTTAATTTCACAGTCCTTTTCTGCATGTACATACTATGTACTTATTGTAGCAATTACAATAACTGGGTTATTACTAGGTACTAACCTTGAACATGCACCTTAACCTAACCTTAACCAGGGTTCTTGCAGGTTTCAGTAAGTCAAATTTAAGACCTTTTTAAGACATTTTAAGAAAAACAAAAGACATAATTTAAGACATTTTTTAACAAAAAAATATTCAAATCAAAGAATTCATTTTATTTCAATGAATTCAGTAATTGAAAAAGCATTAATTTAATTGACAGATAAAGCAATCACATTAGTAACCTTCCACACCCAATAATGTGTCAGAGAAGAACAGAATCAGATATAATTTTTTTTATAGAAAATTGTACTTTGCATATTATACTTTAAAAAAACACATAATTAGTTGATTTTAGTTGATCATAACTAGAGATGAAATGGCATGAACATTTCATTTCATGATTATAGTGACAAAAATGATCACGGTTATCACAGAATCCTGTTCAAAAAGTACTAATACTACGATGGAAGTAAAATAATGTCAAATGTTTTTTAAATAAAAAGCCTGTTGAATTGCACTACTTGAAAAAAAAAATAGGCATTGCATTAACCATGCATGCATTTAAATGCATTGTATTTTTAGGGCTTGCATTTTTATGGGCTGAAATTCCACATGGTTGAATATTTAAGCTGTGAATATTTCAATTAAAAACATTTCAAACACCTTTTCATTATAAAAAATGAAATAATCCATATTCACCTTTCATATTTCACTTCCAAAATATTCAAACTGTTTAAAAATACAACCTATAATATTCAACAGGCAATTTTCGGTCCATTTTATTTCGCTTTGCAAATTCGCTTCCACAAATTCCGTGGTTCAAATTCGACAGTAAATTCAACATTGACATCCAGGAACTGCAGGAAAAGCAGTAGCTTGCCGAGCATACTCTCCATCTGCTGTTAGTCGACCTCACCATCAGATGGTGCAAAAGCGCTTGTTGTTGACGAAGACATTCATTCATAAAATGGAAATGATTATCTGTGTCAGTATATGCGGAAAAGATGATAAACACACAAATTATTCTGAGTCCATCTGCTTGCCTGCGAGTTTGGTCTTTTACATCACTGTAGTCCATTAAGCTACGTTAAGCGTTTTATATATCCAGCAGGGGAATCCTGAAGTATTGAGGGAAACCCTAATAGCCTGCATGCAGCACATCACCACAATATAAAGTTAAGGCAACTCAACAACCAAGAGAAATATATATCAACCTAAAAAATTTAACATTGGATCTGTATATCCGCATCGGGGTATAACATTATAATCTCGTTCACGGTAGAGAAAGATGCATGTAGGCAACACAGGAAAAGTAACCGTGAAGGCACTGAATTTAACATAAAACAGCCGTCATAATAATCACAAATACACTTACATTGCTGTAAATGAGTTTTATGAATGAATGACTTGCTCTAATTTTGCTGGTCTTCGTCAACAACACGCGCTTTTGCACCTCCTGCTGGTGAGGTCGACTAACAGCAGATGGAGAGTATGCTCGGCAATCTACTGCTTTTCCTGCAGTTCCTGGACGTCAATGTTGAATTTACTGTCGAATTTGAACTAGGGCTGCAACTAACGATTATTTTGATAATCGATTAATCGGACGATAATTTTTTCGATTAATCGATTAATCGGATAAAAACTTTTTTTTACAATTCAATTCGATTTTTTGCTTATTATAACTAAATAAAACCCTAAATCAGGGTATTTGTGTGTAAAAGTGTACTTTAAAAAGTGCAAAAGCCACACATTGAGTTTTACTAATATAATCTTTAATTTTTACATTTTAAACCTTAAAAAACACAAAAGTTTGTCCAGTTTTTAAACAGTAAAACTTATTTAAATATCCAAAATATAAATAAACTAAACAAAATATTGAGTTGTGCTGCTCATATAAACTTCACATTATGAAATTAGGACACAAACATGTTTGTAATAAGATATTAAGCAGCAGATTTTGAATTCCAATGTAGAACGCGGTCGGTTATTTCTTGATAACAGACCGCTGCGAAGTAACGTTATAACACACCGTTGCCATGAAAAACAGAGCTTTGCTATGGACGAAGGATTCTAACCGTAGAGACGGAACGGACTATTTTCTTTAGCGGAAGCAATACAATCATTTTTAAATCAATAAACTAATTTTTAAATCAATATTTTGTGTCAAATTATTGAATTATTTGGTGGGTAGCCATGCAATAAGCGGGATAATGTAGAGCGAGGCGGTTGAAATAGCGAATACAACCCCGACAGGCTGATCGGGACCCCGACGGGACCCCGACCCCTTACGCAACAAGCTAATAGGCTTGATTAAAAGGACAAGAAAAATTATGCATTAGTGCACAAGCATTCGCTGAAAACCACTGACTACAGTGACTAAAAAACAATATTTTACTGCTGCTGTTATTAACTGTCTTTATATTTAGTGCTTCACTTTGTAAACACCATTTAATTTAACCTATTTCTGCAGTAGCGCTATTATAATCCATCACTTATGTTCCAAGCGAACTGATCTCGCAACCTGATGCTCGATGCAAAATAGATCTAGTGTGACTGTCCCGAAGTTAGTAAACAAAGCTGTTTACACTGTAGTATTGAATTAAACTAGACTATACAATTTTCACATCTTCATATAATGAGGATATACAGTTTTTGCTCGCCGTGCTGATGTTTCACCTTCATCCGTGACACCAACGTGTTTCCTCTTCATGTGTTCGTGCATCATTGTGGTACTTCCATGCCACACAAGCTCAGCTTTGCATAACTTCCAGATTCCAGATTTAATTTAAAATGCTCCCATGCCTTAGATTACTTTTTCTGCCGCCGATTGAACTGTCATTTCTCTCCGATTACTCTGCCATTTCGCGTGTGACTGTGTTGTCATAAAAGTGACGTCATCATTAACGCTTCCCGTGACGTGAGCAGACCAACTAATCGACAATGACATTCGTTGACAACGATTTTCATAATCGATTATTATCGATTTTATCGATTAGTTGTTGCAGCCCTAATTTGAACCACTGAATTTGTGGAAGCGAATTTGCAAAGCGAAATAAAATGGACCGAAAATTGCCTGTTGAATATTATAGGTTGTATTTTTAAACAGTTTGAATATTTTGGAAGTGAAATATGAATGGTGAATATGGATTATTGAATTTTTTATAATGAAAAGGTGTTTGAAATGTTTTTAATTGAAATATTCACAGCTTAAATATTCAACCATGTTGAATTTCAGCCCATAAAAATGCAAGCCCTAAAAATACAATGCGTTAAAATGCAAGCATGGTTAATGTAATGCCTATTTTTTTCAAGTAGTGCAATTCAACAGGCTTTTTATTTCAAAAACATTTGACATTATTATACTTCCATATACTACACAATGAAATCAATTCACCAAGTTTATGTTGAAAACCAGCAAATAACAAATAAAATTAGCATCAATATGCACTTTTTGTTTACATAAACATTAAAATAATACCATTAAAAATGATAGCCAGATTTTAAAAGTGTCTTGGAACGTTATATACTAAGTTCATATAAAGTTTTGACAAAAAAGGTTTTTAAAAGATAAACCTCACATATTTCAGACTTTAAATAATTTTTTTAATAAAAAGAAAGAGTCAAAAAAGATAAATTACTGACATTTACAATGCACTTTAGCTTATCTTTTATTATTAATAGTAAAATATGGTCCGATTTTCCCGTGGCGTCTGTCGTTGCTATGCAACCATGCACTGCGCTCTCCACAATGACAAAGAAGTTTTAGTGGCTAATGGATTTCCACCACCGAAAAACGCTTGCTGTAGCTCTGCTACAAGATTTATTTACGGAGAAGAGAAAAACACCAGTAGTGTTTGGGTGCACCCCCATCCATCCAGTGAGCTTTCAATGTTGTTACGGAAAGGGTGAAGCTGATTGGTTGGTTCTTGTCACATGACCTGCGGTGCGTTTGTGGCATTCTGAAGAGTTGAGTTGTTTTTTTATCTTGCTGCGCCTGGAAAAAAACAAGCGCGTCGCTTCAATTATGAGCGCGCTTACCGCGTGCCTACATTTTAACGAACTTGAGCGCGCAAAAGACGCGATATGTGAACATATGTTGGCCAAAAATGTATTAATTTTTTAAAAATTATTACAAAATAGCAAAAAAGTATCGAGTCGTAGCCTACAAAGCGGAGCTCTAGAGCAGGGGTCTCCAACACGTCGCTCGCTACCAGTAGCTTGTGGCCTGATTTGAGATAGGTCGCGAGCGACGTGTTGGAGACCCCTGCTCTAGAGCTCCGCTTTGTAGGCTACGACTCGATACTTTTTTGCTATTTTGTAATAACTTTCTGCGGCCAGCGTTTCTGGAAATTAACGAGGGTAAAACCTTTTTTAGACCTGACTAAATTAAATTTAAGACCGTTTTTAAGACGTTTTAAAGGCCTTAAATTTAAAGTACAGAATTTTAGACTTTTTAAGACCCCGCGGGAACCCTGCTTAACCCATGTAGTTACCATATATTTCCAGCATTTTCGGACAAAGTCGGACACGTAACGGTAATTAACATGATTAGCCTTTTGATTGACTACATATCAAACAGCTAATAATGTGTTGCTAATGTAACACAAACCATGTTCCCGTTTGCCATCTGCCTTCTAAAACTCAGCATCCTTAGAAACACTTTGAACAACTTAGAATGTCAGTAAAGAAAGGCATATAGTTCATCATAACATCGTAATATACATGATATACGTAATTCACCCGCTATATTGCTAAATGTACACAATTTTTCATATCAACAGAAAAATATACGGAGAGGGCATGGCTTCTCTTGAGACCCCCTGCTTCGCAGTTAATGATATGCTAAAGCTCGCCCCGCACGTTGATCTGTTTTTGAGACTGTCTTAGATTTTTTGACAGTTTTAAGGAGAAAATACTCAGCAATGGTGTTGACTCATGAATTTACACATGGCTAGTCTTAAAGCAAATTAAAAACACCAGATAAACACATAAACATTAAACACTTGATTTTCACCACAGGGGGTCTTTAAACGTTTTGGGTGAGTAACTACATTTCACAGACGTGATAGTTGATAGACTTTGAAAAATGTGCCAAAGCGATAGAGAAAAACTGTAATGGTTCTCACATATTATGACCATGCGACCATGAGTTTAATTCAATATTTATGAATTATGGTATTTAAAACATTTTTCCTGTCAATTACAACACTGAGAAACTAAAGATCAAAATGAAAAAGCATTGCTTTGCATTACCTTCATCTGTGAGAGGTGATGAGATGTGTTAGTTCTTCTGCTGCAGGGAACACAGTGTTTGTGTGTGGCTGAGATAGAAAAACCAGAGACAAAAGAGTGAGGGAAAAATAAACATTTGTAGAGCAGAGGTCAAAGTCATGCTAATTTGCCTAATGGAAGCACATAATGTCTTCTTATGGAGAACAATCAAATTCAGATAGATAGAGGTACATCATGCAAATATTAATACCTGTATTCTCTGATTCTCTGTCTCCATGATCCAGCTGGCTCGAACAAGGGACAAAGAAGAAATGACAAGCAACTCAAAGGAGCAAAAGCATCATGTGACGTCCATTGGACACTTGTCCAAGTAAATCAAACAGACCCCCTCAGTCTCCATTAATAGCCTGCACAATGGGTCAAGTCATTGACCTTCTGGTGAAATGAGACGACAAAGGGCCTAAACAGTTGAGAATAAACCTCCGTCTCAGGTAAGAGTGGGGATGGGAATGTTCCACCTCATCATAGCAAGAGATGGACCTGGCAGCTAAAGGAAAAGAGACAGGATGTGAAGGTTCTCCAGATCTCCTGTTAATCCAGTGTAAAGGACTTAATAAGGCACTCGTGCAAACCACTAAAATCACAAATAATTTCTTCTTAATAAGAAAAACAAACAGGCAGAATTAACTTATATATCCCTAAATATACAGGTAAGTATACAAATATTTATTGATTATAAGAATATCTGATAGGATGTTGTCTGATTTATACACAAAAATGTTTGCCACAGTTTATGCAGGTTAAGAACATTTACTTTTAGCTGCATGACATAAAACCGAAATCGAGATATGGCTTAGTGCAATTATCAAATTGCAAGGGCTGTGACTGAATTGTTCTCACACACAACCAGCTCGTTATGCATTTGTGTTAGTGTTGTATTATACAGTTGTAATGTAAAAAAACAAAACAAATAATTAAATTTTTATATACTACATTTTTTTTCACAGTGAAATATTACAATAGTAATATTTCTTCTTAGTTTTTATTCAGTAATTTTTTTACTTTTATTTAGTAATAATAATATTAATTAATATTTTATAGCCATATTGATATATAATCACAACATTTTACCTACAGCCCAACAAACCTGATTATTTTTATCGTATTTTAAATCACAATTACAATTTTTGTCAGAAAAATCGCAATTAGATTTTTTTCCCTACATTGTGCAGCTCTATTTTATTTGTCATCTTGATCTGTCCGTTACAGAACTACTTAATAGGTAGGAGAGATGTGACAAGTGCCTGCTGTTGCTCAAGATGCAGTGGCTTCAACAGAGATGTTAAATAAAGGAGGGGAAGGAGGGGGCTAATTAACACATGATGAAGAAAGTGTGGCATCTTTAACACTTGTCACTTGTGCTATACTAAGACCTTCATAAAGCTTGGCACATACAGTATTATATGTGAGAGGAGCCTCTGACACATAAAAAGCTTAAAAATGGTTATAAATTTGACAATGACCATTTTCCTTAGACATACAGGTAATGTGATACATTTGAGCCAATTTGTGCATTAACATAGTTCAATGAGAGGTAGCCATAGCTTTTGAAAGTTCAAGGTGGTTCAACAATGGCATAGAGGAGGCATTAGGTCATGTAATGGTCATGTAACTGATGGATGTCTACAGATGACACATGGCCAACTTACTATCTGATCTCTTCTATCACAGAGGCACTCAAAGGGATTTATCAGGTTATCTTTGTCCTCAGGGCTAAAGTAAAAGAAACAATGCCACGTAAACAAGACAACTTGAAGGGTATGGCCCCTCGGTCAGCTCTCTGAGGGACAGCAACAGACTCATTCAGTGCTTCGAAGCATATTGGGGCTATACGTCAAGCTTTTAGCCTGGGCACATGATGCAGCAGATGCACAATGTATTTAGAAAACCCATACTGGTCAGAGTACATTTTAGATATAATATAGATTTTTTATTTTATTAAAAAATTTTTAACAACGTTTAGAATTGTACTGATTGAAATATTTTATATAATTTTGATACATGCAAAATATATTTTTAAGTTATAAAATGTTGATAATTAAAATGTCAACTGCACACTGAACTAAATTGGACAAATTTAAGGGTCACCTGTTAACCCTCACCAGTGCGTCGGCGCACTGAAGCGTTTTTTTATTTATTTAGTTCAAAGTTACTATCAGATTAAATGTTTTACCTTGACAAACTATACATCATTAAAAAGATATAAGACTCAAGTTTCAGTTTTTGACAACTATTGTATTCTGAGAAACTTATAGTGACAGTTATGTCTTATTTTGTGTCAGGAGTTATGAAATGGAAAAATGCGTTGATACCTTTAATATGATTTATGAGCGTCAGCTGGTCCATTCAGAAAAAAAAACTCCGTGCTGTTGTCATGACAGCGATTCACAAAACAACGTCCCTCAGGGCTTTTAGCTAAAAAATGTGCAGACTTGGAGAAATATTGATATATTCTCATAGATTCACATCATATTTCTATAGACAGGAATAATATTTATTGAATTTATACCCAAATGCGTCGATGTAATCATTATGAGCGCTTCTTACTGAGATGTGCTGTGTTTTCAATTCATACCTATTGCCTGAGGGCGCTATATGCACAATAATACTCCATATATGGAACATGAAGAAGAGCCATAATCATGTGACCTTCAAGGACGTCACTGATAGCAGCTACACACAAAGCTAACACAGAGATCGCTGTAATATGCAGATACAGACGTTTTGAAGACAATAAACATGATTGCAAATGATATTTGATATTTGAGTGTTCTTCAAGCAATGCCAGGTATTTTTATAATAATAGATTATATTTATAATGTAATGCTAATCGATATAGACTTTATCATCGTGCATACTATAAATAATATATTTTCTTTCTGATTTTTTTTTTATCTGAAGCCAAATTAGATCACAGAAGATTATTTAAAACAATCGACTTGCGTTATAAAATAAGTTTGAAGCACAAACATAGTTTTAATCTCATAAATGGTCGTGTATTGATGGTGTGCTAAGCTAACATGCTAGCTAGCTCAGGTGCACCTGTCACCTAGAAGTTATTCTTTTATGTTTTTTTTTTCTAAATAGTAATGCTTTTCTGAAATGTTTTAGTGCATTTGATACAGTTTCAAATATAAGTGAGAACTTTGATCAAATAAATTAGGGACTGAAACCCTATGAATAGCCTGTGAATAGCCAGTCGTTAGTAACTATAATGCAGACAAAAGATATGCATATTTAGATCCATAACCAGGCTGGAGAGGTGTGTGAATGTGTACTGGGGAGACTGAGACTGAATGGGGCTCGTTTGCACCACAAAACAATAGAGACAATAGACTGAATAGATGACTTAGATGATGACTAAACATTAGTAGCATTTTTAGAGTCTAATCAAAATAAAGTAATTTGACATGATCTTGAAAAACATTTAACCAAATACAGAGTTTTAGACTTATCATTTTCAGATTTTAAATATAACATGGTCACACATATGGCTTTAGCTGCAGTGCATTTCTAGATTGCTCCAGGGCCCACTTCAATTTTATTTTCATGAATATGTTTAATAAAAATAAATTTCTAATAACTTTAGAAAACTTTGAAGCTATTTAAAAAATGTTTTTTTCATTATGACAATAATTAATTCTACATTTACAATAAACTACCAGGTGTCAGCTTTCAAATGAGATCATACTTGTGCTTTTAGTGCAAAGGGTTCATGAACTGTATCTGTTTCAGTTTGGGTATGTCATTTCTGGGGATTTTTCAAAAGTGGCGTTGCAGCTTAACAGGTTAAATAATACAATGATAGAGAGAGTGAGTTTGAATGAGAGATGCAGTTTACAGCTTTCTGTAAAATCACACTGGTTTTATTTTTATTTTTGTACGAATCATTACTTAATTAAAACATTAATACATAGAAATAATATTATAAACATATATTTTGCAATTAAATGAAAAGATATGGATAAGGTGTAATCATTTCATGGCGTGGAATGGAACTCACCCGACAGTGGTTACACAAACAATACTTGACAGACACATGGCATAACATGAGCGCTTAAATACACAAGACCAATGACTGAACAAGGCATGCCTGTTCACAATGAAACAATGACAACACAGAACACATGGCAGAATCACATGAGGTCCAGGGAATCACATGACAAGACAGGAAACATGACTGACATGAAACATGAATCAAAACTCAAAACAACCTGTGACACAATGTAAAGTATTCAAAATAATTTGTTGATAACTTGTACATGGTACCTGCACGTTTTTTACAAAAAACATTTTAAGGCTTTTAAGACCTTTTTTTAAAACCTGCACAAATAAAATATGTTGATATTTTATCAAGACCTAAACCATAAAAGACCTAAACCATAAAATGACTATAAAAATTACGACTTACATAGCATAAAAGAGCAGATTTCCATAAAAGAGCAAGCACAGGTGGCCAGCGTCTTTTTAAAGATGCCTTCCCGCCTGCGTGTTTCTGGATGCGGTCACTTCCAGACCTCATCTGACTGTTATGATCGCTGTATCGCAAGTTTGGACCACAAGCATGCTTAGATGGCATTTGTGGATGGTTCATGTCCTTACTGCGAGAAACTGCCCATGATGACGATCGCTGCGATCGTGACTCTCCTTCCTCGTGAAGGGTAGAGGTCCCTCTGTTGTTACCCAGCCCGGTTCCTCTGCACAGCTTTCCGCAGGGCCAGTCCCCACGGACCTCCAACTCCGGCGTGTTGCGTGCCGTTGAGCTCCTGGATGATGGCCCGTGTCCCCCTAATGGCGGACCCACTATGTCATTCGGGGCTCCGGGCTGGGACAAGATGTCGATAGCTGAATCGGAGGGCTGTTGATGAAGACTCTTGCCGAGCTTCCCCCCTATAGGATAGTAGCTCAGGAGGAGTCAGATTCAGAGTTGACGGCAATGCCTTTTCCGACATGCCCTGAGCGCTGTCGGTTTGATGATTGGTTCCTGTGTGTGGTTCACTGTGTCGGACCTGAGTCGGAACACAACCTCTTGGCCTGTGGTGAAGGGGGGGTCTAGGCTGGGAGTGGGGAAGTGCAGCAACGCTCACTGCCAGACCATGCCCAATATTGTACAGATAATGAAGAAACTGCTCTTTTATTGAGAATTTGGGTGAAACATAAACAAAGTCTTTTAAATCAAACAAAAGTTTTTCCACCCGGACCTCCTCCAAGGGAAGGAGTGGTGTGATCCCTACCTCCTTGTTCAGAGCAGCTCCCTTCATCTCTGGGTCGCATGTCTCAGGGCCGGTTCAATGGACGCCTGAGGGACGGGCTGTGTCACCTTCCTGTGGGGGGCTCGACGTTTAGACCGAGGTGTTGCATATGGTCATCGACGAGCCGACTTGGGAGCCCTCTGCGACCTGGTGGTGGTGGTATCCCGCCAGGGCAAGATGTGTTTGATGGCCTCCGTCTGCTTTTGGACTGCCGAGAACTGCTGGGCAAAGTCCTGGACAGTGTCGCAGAAGAGGGTGCCTTGCGAGATGGGGTGTTGAGAAAGTGCACTTTGTCTGTCTCCCGCATCTCTGCAAGTTTCAGCCAGAGATGTCATTCCTGGGCCACCAAGGTGGACATCATATGGCCGAGGGCCCGAGCTGTGACCTTGGTCGTCTGGAGGGCAAAGTCAGTCGCCAAGCGCAGTTCCTGCACCAACTCTCATGCAGTTCTTTGAATGCTAACGACAATCTCCATGGTAAACCCTGTCCATTCCATTCCGTCAGATATGGAGGATTTTTTGGCTTGCATGGGGTGTTCGGTAGATTACAACTGAGCGAGAGCAGTTGCCAACAGGCATGCTACAGCTTGCCAGCCTCTGCATTGCCAACACTCGTACCACAGTTCAGTGGTTGTGGCGCTTTCCATAGGGAACCCTAATGTAAGTCGACATTATGCCGAACGTGACTGACAGAAAGGGAATGTCTAGGCTACTGTTGTACCCTCATTCCCTGATGGAGGGAACGGAGACGTTCTGTCCCTCCTGCAACAACATTGAACTACCCTGTTAAATGACCAGGACAATGTCTGGGCTCCTCAGCACAAACCTTATGAGTGGATGCGTGCCGCTATCTTATAAACCTGTATGTACAGGGAGTGGCTAGGCATGTGAATTCCACTAGCCAATTTCATTGTGACGTATTGATCTTCTACTGGTCACACCTCTTCATGTGATTGCGAATTCGCAGATTAGAGTTCACCAAACTTGAACTTTGGAACGCACCGGAATGCAAAGCTTTTTGCATGAGCTTGCGGCAGAGATGGGGGACTCGAGTAACATGACTTGACTCGAGTCAGACTCGAGTCGCAAATTTAAGGACTTGAGACTTGCTTGACTAAATTAAGAAAATGACTCGACTTGACTTTGACTTGAGATCCAATAACTCGAGACTTGACTTGACTTGAACTGTATGACTCGAGAATGACTTGATATACATTTTTATATAAATCATCGCAACATCAATTGATGAACAAAATGAAAGCAACGGAACCATTGACGCCAGTCATCAGATTCTGCGCGATTGCGTGACGCTGCACAAGCCCAGAAAAAAACATACATCGCGGTGAGCGCGGCAGCGCGCTAAATATAAAAACATCTCCCAGCATCGTTTCTTTTTGGATATAAACACTAGAAATTGACCATATTCATACAAGAAGATTTGCTGTACGCATAATAACAGGCAAGGGATATCGGACGACCATCACAACCTCGAACAGTCGAACTTCATTCACCACGTCTAAAAGTAAGCTATGGCTTGTTTAACCTGTTTGTTATAGTTAATTTGACTATCTTTAAATCTAGAGAGAATATTGGTAAAAACAGCATGCCTCTTTATACACAATTATGTTTTCAAATGTAGCTTAATGTTGTCAATATTCAAATGATAATTAATGATGGCATATGTTTTGTATAACATTTGCCACATTTCTTTCCAATCATGCTTTAAAGCCAAATATGTCATTCTTTCCAATGACAAAAAACAACATAGAAAACTGTTAATGTTTTGTCGTGTTTTATGTTTCTCTTAAAGCAGGGTTAGATGTTATCAGGGGTTTGTTTTATAGGGGTTAGGCAAAATTTTATAATTAGCCTATAACATATGGGATTAAAAAATATTTCCAGAATATTGGCGCGATTGCAAATGTGATAATGATTTTATAAAACAGTTCAGTAAAAAAAGAGTGAATATTGTGATGTGACATTTTAGACATAATATTCCAAATATTCTCTGTTTTTGCTCTATTTCTCCAATGACAATAATTCCAAACAAGCCACAGAAAGAGTTATGCGTATTTGTGATTCAGTGACCTAGTTGCTTAGTTCCAGAACGAATCTGCCGTTTTGAACAAATCAGTTGAATGAATTCTATGACTCGTACATTAAGACGGTGATTTGGCGCCACCTATTGGCGGTTTTAACTTCATAATTAAAAATATATAACTTATATAAAGGGGATGCCAGTTTGAAGAATGCCATTTGGTGGCATAGGAACCATTATACTTGAATTGTGAATTGTTTAATACCTTTTAATGGTCTTCTGCAATGTTTGAGGCATATTTATTTTTTCACGCTTTAATGTTGGCCTAATTTCAGTTACATTTACATTTTAGGGTATGTAGTTTGAAATTTTATTTATTTTTCATTTTTTAGATTTTTATTGTAGTAACCACTCAGCTGTATGCGGAAATGCATATTTAAAAAAAAATGTGCAAATAAAACCATAGTCCACAACTTCTGTAGTTTTAACTTATTTTAGTATATAAATTCAGTGAAATCATCAAACGTTTGTATGACTTGCCAGTGACTTGTGACCCAAGCTACGACTTGACTTGACTTGCTTGACATAAAGCAGTGACTTGACTTGGACTTGACTTGCTTTTCACAAAATTGACTTGGACTTGCTTGAGACTTGAAGGTTAAGACTTGAGACTTGCTTGTGACTTGCACATGTGTGACTTACTCCCACCTCTGGCTTGCGGTCTGACGATTTGCATGCGTATAAATGGAAGTCAAAGGAATGACCGCCCTTTGGTCTGAACAAAAATGACAGATTCGCTGAAAATGCAGTTTCACTATCTATACGCTCACGCCGCTTTTTCCCCTCCCCAATCAGTAGAGCTGTTTTGTTCTGGCTTTGGCAGAGCATAAAGGACTTTTTTTCTTTTTTTTTTAATAGCACCATGCTACTCTAACAAAACATAGTTCATGTTTAAATCAAGCACTCTCAAGGACCTATGTTTATTTTCAGGTACTTTCCAGTCCTTGAATCCAAGTACTTTCAAGAAGCGTGGAAAACCTGTTAAATAAAGTTTTAGCCTTTTTTTTTTTTTATTATTCATTTTTATTTTAATACATCAAGTTAAACTAAATTAAAATAAGATATGTTGCCTTGGCTGGCAACTAGCTGAAAAGCTTTTTCTTTTCTTTTTTTACTTTTATTTCAGTTATTGTTCATTTCAAGTAATGAAAATGTTTATGGTTTTAGTTATAGTTAACTATAATAAGCTTGTTTTTAACCCCACTGTTTATCTTATTTCCTTGCCACTGTTGTGTTTAATCAATGTGCCATTGTTTAATGCTTAAGAATTACACCTACTCCAGCTTTTAAATCCAATTTTTAGTAGCAAAACTAGCTGCATGGACCGAAGAAGACAGGAAGTAGAGACACAATGGATTCCTATTTAACCCAACAGATGCAAGACCATTCTAGTGCACCCAGTGACAAAAGGAAGCTCCGATTACAAACTTTATTAGACATAAGGTTGACCCCATTTCTTCCATTCTTGCTCCTGAGTTTTAATAAACAAGGGTAAATAGACAGGTCAGAATGAGGCTCTGTAAAGGATGAGGGGCCTAGAATAGATTGCCCAAGTGATAAGACTAAGTAAGGTGCTTGTTGAGAGGGTGCAGAATAACTGAGGGGCGAGAGGTCATGGCAGGCCAGAAACCTCACAAAAGGTCTTGAGTGATGGCTCACACGGCTCAACAACAAATAAACGCTGTAGAGCTGTTTAGAAACAGATCTGGTGCTAAGACGATTAGTTTGACCTGCTTGTCATGTTCTATCTGTTAAGAAGGAATAATTATAAGCATCTTGTGTTAACTGATGCACAGAAAAAGTAACACTACTCTAATGTATTCGGATTATATTAACTTCTGTAAACATACAAATTAGATTTTGTATCTTACAGAATCCTATTCTGTATAAGAATATATATTTTTGAAGAAAGAATGGGTTTGAACATGGATGAACATGAATGAAGCTGTTCCCCATTTGAATGACTGCTAATGAACTTGTAAAACACATATGATGGATATAGCTTTGGGAAATCAAGAAAGGTCATAGGAACAAACAAGAACAAGCAAGAGTTGCAGCTGTCTCTGCATTAGGCGAGAACAAAAGGTCGCAAGTGCAGATATTCATTGTTGCCATTACAGCTGTCTACTGACATTTTTTTCTGTTCTGTGACAGCCGTCTTGTTCGTGAAGCATTGTTACCTTGTTTTGATCCTTGAGCACAAAGATAAACCTGTGAAATTCCCAATGCATGCCTGTCTCTCTTTGAGGACAGAAAATGGCATAGTTTAAGAAAAGCATCATAGTGCATTATTGCTGGAATCTAACTGTCAACTAAGCAATTTTATTAAAAAAGGATTGTGTGTTCAACTATGGTTCATGTACTGTATATATACAAGAGTCTCTACCTCTATAATGCTTTACAATATATATAACAGACATGTTGTGAATTTGGCCTATTAAACTAACTATAAAATATGAAAGTAGAAGTGTACATTTCAGTATAAAAACACTTTAGTAAAGATCTGATATCTTTAAAAAAGAAGATATACAAATGGGACAAAAATAGCACCATTGTGATTTAGATCCTTTCTGATCGTGTTGCATTACCATTTCCACATGCCAAACTACTGTGACTCACACAAAGATTTTTTCAGGCACCCAAAAAGAGCTACACACACAAGTGAGCCGGACCATATACAGATGGTCAACGTCACACTCATTGTGCCTCTATATAAAGAGATAAATTACAGCACAATATTGCAAGCTCACATCATTGTGCCATCTAAAGGTAAGAGCACAAATAATTTAGATAAAAATTGTTCATGAGGACTGAACAATAGAATAAGATGACTTCTCATTAATGACGTTTCTTGTTTTATTGAAAGGACTTTCTTGGGTTTGGATTTCATCTGGTAAGACATGCTTTTATTAAGGTCAACAGAATGTGAATATAGTATGTTGTATATTATAGTATATGTGTGTTTATGCAATCTTTTCTTTTTGAATGCAATCATTTCTGCTGAAAGACTAATAAATAATTTGAAATATTGTATATTTATAAATAATTACATTTTATTTTTACAATAGAAGTTTTACAAGATCTGAGAATTTTGTCATCTATTTTTCAGTCTGATTGAAAGATGGTGGATGTGATGTCAGAGTTCGGGGCAGCTGCCCCGTTCTTACGAAAGTCAGACAAGGAGCGTCTGGAGGCCCAAACTCGCCCCTTCGACATGAAGAAAGAATGCTTTGTGACCGACCCTGCGGTTGAGTTCGTCAAAGCCACCATCACCAGTAGAGACGGTGACAAAGTCACTGTTGACACTGAATTCGGGAAGGTAAGATCTAATCTCTGCATTGTTGTAGATTGTAGACAGAAGTAGAGAGTGACTGTCAAAACATTTTTGTTATCCACAGACAGTAACTGTGAAGGAGATTGATGTTCACCCCCAGAACCCACCAAAGTTTGATAAAATTGAGGACATGGTGATGTTCACCTTCCTGCACGAGCCCGCTGTGCTGTTTAACCTCAAAGAGCGTTACGCAGCCTGGATGATCTACGTGAGTCGAGTCTTAAAACACTCAAACATTCTCTTTATCTTGCATGAGCAGATCTAAACCTTCTGTGAATATTTTACAGACCTACTCTGGGCTCTTCTGTGTCACTGTGAATCCCTACAAGTTTTTGCCAGTGTACAACCAGGACGTCGTCAATGCCTACAGAGGAAAGAAACGAAATGAGGCCCCTCCACACATCTTCTCCATCTCAGACAATGCCTACCAGTACATGCTGTCAGGTGATGATCTGACTTGTCATTTTTTTGTTGAGTTCTAATGCAATTTCAAAAGTTAAGTTTCTTATGTTTTATTTTCTCACAGACAGAGAAAACCAGTCTGTTCTGATCACGTATGTAATAGATATTATGACGTACCAAAATACTCCTCCTTTTACCAATATTTTCTATGCTGCATTTTATCAGCCATTTAATTCTGTTTTTATTCTAAGTGGAGAATCCGGTGCTGGAAAGACTGTGAACACTAAAAAAGTAATCCAGTACTTTGCGAGCATTGCCGCAGCATCGCCTGGCAAGAAGGATCCATCAATGGAGAAAAAGGTGCTTAATTTCCAAAAAATTGCTTATTATGGATGAATGAATATACCTTCTATATAACCGACCATATGATGAATGGTCTTCGTTTCTTAAACATTGAAGTCACAAATTTTCATAATTTGATACTCCCTTACTTGTTACCATATTGCAATGCATTAACACGTAAACAAAAAACCTTTTTGTTTTCCCAATTAGTTTTCTACTGTGACTTAGGTTCTCTATGGATTATTATTATGATTACAAGACTACATAGCGTCGGAAAATATGCAAATATATATTCATGGCTGTTAACTGAAAAGAAGGTACATCAAACGTTTTACACACCTATTGATAAAATATGATTCTTAGGGTACTCTGGAGGATCAAATCATCCAGTGTAATCCTGCTCTCGAGGCTTTTGGTAACGCCAAGACCATCAGAAATGACAACTCCTCCAGATTTGTAAGTGGGGTTTACATTGGTGTGATTATTCTTTTTGATTATGGTTTCCATGATATATTAAATGAGCATGTTACAGTTGGTACTCAACCAGAATAATACTCTTGCCGCCCCCGTTACCGCGGCTGTAAATTTGGGGATGTGTAGTTGCTGCCTTTTACTGCTAAGAGGTGCTACAATCACAGACTTTGAAGTGTGTCAGTTTATTCTCTCTATTGCATAATCTGACGCAGCTCTTTGAGAACTGGCCAGCAGATAAATTCAAGTGAAATATTGTAGTTAAACGAATTCATAATCCCAATACTGAAATTACACTACAAATTTAGAACTGAAACAAATGTAGGCTTCTATTATTGCATCCAATTTAAGCAAAGTAGGCTAAACGTTAACATTGTGTGCCCAGTTTTTCTATAGCTAGAAAGTCAAGGCATGTAAAGGTTATGTGTCTTATACTTCGTGTTATTTTAATTTGTTAGTAGGCCTAGATTTATGAACTGAAACAAAACAATGAAATAAATTAAACTAAATGATCGTAAAATTAAACATTGTCAGGACTTGCTAACTGATGTTAGTCGGCAGCATTTGTGTTTTAGGATTAATTAAGAATTAAATAGGCTTACAGTAGGTTGTTATGATTAGCATCATTTTCTTTAATAAATAATGAAAACATTTCAACAAAAACATTGCAATAGAAAAATGTCACATCAATGAGGTTTTGCATAAAGCATAAGACTTTAAGCTCAAGCTCATAAGACAGCATTCAGACGATAGCTCTGTGGTCAACGCTACAAGGCGGTGATAGGCATTCTGGTTGACTACCAACTGTATGTATCATATTATGTATTGCTTTATTTACAGGGTAAATTTATCCGAATCCATTTTGGCCACAGTGGAAAGTTAGCTTCTGCTGACATTGAGACTTGTAAGTATTGCCCAACATCATTCCAACAAATCACACATTGATTAAATGTGCAACTGTTTTGATATTCATCTATTTATCAATTCATTTAGATCTGCTGGAGAAGTCTCGTGTCACTTTTCAGCTCAAGGCTGAGAGAGACTACCACATCTTCTATCAGATTCTGTCCCAGAGAAGACCAGAACTGTTGGGTAAAATTACCCATCATATCTATTAACATTGCCATCTCTAATTAGAAGAGTCTTTTCTGATCTATGTTCCCTTTCTCCTTAGAAATGCTACTCATCACCAACAACCCCTATGACTACGCTTTCATCTCCCAAGGAGAAACAACAGTGGCATCTATTGATGACGGTGACGAGCTGATAGCCACTGATGTGGGTGTTTGTTAAAACATAGGCAGTTCACAATACAAGAACAACACTTCTGACAACCCGTATGACTGCGTTTCTGCTGTGGAACACCAATTGATAATGTCTTGACTGGTTTCCATTCAATAAAAGCATATTAGTGATCAGGGGCTGTCAATAAGTATGAAAAAGCACCATCAAAGATCCACATAACTTCTGAACATTCTGAAGCCATGTGATTGTGTGAGGAAAAGAACCTTTGTTTTTCATTTTGTGTTCCACAGAAGAAATTAAGTCATACAGGTATAGAATGACTTGAAAGAGAATAACTGATTCTCTTGGCCAGTCTATTCTTTAAAAAGAAAGACGTCTAATGTACTTGCCAAAAAGAAGAATATGAAACATTTGGCATAACATTTTACATGCTCTGTACATTTGCTGTAGGAAGCGTTCGCTGTGTTGGGCTTCACCCAAGAAGAGCAGAACAGCATCTACAAGCTGACTGGTTCCGTCATGCACTTTGGCAACATGAAGTTCAAACAGAAGCAAAGAGAGGAACAGGCCGAGGCTGATGGGACTGAGGGTCAGTATAACTTGGAATTTCAGTTTCATAAAGGAAAAAAGTCATGCTGTATATAGACTCATAGCTCTGTATTCTTTTTTGACATGTAGAAGCTGACAAAATTTCATATCTGATGGGCCTAAATTCAGCTGACTTGATCAAGGGTTTGCTCCACCCAAGAGTCAAAGTAGGAAATGAGTGGGTCACCAAGGGACAGAATGTCCAGCAGGTAATAAATGAAAATAATAATCTAATGGGCATTAGAGTTTTCAGCATCATAGGTTCACTTTCCAAGACATACAAACAAAATCTTTCAAGTATCTGAAAAATCGCTTTCTAGTTTGCAATGTGTCAAATTCTGCACAATTCAATCTTTTCTTAATTAGGTGTACTACTCTATTGGTGCTCTGGGAAAGTCAGTGTATGAGAAAATGTTCCTCTGGATGGTTGTGAGAATCAACCAATCCCTGGAAACCAAACAGCCTCGCCAGTACTTCATTGGTGTGCTGGACATTGCTGGATTTGAGATCTTTGATGTAAGCTGAAATCAATTGATTTATTTTATTCAAGAACAAATTCAACAAGAAGTGCAACCTGTTTGACCATTGTGATTATATAATATATTCCACCTGCAGTCCAACACCTTTGAGCAGCTGTGCATCAACTTCACTAATGAGAAGTTGCAGCAGTTCTTCAACCACCACATGTTTGTGCTGGAGCAAGAGGAATACAAGAAGGAGGGCATTGAGTGGGTGTTTATTGACTTCGGCATGGACTTGCAGGCTTGTATTGAGCTTATTGAGAAGGTGGGTGAATATCATGTTGATGATTATACTGTGATGGTAAAAATCATATTTTTCAGTTTTAACTCTTGTTAACTGTGTCACTGTCATTGTAGCCCATGGGTATCATGTCCATCCTTGAAGAGGAGTGCATGTTCCCAAAAGCCAGTGATGCAACATTTAAAGCTAAACTTTATGACAACCATTTGGGGAAAAATCCAAACTTCCAGAAGCCTAGGATTGTGAAGGGAAAACCAGAGGCCCATTTTGCCCTCGTTCACTATGCTGGCACTGTGGACTACAACATTTCAAACTGGCTGGTGAAGAACAAAGACCCTCTAAATGAGACGGTTGTAGGGTATTTCCAGAAGTCAACTCTTAAATTGTTGTCTGTTCTGTTTGCTAATTTCGCTACTGATGACTCAGGTAAGCACACACTGACTTGTGAATAATGAAAATATAATAAGCACTATTTTTACTGTTTAATAATAACAAAAATAATTTATTTCACAGCTGCGGATTCTGGAGGAAAGGCTGCCAAAGGCAGCAAAAAGAAGGGTTCTTCCTTCCAAACGGTGTCAGCCCTTCATAGGGTAAAGAACATTTTAACACTATATTGTCTCACAAGGTTTTACTGCATATTAATCTAAATCCTCTGTGATCTACCAACAGGAGAACTTGAACAAGCTGATGACCAACTTGAGGTCAACTCACCCTCACTTTGTGCGCTGCCTCATCCCCAATGAGACTAAGACTCCTGGGGCAATGGAGAATCCTCTGGTCATGCACCAGCTGCGCTGTAACGGTGTGCTGGAGGGCATCAGGATCTGCAGAAAGGGATTCCCCAACAGGATCCTGTATGGAGATTTTAAACAACGGTTAGTATGAAGGCAAGGCAAGTTTATTTATATAGGACATTTCATACACAATGGTAATTCAAAGTGCTTTACATAGAAAATAAATTAAAATAATCCGAAAATATGCCTGAATCACTAAATTCGGGGCTCCCCTATTTAAATGGAAGAGTCAGAGATCTTCGGTTTGCGAGACACACTAATAGCAACTCCCTGCTTCCTAGTGACCCATCAATAGGGTGGAGTATTCTAACACGTTCTGCCTCTGATGGCTTGTACCTCCGACCCCTTAATGGAGTGGAGTTATCACCAACCGTCTGATTTCGGTAATACACCAGCCTGCATCCAAGAACCTGGTGTCCCACACTCACGTCTGAGTGTGTGCGTAAACTCACTGTCTCTCTTCCCAATTTTCTCAACACTTCAAACCAGACAGCCCTAACCAAAAATAAAAACCTTAACCAAAAATAAAAACAAGGATAATTAAAAGTTTACAGTTATAAAAAAAGAATTATAAGAATAAAAATATGATACAGAGATAACATAAAATGCATCAGTCGGACGTACAGTGGCACAGTGCTCATTCAGTAAATGCAGAGCTAAACAGATGTGTTTTGAGTCCAGATTTGAATGTGACTACTGTTGGAACACATCTGATCTCTTCTGGAAGCTGGTATGAAACAAAATGGCTTTAATGCCTTACAAAATAACTTTATGTATACATTTTAAGTTTTTGTAAGTTGCATCATTTCAACAATCTGTTGAACAATCTGTTCATAAAAAGTATTTGCTAAAAAAAAAAAAAAAAAAAAAAAAAAAAATATATATATATATATATATATATATATATATATATATATATATAAAACAATAGTTAATGTGTGTTGTTGTTATTGTTGTTTTTTTTGGTAGATACCGTATCCTAAATCCTGCTGCTATCCCTGAGGGACAGTTCATTGATAACAAGAAGGGTTCAGAAAAACTTCTGGGCTCTCTGGACATTGATCACAACCAGTACAAGTTAGGACATACTAAGGTATTTTTATATTAACATTAACTTTTTCCAA
This sequence comes from Leuciscus leuciscus, assembly GCF_965113295.1. NCBI lineage: Eukaryota > Metazoa > Chordata > Actinopteri > Cypriniformes > Leuciscidae > Leuciscus > Leuciscus leuciscus. The sequence continues at coordinate 32,324,566 of NC_138735.1, forward strand.
AGCCACTTTTCCACTGTCATCCTTTTTGACCCAAAATTCTTTACTATTCAGGTCTTTTTTAAGGCTGGTCTTCTGGGTGCTCTTGAAGAGATGCGAGATGACCGTCTTGCACTTATTATAACTGGAATTCAGTCCATGTCTCGTGGTTTTCTATCAAGACAAGAGTTCCAGAAAATTGTGGAAAGAAGGTTAGATTTGAGCTCTTCAATCTTTAACATATTCTCCAAGTTACATTTAAAATGCAAGACTGAACATTCTTATTTAATATCTACAGAGATGCTCTGTTGGTGATACAGTGGAATGTACGTGCTTTCATGGGTGTCAAGAATTGGCCCTGGATGAAGCTCTACTTCAAGATCAAGCCTCTGCTGAAAAGTGCAGAGTCTGAGAAAGAAATGGCCAACATGAAGGAGGAATTCACCAAGTTGAAGGAGGCTTATGCCAAATCTGAAGCCCGCAGAAAGGAGCTTGAGGAAAAGATGGTTTCTCTTCTCCAAGAGAAGAATGACCTGCAGCTTTTAGCACAGTCTGTAAGTTCACATGGGACTACAACTCTGGACTTTTCACATTTTCACAATTCAGAAAACAAAACTAGTTTTCAATTTTTCCCATGTTGATAGGAGCAAGATAATCTTGCAGATGCTGAGGAGAGATGTGAGGGTCTGATCAAGAGCAAGATCCAGCTTGAGGCCAAAGTCAAAGAAATAACTGAGAGGCTGGAGGATGAAGATGAAATGAATGCTGAGCTGACTGCAAAGAAACGGAAGCTGGAGGATGAATGCTCTGAACTCAAGAAGGACATTGATGATCTTGAGCTCACTCTGGCCAAAGTAGAGAAAGAGAAACATGCCACTGAGAACAAGGTCAGTTTTCAACACTGAACCTGTTAGTGATGTTAGAATTGTGAGTTAAGAGTCCCTTAATACAATGACACATTTCGACAGGTTAAAAACATGATAGAAGAGATGGCAGCTTTGGATGAGATCATCGCTAAGCTGACCAAGGAGAAGAAAGCTCTTCAGGAGGCCCATCAGCAAACGCTGGATGACCTCCAGAGTGAGGAAGACAAAGTCAACACACTCACCAAAGCCAAAGCCAAGTTGGAGCAACAAGTGGATGATGTAAGAGTCAGAAAACACAACACTATAATTAAAATGAGAAACATTTAAAGTAATTACGCAATTATTTTTATATTCTTTGGATGAAATTTAGCTTGAAGGTTCTCTGGAACAAGAAAAGAAAATTCGCATGGATCTTGAGAGAGCTAAAAGAAAGCTTGAGGGGGACTTGAAGTTGACTCAAGAGAATGTGATGGATTTGGAAAATGATAAGCAGCAGACGGAGGAGCGGATAAAGAAGTAATATATTTTATCATTAAAAATAATATTAATATTAAAAGATATTTGGTAACTCTTTACAATAAGGATCCATTTGAGTTTAGTTAACTACAAATTTAACAAACTAATAATGAAAAACACTTTTTTATTTATTCATTTATTTATAAAAATAATTTATTAATTTTAGTTAATGTAAATTTAAACATGTAGTAACACTATTAAAATCAAATGTAATATTGTTAATTTTATTAAATATGCCTGAGCTAATAACAAATTAACAATGCAAAGTAAATTTTTTATCAATTATTGTTAACAAAGTTTAATAAATACTGTAACACATGTATTGTTCATTGTTAGTTAATGTTGTTCAATTCATTATCTAACGTTAACTAATGGAATCCTACTGTAAAGTGTTACCTGATATTTTAATTCGATTATGTATGTAACCATTCATGTGTCATAGGCTTGGCACGATAGTCGGTGTTACCGGTGTTACACAGTGTTCAGTCGCAACACCGGTTTCATCACTTGCCCACCGCAGCACCGCAAAAAAAAAGCTTTTTTTTAAAGCAGTTACACAGTATCCGTATTTTCTGTCACCAGTTGACTAGCGTTGTATGATCACGCTCAACCATTCAAGCGCGACAAAACAAGAGACCGCACTGTAAGTCTTGCCTATTCAGTATCGAGTTCTCTCTCTCTTTCGGCCTTGAACAAAACATAACACACACAAATTATGCCAACATGTCCGTTTTGTCGAGTGTCCTCATAAGAGCAAATGATTTAAATAATATCATAAATGAATGTAGAGATTTGTGAGAAAATGGGACGCGTGTCAGTGTCATTAATGTTAATCAAAGAACAAAGGTAAGATAGTAAATTAGGCCTACTCACTCAGACCCAGGGCCAGGAGGATTAGTATACCGGTAGCCTAATAATCATGAATGCACTCTCTTGTGTGCACGAATTAATCTTTTAACACATCTCTGGCGAACGGCTTCTTCACGCAAAAGAAAAACTCTTCATAAAGAGTGAAATTCATGTGGCGTTTCCTGATGGAACGAGGTTGTTCGTTAACTTCATTTTATACGTGCAATTCACACGAGCTCTAAACGGATGCGAGACTGCTGCGATTAGTCAAACTTTATTAATGAAACAAAATCAGAGGGAATAGTTTCTTTAATGTATTTTTTATTTTATTTTTTTACCGGTTGGCCGGTCACGGCTTTCATAGTTTTCAGTTAGGCTAGTGCGGAGACCAGGGCCGGGTTTCCCGATAACGATGTATCTTAGCTCTTAAGAGCGTTCTCTATGTGCAAGGTTACGAACGCTCGCCGCAATTCCACACGCGTTTCCCAAAAATGCACTTAACATGAATGCGCGAGAACGCGTTCGTGCTACTTAAGAGTCGCTGTCCATTCGCGAAGTGCTGAAATATAACCTTATATGGAATCGTATTCTGAACATTTAAACTAATAATAACTGTCATCTGTTGTGGATTAGCAATCAAGACAAGTGACAAGCGTTTGCCAATGTACTGATTTGTTTTTGCGTGTTTCATGAATAATAACGAACACACCATTCAAACACTGTGGTTGAATCCAAAATCGCGCCCTATACCCTCAAATAGGGCGTTATTGTTCTCAACATGATCTCAAGCAGTGAAAAATAGAGGACACTGACAACGCGCTGAAAGACAGGACCGAGCAGGTAATATTTAATATGAAACAAAGTCTCAACTTTCAAATTTGGTCAGTCAAACAAAAATAAAATAGGCCTACCGTTTTTTGGCTCTTTAATTTGTCGTGACAGATTGTCTCAGTTAAAGCCAAGTTCAAATCCACAGAAGTTAATCAATAACTCTTCTGATTGCTTTGTCGCACAAAAATGGTGGAATTTGATTGGTCAGATTGCATGCCAATCAAACTCAATACGAATGATGAATTGACACCATGTAAAAAAATACCGGTGTTGTCACAAGTCGATTAACCGTTGGGAGAATATTATCACCGTCACATCTCTAATGTGTCATCCTGTTTACTTGGCAGAAAAGACTTTGAAATAAGCCAGCTCAATAGCAAGATTGAAGATGCACAAGCTTTGGAGTCCCAACTCCAGAAAAAACTGAAAGAGTTGCAGGTAAACTTTATATATGTCTTAATAAAATAGATTAGTTAGGAATTTTTATCTTAATGACATTTTTCTTAATTTTGAATTTATGCACATTACCAGGCCCGGATTGAAGAGCTTGAGGAAGAGCTGGAGGCTGAGAGAGCAGCTCGTGCTAAAGTTGAGAAACAGAGAGCTGATCTGTCCAGAGAACTGGAGGACATCAGTGAGAGGTTGGAGGAGGCTGGTGGAGCCACTGCTGCCCAGATTGAGATGAACAAGAAACGTGAAGCTGAGTTCCAGAAACTGCGCAGAGACCTTGAAGAGTCCACTCTGCAACATGAGGCCACTGCGGCTACACTGAGGAAGAAACATGCAGACAGTGTGGCTGATCTGGGGGAGCAGATTGACAACCTCCAGAGAGTGAAGCAGAAGCTGGAGAAAGAGAAGAGTGAACTCAGACTGGAACTGGACGATGTGGTCTCCAACATGGAGCAGCTTGCAAAGGCAAAGGTGAGCGAGAGAAATTATGGCGAGAGTCTATAACGTATGTGTTGTCAGTCAAAGAAAGCCATCAACTACGATATAATTTATCTTCAAGACAAACCTGGAGAAAATGTGCAGAACTCTGGAAGACCAGATGAGTGAGTACAGAACCAAGGCTGAGGAAGGTCAGCGCACTATCAATGATTTCACCATGCAAAAAGCCAAGCTGCAAACTGAGAATGGTAAGAACGTTAAATATTGTTATGTTACCAAACTGTACAATAATGATGATTGGAAAAAAGTGAATATTTTTTAATATTGTATTTTAGGTGAACTGGCTAGACAGTTTGAGGAGAAAGACTCCCTGGTGACTCAGTTAACCAGAGGCAAGCAGTCCAACACTCAGCAAATTGAAGACCTCAAGAGACAGCTCGAAGAAGAAATCAAGGTTTTCAAAATCTCCTTCTATATCAAAATTTTGTGCTAAAATACACTATTGTAATAATCAACTGGCCGCAAATATTTGTTTGTCTTTAGGCTAAGAATGCCCTTGCCCATGCAGTTCAGTCTGCTCGTCATGATGCTGATCTGCTGAGGGAGCAATATGAAGAGGAGCAAGAAGCCAAGGCTGAGCTACAGCGTAGTATGTCCAAGGCAAACTCTGAAGTGGCTCAGTGGAGAACCAAGTATGAAACTGATGCCATCCAGAGGACTGAGGAGCTGGAGGAAGCAAAGTAAGAAACAAACAATATATTTACAAGTTTCGTCTCTAGTGATTAGACACTTTTCTAAATTTTCTGCAATAGTTTGTGGCCTTTTTAATACATTTAAATACCGTTTAATGAATAATGCTTCACATTTTCAATATATTTTGTATTTTGATTATTATAGGAAGAAACTGACTCAGCGTCTGCAAGATGCAGAAGAAGCTGTGGAAGCTGTTAATGCTAAATGCTCCTCTCTGGAGAAGACCAAGCACAGGCTGCAGAATGAGATTGAAGATCTCATGGTGGATGTGGAGAGATCCAATGCTGCTGCTGCTGCTCTGGACAAGAAGCAAAGAAACTTTGATAAAGTAAGGAGAGAAAGTACATTTTGTCATTAGCTGGAAAAATCGGCCATGCAAATTTTTACTATATAAAATATCAAGTAGCATCGAAAATGTTCAATGTTAAAATCATAGTAAATGTAAGTTTAGGGTCAATTCTTTACTACAAAAACTGCACCGCTCTCAATGGCCATTTGGTCTTATTAAATTTAACCAGGTCCTGGCTGAGTGGAAGCAAAAGTATGAGGAGTCCCAAACTGAACTGGAAAGTGCCCAAAAGGAAGCTAGATCTCTGAGCACTGAACTCTTTAAATTGAAAAACTCGTATGAGGAGTCATTGGACCACCTGGAGTGCATGAAGAGGGAGAACAAGAATCTCCAAGGTAAGAGTGGTTTTCTCAACTCCAAACCATTACTTTAATTGCTTGTATTTGTGAGCTCACATGTTATTTCTATTGCACAGAGGAAATTTCTGACCTCACTGAGCAACTTGGTGAGAGTGGGAAGAATATTCATGAGCTGGAGAAACTACGAAAACAACTGGAGCAGGAGAAACAAGAGATACAAACTGCTCTTGAGGAGGCTGAGGTAAAAGAACAACCATTTTCCCCAAAGTTCTTATTCATTTGACAACTCTTTGAATTAAATCAAGCTGTTGTTTAAAGCAATTGATCATTCCAGATTATTTTAAGGGAGGTCACTTCCCACCCCACAACACAGGGCTAAACAAAAACTTTAAATCTCAATTATAACAAACACCCATTTTACTCTTCATAGGGTTCCCTTGAACATGAGGAAGGCAAGATACTTAGAGCTCAGCTGGAGTTCAATCAGGTCAAAGCTGATATTGAGCGTAAGCTGACAGAGAAAGATGAAGAGATGGAGCAGACCAAGAGGAACCAGCAGAGAATGGTGGATACCCTGCAAAGCTCACTGGAATCAGAGTCTCGCAGCAGGAATGAAGCTCTCAGGCTGAAGAAGAAGATGGAGGGAGACCTCAATGAGATGGAGATTCAGCTCAGCCAGGCTAACAGACAGGCATCAGAAGCCCAGAAACAACTCAAGGGTCTTCATGGACATCTCAAAGTATGACGAATCTTCAAATCAAGATTCTATGATGCTTAGGTGAAATCCAACATAGCTCTTCAGTCTTTTTATTTGTAAAATTTGTACTTTACAGGATGCCCAACTGCAACTAGATGATGCTCTTCGTTGTAATGATGATCTCAAAGAGAACATCGCCATTGTGGAGAGACGCAACAATCTGCTGCAGGCTGAACTGGATGAGCTGAGATCCATGCTGGAACAAACTGAGAGAGGAAGGAAACTGGCTGAGCAGGAACTGCTGGATGTCAGTGAGAGAGTTCAGCTCCTGCATTCTCAGGTATGACACATCTGTACTAATATTATGCAAAATAAAGCCTCTTAGTAAACAATATAATCAAAAGACTATATAAATGTCAACATTGTCTATGTTCAGAACACCAGCCTGCTGAATCAGAAGAAGAAGCTGGAGGGAGATAATACTCAGCTTCAGACTGAGGTAGAGGAGGCAGTGCAGGAGTGCAGGAATGCTGAGGAAAAAGCCAAGAAGGCCATCACTGATGCTGCCATGATGGCAGAGGAGCTGAAGAAGGAGCAGGACACCAGTGCTCATCTGGAGCGCATGAAGAAGAACATGGACCAGACCATCAAGGACCTGCAGCACCGTCTGGATGAGGCTGAGCAGATCGCCATGAAGGGAGGCAAGAAGCAGGTCCAAAAACTGGAAGCCAGAGTAAGTTTTTAGAAACAAGTATACAGTGTTTTCTGTAAAAATATTTGTTCTAAGATTTGAAAATTGTATACTAAAATTGTTACACATCTGTTAGGTGAGAGAGCTGGAAAGTGAGGTGGAGATGGAACAGAGAAAGTCCAGTGACTCGGTAAAGGGGATTCGTAAATATGAGAGACGCATCAAGGAGCTCACCTACCAGGTAGGAAAAATTTTGCCCCTGGTTGATTTGATCATGTTATTTTTTAATAAAGTGCTGTCTTACAGTATTTAAATGTATATTGTATATACTAAAAACATTTTTTGCTTTGCATAGACTGAGGAAGACCGAAAGAATCTGGCTCGCCTGCAGGATCTGGTGGACAAACTCCAGCTGAAGGTCAAATCCTACAAGAGAGCTTCTGAGGTTGCGGTGAGTATTTTCCCCCACTGGTGCCATCAAATGATACGACTTTTGTAGTAATTGCATCTTTTGATTTTCACAAATGCTGTTGTGTGTAATCTTTAGGAAGAACAATCCAATTCCAATCTGGGCAAGTTCCGTAAGATACAGCATGAGCTGGATGAGGCAGAGGAGAGGGCTGATATTGCTGAATCTCAGGTCAACAAGCTGAGAGCCAAGACTCGTGATACAGGATCCAATAAAGTAAGAGTAGGCACTTATAACAAGTGACTTTGTTCACACACACACACACACACAAAAAAAACCTCAGAAAAGCCACAAGTAAATAGTCACAGTTAAGTTAACTTGATAGGTCAACTCTAGATCACTTTTTAGTGACTTTACATTACATTCAGTCATTTAGCAGATGCCTTCGTCAAAAGCGACTTAGAAATGAGGACTAAAGCAAGCGAGTCACCATGAAGAGGAAAAACAACGCAAGAAGTTCTCAAAATACAAAGCTCGGGCATTGCTCAGAGTAGCATAAACCAGACAAGGGAGGATTAAAGGAAAGGAAAGATATTTTTTTTTTAAAGAGGTTAAGTGCTCACGGAAGAGATGAGTTTTCAGCTGTCTTTTGAATGTTGTCAGGGATTCTGCATTCCGGATGAAGGCGGGGAGATCATTCCACCACCAAGGAACCGTGAATGAGAATGTTCTGGAGACTGATTTTTAGGTTCTCTGTGATGGTACCACGAGCCGTCGCTCATTGACCAATTGTAGGCTTTTGGTAGGGATGTAGACTCGTAGGAGCTAGAGAAAGTAGGAGGGAGCTGAGCCTGTGGTAGATCTGTAAGCAAGCGTCAATGCCTTGAACTTGATGTGAGCAGCGAGTGGTAGCCAGTGTAGAGATGGAGAGATGAGTGGGCCCTTTTGTGCTCTTTGAAGACAAGATGAGCTGCAGCATTCTGAATCATTTGTAGAGGTTTAGTTGCACATGATGGAAGTCCTGCCAGAAGAGCATTGCAGCAATCAAGCCTAGAAATGACTAGGGCCTGTACGAGAAGTTGTGTTGCAAGCTCAGTTAGGAAAGGCCTGATCTTCCTGATGTTGTGCAGTGCAAACCTGCATGATCGCGCTGTCTTTATCCAAGAACTGAACCTGAGAAACCCTTGTGGTCAGTTGATGTGCTTTGGATACCTCGCCTTTCCATGCAACCCTGAAGGACCTACCTGTGAGATAGGATTTAAACCAGTGGAGAGGAGTTCCTGTGATGCCCAGTGATGAGAGGGTGGATAGAAGGATCTGATGATTCAGTGTCGAAAAAGACAAGAGGAGAGAGTTGAATGTCTTGAAAAGTGTTTGTGTGTTAGAAGCGCTGTTGATCTTGTTGTGGAAATATGAAGATTTCGCGGCATGAACATCAACAGAAAAGGAAGAGAGCAAAGATTGATACATAGGATCAGTCAGGATAGGATCATACACTTTAGGATATGAATAGCAAGTAGTTTAGACAACTACACTTAATGAAATGCATTTTGATATTTAACAAGTGTGGCTATAAAAAAAAAAAAAAGAATTTATATATATATATTTATTAGCGGTGTAGAATTTAGGCCATTTTGAACTGGATCAGCTTACCGTTAACATTTTTTTCCTTTTTCTTCCTAACAGAAGGGGGCTGATGAAGAGTGAAAATATTAGATGGATCTCTCTAAACACTGATTGCTGTGACAATCTCTTCTGTAGTTCTGTAGAATAAACCAAACATGAAAATGAATACCTCATCCTCTTTTTTTTTAACAATCTAGACATTGCAGTATCACAACATGATCGTGAACACAACAGTAAATCAGTTGCCTGAATGTACTCTATGTGCCACAGACTAGGCTGTCTAGTCTAAGTTCTAATTCAAACTCGAAATGTTCTTAAATTGTCATCTGAAGTAGGGTCAACCATACAAAGATACAGGGAGTTTACCAGTTTTACCAAACTAATAACCACATAATGCAGCTTAAACTGTAAGCCACTGACCATTACACTGTATGTTTTGACATACAGTGTTAAAAAAAATGTAAGTACCATACAGTAATAGCCAACATAGACCATTACATCTCTATGGTGAATGTGAATTATCATTCGAATTACAGGCAATATAAATTATTGTTGTGAGCAGCAATCATTGATAGTCTAAGAATTTAGGTATACAGTTCAGCTCTATTCAGTAGAATCTCTTTATCATCAATTATGTTGGCTATATATTCATTCTAAACCTAAAGTAACCTCCACAATTCTGTGAATGTGAGAGCTGCAATAGTCAGTTACCACCACTTGAGAGCAGCACCACCATTAAATCTCATATGATGCATTATTTCTTGGAGTCCATGTAAAGCAGGGTGGGGCAAGTTGTCACAACTTTTTATTCCTTTAATTTTTCAGTGTATGTTTATTTTTGAACATCAATTCATGAATGCACAATTTACATCTAAAGGCTTCAAAAATATTTTAACATTTCCACTGGTATTGGAAATGTTTTTACTACCTTTGCTACAACTTTGCAATAAGGTTCAATTTGTTGTAACATGTACAACAATGTATCAATTTACGTAAATGTTTATAATATATTTAAATACACAAATTTTCATTAACTTACATTAAACATTTTCATTAAAAATGATATGCAGAAATGAACATTAGCCTATATTCCTATGCTGTAAAACCATTGTTCATAATTAGCTTGTGTTACACTGTAAAAACGGCAATTAATAAAATGTTGGAAGAGCAAAAATAGTTAAGTTGAACTAATATTCATGCTTGGGATTAGTTAAGACATTATATTAAGACTGCAAAAATATATTTGAAAAAAATTAAATGAAGGGATATTTTCAAATCCAGTCAACATTTAGGATGGCTAACGTTGACTGAACAGAACGTAGGCTCACTATTGGCCAGAATCACACACATGACCAGCGTCTGCCAAGATTTCACTCGCAAAAAAGTGAATTTTTTTTTTGGTATTCAGTTGTTCGATTTGTGAGTTCAGTGACATCTGTGAGGAAAATACATATTCTAGCCACCTTGCAAACTATCATAAGCAACATGAGACTGTAACATGCCCTTTTACAAACTGTACATTCAAAAACAATGTATTATCAACTTTTAAGATCAGACCCTTCTTATCAGAGCAGGCCACACAACTCCTTGTCCAAGCTCTTGTTCTCTCCAGACTGGACTATTGTAATGCTCTCTTAGCAGGCCTTCCAGCAAAAAAACATACGGGACGGGGAGGGGGGCTAGCAATACTTCATAAAGAAAAATTGAAAGTATCTCAGTTAACTTTGTCTACATATTCTTCTTTTGAAACAATTGCCTTAAAAATCAATGGTGCAATTCCTACCATCCTCACAACTATTTACCGTTCTCCCAAGAGCAATAATGCCTTTTTAACTGAACTATCTGAACTTTTGACTTATCTATCTTCCATGTCTCCAAATGTAATCATTCTGGGTGATTTTAACATTCATATAGATAATGTCAGTAATGCATTTACATGTGAATTTTTATCATGTTTGGATTGCTTTGGTATGCAACAATTTAACACACTGCCCACTCATACTAAGGGGCATACTCTTGATCTTGTTTGTTGTTCTGGTATAACACCTTATAATTGTACTGTTTCTGATCTGTCCATATCAGATCACCTGCTGGTGTCTTTTTGTGCCAAGCTGGCAGTTTTTAAGGTAAACCTTTCCTGTAGCTCAGTGGTAAGAGCATTACGTTAACAACGCAAGGTTGTGGGTTCGATCCCAGGGGATTGCACATGCCTATAAATAAATGTATAGGATAATGCAATGTAAGTCGCTTTGGATAAAAGCGTCTGCCAAATGCATAAATGTAAATGTAAATGTAAACCCGTGTCGTCCGATCACATTTCGGAATATTAAGAACATTGATGTGCCTACTCTTGCTGATGAACTTGCCATCTTCTCCAGTAAATCTGATTTCTCTACTGTTGATGAACTGGTTACATATTACAATGATGGACTAAACATGATTTTAGATGAATTCGCACCTGTGAAAACTCGAACCGTTTCATTTGTACATTCAGCTCCTTGGTTTACACCTGGATTACGTGAACTTAAAACTAAAGGCCGTAGGTTAGAGCGGTTGTACGTCAGGTCTGGCCTTACTGTTCATAAAGAAATGTATGCTGAACATATTCAAAATGATAAGAATGCACTGTCCACGGCTAAATCTGATTACTACTCCAACATAATTGGAGTTAGCCATGGGAATTCCAGGTCCCTTTTTTTGGTGGTAAACAATATTCTGCAACCACCTGATTCTTTGCCATCTGATATGTATTCCACTGACTTATGTGATCGCTTTCTGACTTTTCGCTTTCAGCAATTACGTACTGGTACTCTTCACAATGACTGTCAGCCTATCCCACTCTGTTTTCTCTAACTTTACACTACCAACTACTTCAGAGATAGTGGGTCTGATAGGTAAATCGAAATCTTCGACTTGTCAGTTAGACCCTCTACCAACTCCTTTAGTGAAAGCTTGTTTACCAGCCCTGTCGCCATTGATTACTAAAATTGTTCATGCTTCACTTGTTTCTGGTTCTGTATCTCCATATCTCAAATCTGCTATTATTACTCCCATACTTAAGAAACCAGGGGGTGGATCCATCTAATTTTGATAATTTTCGTCCAATTTCAAATTTACCATTTATCTCTAAGGTAGTGGAAAAGTGTATTGCATTTCAAATTCATGAACATCTTTCCAATAATAACTTGTATGAACAATTTCAATCTGGCTTTCATAGCACTGAGACTGCTCTTGTCAGAATAACCAATGATCTACTGTTGGCAGCTGACTCTGTGCTTTTAACCATACTTGTCCTTCTAGACTTGAGCGCTGCCTTTGATACTGTCTCTCATAAGATACTTCTTGACAGGTTAGCTTCTATTGGTATAACTGGCACTGCTCTGTCTTGGTTTAGGTCATATCTATCTGGACGCAGTCAGCATATTCAATTAAAGGGTTTTCGATCAAGAACATCTACAGTCACCACTGGTGTTCCCCAGGGGTCTGTCTTGGGCCCGCTTCTTTTCATTATTTATATGCTCCCTCTTGGTTGTATTTTGAGGAAATATGGTGTTAATTTCCACTGTTATGCGGATGACACCCAACTTTACCTGTCTGCCAAACCCACTGGTTCTTTTCCACCACCATCTTTGTCCAGCTGTTTAGCTGAAAATAAAGATTGGCTTTCAGCTAACTTCTTGAAGGTAAATGGCAACAAAACTGAGGCTTTGCTTGTTGGCACTAGATCTGTTTTGTCTAAATCTAATTGTCTTTCTTTGTACATTGACAATACTGCAATCTGTCCTTTTTCACAGGTTAAAAGTTTGGGTGTCATCATGGATAGCACACTATCCTTTGAAGCTCAAATTAATAATATCACACGGATTGCATACTTCCACTTGCGTAATATTAACCGTCTCCGTCCCTTTCTTTCAAATAATAATACTGCCGTTCTCATTCACGCACTAGTCACTTCACGTATAGACTACTGTAATGCTCTTCTCACAGGTGTTCCCTCAAAATTGCTACATAAGCTTCAATTGGTTCAGAATTCTGCAGCTCGTGTTCTATCTAGAACACCTTCTACTGAGCACATTTCTCCAGTTCTTTAGCAATTGCACTGGCTTCCAGTAAAGTATAGAGTTGAATTCAAGATCTTGCTACTTACTTACAAGGCACTTCATAATCTTGCACCCCAGTACCTTACACAACTTCTCCATGTTTACACTCCTTCATGTACTCTCAGATCTTCATCTTCAATTTCTCTTGTGGTACCACGGATTCGACTAACTACCATGGGTGTCATGATTCTGCCTTCTTGTCTCTGATTTTCCCTGGTCTTGAGGCAGGATCATGACAGGCCCATGTTTTGTGTGTAAGCACATGGCCATTTGTTTGGCTGTGTGCTTGCGTTGTCTCGTCATGTAACCCCGCCCCCTTGTTATCTCATCTTGTTATCATTATTGTATCATCGCCGTCACCTGTTTCCCTCATTAGTTTCTCCCTATTTAATCCCCTTGTGTTTGCTGTCCTGTGCCGGTTCATTGCCAATCTTTATGTGAAGATTCATTTGTGAGTAACCTGTTGAGAAGTCTTGTGAAGTGTTTTGATCCTGTCTTAGCGGTTAGTTTATTGTTCAGTTTTCTGTCAGTCTTAGTCTAGTCTTGTTTGTCAATCCTGTCTTGTTTTGCCCCCTCGTGGGTTTTGTTTTCCCTGTTTTTTCTGTAATAAACCCTAGAGATGTCTGCAAATGGTCTGCGATTGGGTTCTCTCCTTCTAAACCATAACAGAATGAACCGGCCAACATTGAACCCAGCAGACAGTGTGTCTCTTCTCAAGTGGCAGTCGGAGCTCCGGGAACAATGGTGGTTGTCCTCTCCACCTTCTGCCAAGCTTCCTGTGATCCCAGAGGGTCGCGTCCTGGCCGTTGTTGCCCTTGGTGATAAGGCTGGTTCCACTTCTTCTCCTGAGGCCTCTTCTGTTCCCATTGTTCTCCATGGTAAACGAGGGAGACGAGTTTCCTGGAATTCCCCGTCTGAGTCTTCCTCGACCGAGTCAGCGCTGCCCGAGAACGCCATCCCTGCTCCTGTTACGGTTCCAGCTGAACATCTCCAACTGGTCGCTAGCCCAGCTACAGATTCGGCTTCGCGTTCAAGGAGAAAGAAGAGGAGAAAGGGAGCCTCTCGCTCGTCATCTCTAGCTCCTGCAAGCGCTGTTCCAGAGCCCGCTCCTGCAAGCGCTGTTCCAGAGAGCCCGCTCCTGCAAGCGCTGTTCCAGAGCCCGCTCCTGCAAGCGCTGTTCCAGAGCCCGCTCCTGCAAGCGCTGTTCCAGAGCCCGCTCCTGCAAGCGCTGTTCCAGAGCCCGCTCCTGCGAGCGCTGTTCCAGAGCCCGCTCCTGCGAGCGCTGTTCCAGAGCCCGCCACTGCGAGCGCTGTCCCAGGCGCTGTCCCAGAGCCCGCTCCTGCGAGCGCTGTCCCAGAGCCCGCTCCTGCGAGCGCTGTCCCAGAGCCCGCTCCTGCGAGCGCTGTCCCAGAGCCCGCTCCTGCGAGCGCTGTCCCAGAGCCCGCTCCTGCGAGCGCTGTCCCAGAGCCCGCTCCTGCGAGCGCTGTCCCAGAGCCCGCTCCTGCGAGCGCTGTCCCAGAGCCCGCCACTGCGAGCGCTGTCCCAGAGCCCGCCACTGCGAGCGCTGTCCCAGAGCCCGCCACTGCGAGCGCTGTCCCAGAGCCCGCCACTGCGAGCGCTGTCCCAGAGCCCGCCACTGCGAGCGCTGTCCCAGAGCCCGCCACTGCGAGCGCTGTCCCAGAGCCCGCCACTGCGAGCGCTGTCCCAGAGCCCGCCACTGCGAGCGCTGTCCCAGAGCCCGCCACTGCGAGCGCTGTCCCAGAGCCCGCCACTGCGAGCGCTGTCCCAGAGCCCGCCACTGCGAGCGCTGTCCCAGAGCCCGCCACTGCGAGCGCTGTCCCAGAGCCCGCCACTGCGAGCGCTGTCCCAGAGCCCGCCACTGCGAGCGCTGTCCCAGAGCCCGCCACTGCGAGCGCTGTCCCAGATCCCGCCACTGCGAGCGCTGTCCCAGAGCCCGCCACTGCGAGCGCTGTCCCAGATCCCGCTACTGCCAGCGCTGTTCCTCAGCCCACTGCCGTGAGTGCTGAGGAGAAAGCTGCGGCCGATTCAGCTGCTGAAGCAGTTCTTCAAGCCGTATCAGCCCATCAAGACTTACCTGTTGTTGTCGCGGCAAAGACCTTATCTAATTATCTGTCACGTCTAGTCAAGATCCTTGAGGTCCCTGTCAGTCCTGTCAAGTCCTCTAGTCCTGAATCCACAGCTGCAAGAGATCCGGTTCCTGAGTCGGCTGCAGCCAGTGTTGATCTGAAGCCCGCTACTGCAAGCGCTGTTCCTGAGCCCGCCACTGCAAGTGCTGTCCCAGCTATTGTGTCCAGCCCTGTCCCAGCTAGTGTGTCCAGCCCTGTCCCAGCTAGTGTGTCCAGCCCTGTCCCAGCTAGTGTGTCCAGTCCCGTCCCAGCAGATGTGTCCAGTCCCGTCCCAGCAGATGTGTCCAGTCCCGTCCCAGCAGATGTGTCCAGTCCCGTCCCAGCAGATGTGTCCAGTCCCGTCCCAGCAGATGTGTCCAGTCCCGTCCCAGCAGATGTGTCCAGTCCCGTCCCAGCAGATGTGTCCAGTCCCGTCCCAGCAGACAGGAGGATGTCTGTGTCCAGTCCTGTCCCAGCAGACAGGAGGATGTCTGTGTCCAGTCCTGTCCCAGCAGACAGGAGGATGTCTGTGTCCAGTCCTGTCCCAGCAGATGTGTCCAGTTCTGTCCCAGCTAATGTGTCCAGCCCCGTACCAGCTGTCACCCGACCTCTGTTTGTTTCCCCGGACACCCCTGTCACCACTTCACCCCGGTCTGTTTCCCCTAAGACTGTTCCTCGTGTTTCCCCATCCAAGTCTGCCCGGACCCCTCGTCCTCAGCCATCGTCCTGTCAACCCAAGACCCCTAGTCCACCTGTTCACCCTGGACTGCCCCCTAAGAACTTTGTGTTTCCTCCACCTCCCTTGCCTTGTTTATTGTATTTGATATGTCACCCCAACCCTGTTATTGTTTTTTCATGTCTGCCTTTATTGTTATTTGTCATGTTTTGTTGGTTTGTGTCCATGTCTCAGTCCGTCATGTCACGTGTTTAGTGTTCCCTTAGGGAGCGTCTGGAAGCCGCTCCTTAAGGGAGGGGTTCTGTCATGATTCTGCCTTCTTGTCTCTGATTTTCCCTGGTCTTGAGGCAGGATCATGACAGGCCCATGTTTTGTGTGTAAGCACATGGCCATTTGTTTGGCTGTGTGCTTGCGTTGTCTCGTCATGTAACCCCGCCCCCTTGTTATCTCATCTTGTTATCATTATTGTATCATCGCCGTCACCTGTTTCCCTCATTAGTTTCTCCCTATTTAATCCCCTTGTGTTTGCTGTCCTGTGCCGGTTCATTGCCAATCTTTATGTGAAGATTCATTTGTGAGTAACCTGTTGAGAAGTCTTGTGAAGTGTTTTGATCCTGTCTTAGCTGTTAGTTTATTGTTCAGTTTTCTGTCAGTCTTAGTCTAGTCTTGTTTGTCAATCCTGTCTTGTTTTGCCCCCTCGTGGGTTTTGTTTTCCCTGTTTTTTCTGTAATAAACCCTAGAGATGTCTGCAAATGGTCTGCGATTGGGTTCTCTCCTTCTAAACCATAACAATGGGTGCCAGATCTTTTAGTTATGCTGCCGCCCACCTATGGAACTCTCTTCCCCTTGATGTTCGCAATAGCGATTGCTTGTTGACTTTTAAAACGCGTCTTAAGACATATCTTTTTATACAAGCTTTTTTATAACATGTTGTGTTGAGTCTTTTTAATGCACTTTATCTGTATATGCGGCTTGTTTGTTGTGTGTATTGTCTTATGCAGTGACCTGTATATTGCTTGTGAGGTGACCTTGGGTGTTATGATAAGGCGCCATTAAATAAAATGCATTATTATTATTATTATTATTAATGTACTATCAAGCCTTTGCAACTGATCCAGAATGCAGCAGCGAGGGTGGTCTTCAACGAGCCAAAGAAAGCCCACGTCACTCCTCTCTTCAAAAGTTTGCACTGGCTAACAATAGAAATCAAATTCAGACTTATGCACCCTCCAGAAGCTTGCGTTCTGTTAGTGAACAACGCCTTGTGGTGCCATCATCCCAAAGAGGCACAAAATCACTCTCACAGACCTTTTCCTGGACTGTTCCCAGCTGATGGAATGCCTATCTCAATTCGAGCAGCTGAGTCTTTAGCCATTTTCAAAAAATTTCTAAAGACACATCTTTTTCGTCAGCACCTAACCAATTAATAGCACTTACCTTTTCTATTCTTTACTCTTCTATTTGTTTTGTTTTTCTGATAAAAAAAAACAAACACCTTGCTATGTGAAGAAAAGAAATGACTTGCAATTAGGGATGGGACGGTATGAAAATTTCATATCACGATTATAGTGACCAACATTATCGTGATTATCAATATTATCACGGTTTTGTTAAAACGAGATGAAAGTGTTCAAAAAGAACTGATGCTCACACTAAAAACAGTTTAATATTTGAAAATCAACAAACAACAAATAAAACAAGCAGCTCTATGCACTTTTTTAAGCAAGATTATATTCTGTGGCATTTCCTTCCTTATAATGACCGTCGTCAATAGCAACGCATTATAACACCGCGCACATCCATGTATCGCAACGGACGCGCACGCGCTCTCTCGTTTCATTCAAATACAACTTGCCGTCTTGCGTCTCCGTTCTTGGGCGATTGTTTTGTACGCTGTACAAAATGGATTTATAAACAGGTAAGATTTAAAACATTAATCTCGATTCAATATGTCCCCGTAATTGTGTTTAAAAAAAAAAATCGGTGTAATAAGTGTACAATGATAGTCTTGTTTGAACTTGTTCGTTCGTCTTTGGCTCAAAGCCACTTGCTGCGAACTTTTCTTCGCGGAAGCTTCACGTTTATTTCAAGTGAGTGAGATAAAATATTTCAACTCAAAACAACATTTTGTGCCCAATTATTTCCCAGACGTAGTTTTGGTATTGAGGTCAAAGTTAACTTGCCTTGCGTTCGCTATAAACAGTGGGTGATGGTCACACACGAGGACTCGGCAGATTTGAAGTGTTTCCCCCCTATTGTAGTGACCATCCTCGATTAAGTTTCACTCAGGACTTTTGTAAAAGCCAAAATATGACCACACCTCAGATTTGGTCCTCTGAAAAGGCTGAAAAATCTCCCGAGTACGGTCACTGCCTTTCGCCATTCCTTCTTGAATAAAAAAAACAACATTGCGCGCTGCGCCTGCATCAGACTGTTGCTGGCTGGACAGGATTTACAGTGAGTTATTAAAATCGCGATAATCAAACACGGTTTTAATGATAATTAAATTTTTAACGATAATACTAACCGTCAGTACATTTTATCGTGGTTTATAGTGAAACCGGTAATCGTCCCATCCCTACTTGCAATGACTCAGAAAAGCACTGAAGTATGGTCAAATTGTGTTTACCACAGAGCTTATTTCACTAATAAACTGAAAATCTTAGAAACCAGTGTCGAATTAGACTTTCCATTATAAAAATGACTTTGATCTTAATGTATGTATGTCAGGGTCTATTATATTCACTTATAATTACACTATTGACCCTTCCTTTACCCCTTAAACCACCCTTAAAAATACCCATACCACCAAATCTGTCCCTAACTTTACCCGTATCCACCTCAATAACAGCAAAAGTGTTTTGGGTAGCACTTTATTTTACAGTCATATTCTGCATGTACATACTATGTACTTATTATAGCAATTACAATAACTGGGTTATAACTAGGTACTAACCTTGAACCTATGCCTTAACCTAACCTTAACCCATGTAGTTACCATATATTATCAGCATTTTCGGACAAAGTAACGGTAATTAACATGATTAGCCATTTGATTAACTACATTATCAAACAGCTAATAATGTGTTGCTAATGTTACACAAACCATGTTCGCGTTTGCCATCTGCCTTCTAAAACTCAGCATCCTTAGAAACACTTTGAACAACTTAGAATGTCAGTAAAGAAAGGCATATAGTTCATCATAACATCGTAATATACATGATATACATAAATCACCCACTATATTGCTAAATGTACACAATTTTTCATATCAACAGAAAAATATACGGAGATGGCATGGCTTCTCTTGAGACCCCCTGCTTCGCAGTTAATGATATGCTAAATCCCGCCCCGTACATTGATCTGTTTTTGAGACTGTCTTAGATTTTTTTATAGTTTTAAGGAGAAAATACTCAGCAATGGTGCTGACTCATGAATTTACACATGGCTAGTCTTAAAGCATATTAAAAACACCAGATAAACACATAAACATTAAAAACTTTATTTTCACCACAGGGGGACTTTAAATGTTTTGGGTGAGTAACTACATTTTGCAGACGTGTGATAGTTGATAGAAAAACAGTTGTAGAAGTTGCACTTGGTTCTCACATATTATGACCATGTGACCATGTTTAATTCAATATTTATGAAATATGTTATTTAAAAAAATAAAAAATCCTGTCAATTACAACACTGAGCAACTAAAGATCAAAAAGAAAAATAATTGCTTTGCATTACCTTCATCTGTGCTTCAGATATGTGTTGGATCTTCTCCTGCAGGGAACACAGTGTTTGTGTGTGGCTGAGATAGAAAAACCAGAGACAAGAGAGTGAGGGAAAAATAAACATTTGTAGAGCAGAGGTCATGCTAATTTGTCTACTTGAAGCACATAATGTGTTCTTATGGAGAACAATCAAATCCAGATAGATAGATAGAAAGAGGTACATCATGGAAATATTAATACCTGTATTCTGATTCTCTGTCTCCATGATCCAGCTGGCTCAAACAAGGGATAAAGAAGAAATGACAAGCAACTCAATCAAAGGAGCAAAAGCATCATGTGACATCCATTGGACACTTGTCCAAGTAAATCAAACAGACCCCCCCTTAGTCTCCATTAATAGCCTGCTCAATGATCATGAAGTACAATGGGTCAAGTTACTTTTTTTAACCTTCAAGACCTGTTAATAAGAAAAACAAACAGGCAGAATAAACTTATATATCCCTAAATATAAGTATACAAATATTTATTGATTATAAGAATATATGACAGGATGTTGTATGATTTATACACAAAGTTGCTTGCAACAGTTTAAGCAGGTTAAGAACATTTACTTTTAGCTGCATGGCATAAAACCAAAATTGAGATATGGTTTAGTGCAATTATCAAATTGCAAAGGCTGTGATTTAATTGTTCTTACACACAACCAGCTCGTTATACACCAGTGTTTGTATTTGTGTTAGCGTTGTAATTATACAGTTGTAATGTAAAAAACAACTATATATATACAGTATATACATTATTTTTATATACATAATTTAGAAGAATGTCAGTAACCAGACAGTTTCTGGTACCACTGTTGGTACCAGAAACTGTCTGGTTAGGGTGAGTATATGATGACAGAATTTTCATTTTAAAGTGGAGTATCCCTTTAAAATAGTCATATTTCTTCTTAGTTTTTATTCAGTCAATTAAAATATTTAATTAGTAATAATATGAATTATTATTTTATAGCCATGTTGATATATAATCACAAAATTGTACCTACAGCCCTACAAACAAGCACAGCAAACCTGATTATTTTAAAGGGATGGTTCGGAGTAAAATCAACCTAGGGTCCTTTGCACCATGACCTCGAGCCAAACACCACCAGAAGCCTTTTTTCCCTTGGTTGAACATTATTAAAGTTAGAGCTTATTTAGAGATATCAGCCGAATGGCTTAGTGCAGGCGCTAATGGAACCTAGGTTGTATCTCGTAAATTACCCCACTAATAATGCCCAGAATGATACCAAACTTCTACAGTAGTACAAATAGGTTCTGTACTCATAACATTGTTAAATTAGAGGTAGCTATAGCTTTTGAAAGTTCAAGGTGGTTAAACAATATCTCAAGCATGGCAGAGAGGAGGCATTAGAGGTCATGTAATAGGTCATGTAACTTAAGTAGTAAGAGTTCATGCAAGTGATGGACATCTACAGATGAGACATGTCCTACATACTATCTGATCTCTTCTATCACAGAGGCACTCAAAGGAATTTAACAGGTTATCTTTGTCCTCAGGGCTAAAGTAAAAGGAACAATGCCACGTAAACAAGACAACTTGAAGGGTATGGCCCCTCGGTCAGCTCTCTGAGGGACAGCAACAGACTTCAAGCAGTTCAACAGACTCATTCAGTGCTTCGAAGCATATTGGGGCTATACGTCAAGCTTTTAGCCTGGGCACATGATGCAGCAGATGCACAATGTATTTAGAAAACCCATACTGGTCAGAGCACATTTTTATAGATTTTTTATTTTATTTATTTTTTAACAATGTTTAGAAATGTACTGTTTGAAATATTACATATAATTTTGATACATGCAAAATGTTATTTTTTAAGTTATAAAATGTTGGTAATTAAAATGTCAACTGCACACCGAACTAAAATAAAATTTAAGGAGCATTTTAATAATCCAGTGAGGAAAGAGGCTGGTAGAGTGTACGAGTGAGAGTGAGTTTGAATGAGAGATGCAGTTTGCAGCTGCTTTGTATTGTATGTGCGGTTTGGACGACGACACACATGCGTTATATAATTGCATTGCATATAATGTGTGCTGGTCAACTAGTCTAAAATTAAGAAACCCCTAGAACACAGTAAAAAAAAAAAAAAAAAAGATAAAAAAAGATAAAACATAGGAACATTGTGTACAATTAAGATAGGCTATTTACTTTATTTTCCAATATCCAAATATGATACTAAATACCACAGGGAAAAGGGCTTCTATTTGTGACATGCTGTCTTTGCATTTAAACATTGCACATTTTAAACAGGACACGCATTAGCTGAATAAATGTTAGCCAATACAAACATATTTATAGAAAACAGTTGACAATGAATAGACAGGAGTCCAATAATAGCATAACGAATCACTTATTCTAAAAATAATATAAAGTATAAGTTCCGAATCCGACATATGGGCTGTGTTAACAGTAAACGTCCGTCATTTAACGGATTTTAAAAGCAGGGATGGATAATACAAAATGCTTTTTGGCAGAAAAAAAACAAGCAAGAACAAAATTTTAATTTAGCCCGTCAATTTGAATTTTACAATGATCTTCTCTCTCTGTGTGCGCGCGTCCGTGTTTGTGAGAGAGCTCGCGCAGCACTGATACAACGGTACTTTTTAATCCATAAGTAACTAACGCGCTAGTTTTCATACAAAATAAGTATGTAACATAATTAGGTACTTTAGTTATAATTAACACAATAACGTAACACATACGTTTCTCAACACTGAGAATGAATGAATGAATAAATAAACGCCTGTTTCTCCAGACTCACGCTTATCAGTAGGCTAACGTTAATCCACAAATCACAGCACTTTCATAATCACTAAGCCATAGCGATTTCAAGATTTATAGTTCAGCATTAGGCCTACTTGAGCATTTTATTATTTGCATGACTGATGAATGATGTCTTCCTCTTTTCTGAGTGACCATTAATAACTTAACGGAGTATTTTAAGATAATCCATGCGATCTGTGTGATCATCGAATCCATAAGATTAAGTTAACTCAACAATCAACTTTCCACATCGACCCCAGGCCGTTTACCTTCAGGAGTCAGAAGTACCGTACTGTAGGCTACTGTCCTCGCTTATGAAATCAGTCAGACGGCGGCCGCGGGAGTGGAAGGGGGATCGAGCGGGAATCTTTATTGGTGTCGATTTTCAGTCTCTTTTTAATGATAGGCCTTACGGATCTGTCAATCATCCCCCCTTGCTATTTGGGGAATTAACCCAGCGCTATGATTGGTCGAACTCTTCCTCTTCCTCTTTTGCTGTAGCTTGATTTGAGGACAGCGCGTGCACAGAGGCGTCACAAGGTTTTTGCGTAGTTTAGAGTGACAAATCGTACCAGCGTACTTTGAAGTCAAAATGCGTATCCGCTACGCAAAATGCGTACAGGTTGGCAGGTCTGTGTTTTGTTTTTACGTAGCAGCAAAATAGACTTAAAATACTGTAAACTGTAAAATGTAAAAAATTGTATGTGTCCACTGTAAGACTGAAATAACTGTAAGACTTGAGAAATGAGATAAATGCCAGGCAGTCTACTTGAGGCCCTGAGAGGACAAAGGACCTCTCTGGAAATTAACATTTGAACTCACCCTTGTGCACTATCGGGATGAAAGTCTCGCCTCCGAAGCATCCTAATCTACATTTCATTCTCTCATCCCCCATTCCTTCTCCCCATGCGAAGATCACCAAAAACTCACCCAAGAATCTAAATGGTTTAATGTGAATGATTATCATTGAGTATTATACATCTTTGGTATCATTTGAAATGTCTCATTTCCAAATAAGTAAAACAAAAGGTAATAAGGTTTTTAAGAGTTTAGAGATAACTGGCACACAAAGGAAGGTGGTCTCTAGACAAATGGTCTCTTACCCCCAAAAGGTGTCAACTCTGAATGTAAATTCCCATTGTTAGCAGATGTTTCCATGTGAAAGAAGTTTCTGTCTATATAATGAAATGCAATGAGAAGATCTGGGCCTTTTCTGTATTTCAGATTAGCCCGTGTCCTTTCAGGGCCTCAAGTAGAATGCCTGGAATTTATCTAATTTCTCAAGTCTTACAGTTATTTCAGTCTTACACCACTTACAATCGAAACAAAACATTGTGCTTTTGTAAAATAAAACAGGGTGTAGCTGCGCAAACAGCCTTTTTCAGGGTGTTTGCACCGCCACACTTGGGTTTCTCCCCCCCCCCCCCCCTTTTTTTATTATTTTCTATTATGAAATAGCCAGTAAAATAAAGGCTTTTTAAAATAATTTTGAAGTAGAGTGCCTAGGATTTTCTCTTTTCTAAATATAGTATGGGATGTTTTGTCAAAAATAAACTAAATATATTGAATTATCAACTAAGATGTTATCGCAGTGTTTGTTCCAATGTATATTCAAATGAATGAATCCTTAACTTTGAAATACGTATGATAAAATGTATGCTCTTTACAAAGAAAGATTACACTTGAAATATTGTTAAAATAGTAATTATTGTTGATTAATCCCCTGAGGTCGGCTGTCGCGCCGGCGCGATAGGCTCGTTTTTTTCCTTATCAGTGCAACAGAGACGAAAAATACTCTGTTGATTTTGATCTTACATACTTGTGTTTTACATCACTCGATCCTGTTAAGTGTGTATTATCTTTGTGTATACTCACAATAAAAACAAAGTGTTGTGCTTTTTGCCAAATAAAGAAAAATAAACATGATGCGAGTTCTGCTTTCTCTCTGTCAGTGTAGTCCATTCTGAAACGCGTCCGAAAATGAACTGTAACTCAGTGAATTCTCAGTCAAACAGGCATACAGACACACAGGCATGAAGCTTGAATTCTCTTCTTTTAAATTAAGTATTTTTTATAAAAAAAATATATTCTCAGTTTATGTAATATGTATGAAAAGAGAGAGATGTCAGCTCATTAAGTTTTAATGTGACTCGGAGAGCGCGCGCTATTCAAACGCAAATAATCTGAGGTGATCCAGGCAAACCAGTGAACGCCCACATCAGCTGGATAACACACACAGCGAGTTCACTTTCAGATTCATGTACTTTACGACGCTGTGAGGAATAATACTATCTTGATAATAATTTACCTCAGAAGTGCTGGAAGTTTCATTTCGAGGAGCAAAGGGATCCGGCTGAGGAATAGGTCAGTTATATATCTGCTTTGTTCTAATCGCAAGTGTCTGTACACGCTGAATGAATGAACGCACAGATGCGTGCTGTTATGTAGCTACAGCTGGCAAAAAGACTGTTTAAAAATGAATTGTGTTTCTATGTATGAATGAATGAACGCACAGATGCGCGCTGTTCTAAAAGTGGCAAAAATACTGTTTAAAAATGAATCGCGTTTCTGTGTGTGAATGAATGAACAGCTTTTACCAAACTCTATTGCTATACTGAGATGAGTAAAAATCGGATAGATTATAAAGTTTTTACTGCAAAATACTGCCACATCAAATAAGCTTATAATGTTGCCAATTTCTGCTCATATGAGTTGAATTACGTATGAAAAAATGTATACTTTAGTTTTTTATTGTTACATTTTTAATTGTTGTTGTAATTGTATAACCTTTTTAATAAAATAGCATAAAAATAATATATATATATATATATATATATATATATATACAAGGATAGATGTAAACAAAATCTTAAAAGGTCAATATAAGCCTTCTCTTTAAATAATTTTATTATGCTTTATTAGTGACACATTTGGGTAAAGAATATATTCCAAATCTGAAAATACAGTATGAGAACAATTAACTGCCCAATTACTAGAAATGTTTACCTTGGATATTATACAATTTGCAAGCACAATTTGTGGAAAAAACAACAACAACCGTGAACCAATTATATATATATATATATATATATATATATCAGGGCTCCAGACTAACTTTTCCACTGGTTGCACTGGTGCTACCAACTTTCTCAGTTGGTCACACCAGCATATGATTTGGTCGCACCTTTTTTTTCTTTTTTGCTACATGCCATGGGATAAATCAATGCATGCTGATGAATAGTGGTCTTAATCTGCATACCCTAGTTTTGCATTGATGTAAAAAGACTGACAGTGACACAAGACCTCATGTTAGCAAAATGTTTTAATCTTTTAACTCTCAAAAAAACTATTAAAAAAACATGCATGTTCTTTAATGTTTGATTATAATTTTACTGTCTTCACATAGGGATGGGCATTGATAAGATTTTCTCAATAATAATGCCACTGACGATTCTGACTATCGATCCGATTCTTTAACGATTCTCTTATCGATTCTTGATAGCACTATGTGGAAAAATGTAGTCATATGCTTTTCAAAAAAAGTGGTTTTATTTATTTTAAAGCTTGAGTAAGCAAACTGCACTTTTTATGTAATTTATGTAATAAATAGAACCTTATTGTAAAGTGTTACTGATTAGTTATACACCGATTCAGACGTCTCCTGAGTTCACTGTTGGAAAGATCAGTTGTTTTAACCATTCATTAAAATGAATCGGTTCAAAGGAGTCATTAGTTCGCGAATTGGACGTGTCATGCGCCGCGCGTTGTGTGATTATCCCAGCAGAAGGACTTGGACCAAAATCCAAGATTTCTGTCAACACAGAAAACATTTCATCACTGGATAGTTTTTTTTTTCGTTTAATTAAAGTGTTGTTTATGTCAGCTGAATGTCCGGAACGCTTTTCAGAGAAGATAAGGCAACTTATTTAGCACAATTCACACCCAGCGGTAATTCAGGGGAAAAAAAATCTCAGAATGCTCCACATGAAACTTTGATCTTCCGACCTTTTACCACCGTGTTGATTTATTTTTATTAATATGTGCGAGGGAGAGAGAGCAAGACAGCGCTTAGTTTGGAGACGGTGAAGTCTTGTTTACACTTTCGCCTGGCTCTGAAGAGAGAAAGTGCGCGTGCGCAACCGGGTCTCTCTCTCTGCTCGTTATTTCAGTTAAACATGCGCCCTGTCACGCGCAGCAGTTCTTCTACATTACTCACCGATCAAATAAGACTTTGGCGAGACAAAAATTTACTTTTTTTTAGGCGCTAAAACAAGTTCAATGCAGGAAAAATCATGCTTGAATTTAACTGAGTAGTACATGACCATGCACTCGCACAAATGCGACCACATAACATTCTTACTCGCACCTTCTCAAAAAATGGTCGCAGTCTGGAACCCTGTATATTGTCCTTGCATTCTTGTGGCTCAGTCACACACCTGAATGAAGGGCTCATTACATATGCAGCCTCATTATGCGGGGGCCCATTGTCTCCTCAGGTGTGAATCACGCCCACCCGCATATTGCCTTTCCAAACATTGCCACATGTTTTATGTGATTTTCACATCATTTTGAAGAAAAAAACTCTAGGCGACAAAATGCATTATTCAGAAGTCTTATTGACACATATTTAGTATGTGTTTTGTGGCCTTATTTCAGACATTTTTGTTTTTTGTTTTTTCAATAACCATGCATAAACATTATTTTCTCAAAAATACAAACATGTACATACATGTTGCTCACATATTATGGTAGCCCTGTTTGTGCTAAATAGAGTGTAATTACACCTTTGCCATTAATATGTTTATAAGCAACTGAAAAAAGCACAAATGTAAGAGCATGTCAGAACATCTCAAGGACCCCAAAAATACCTTAGACCCCAGAGGGTTAACATGGGAAAATAAATAGAATACAATAAAATACAATATGAGAATTAACTGCATAGTTACTAGAAATGTTTACCTTGGATATTATACAATTTGCATGCATACAAAATAAGTCCTCACATTCTTTACTTGTGGTACTCTCAGTGACACCAGAATGAAAGGCTCATCATGCAGCTCATTATGCAGGTAATTGTCTTCTCAGGTGTGAATCAGAGCATTATATTCATGATCATTCATGCTCCCACGCATATTGCCTTTCCAAACAAAACGTGTCTTACAAAGTTTAAATCAATGTATTGTTTTAAGTGAATGATTAGGCAGGATGATTTTCAGATTTTGACGCAAAAAACGTCTCGGTTACGAATGTAACCCTCTTTCCCTGAGTAGGGAACGGAGACGTTACGTCATGACGACGAATGGGGTTTCGCTTAGAAAGCCTTTCATCTTCGAGAAATAAAACGAGCCAATGGCAAAGAAATGCCATTGGTCTGCGGAAATTTGCCATTTGCGGATTTACATTGCGTAAATCCGCCTTACCTCGTGGGTATATAAGGAAGTACGCTGGCAACATGCAGATATCGTCGCAGTCGGGCGGAAACCTCCTATGTCCCAATTTGGTCAATTTAATATTTTTTCACAAATCGATGCTATTGGTCAGTCCCCACGTGGTTCTGCTATTTTTACAAATTATTAACCAATTTAAAGTGTTGAAAATAGCTTGAGAGCAAATCTCGTAACTCCATTGGACACTTAAACTGTCTGAGAATCCTCGTAACTCCACCTCTTCTTCACTCCGCGGCGGGAGCTTACGCGGCATAATCCGGCATTTTGTCTCCTCAGGATTAAACGTTGCAACGATAAGAAATCCTCGTCGAGCAACACATAAAGCAAGCCTTAACTCTGATTTTATCTGTGTTAAACTATGATATCAGTTATTGATGTATTTTAAATGTCTACGTATTATAGGCTTATTATTACTAGGCTTATTGTACGTGTGCATTGTTTTAAAATGTATCTAATATAATACTTGAATTGAAATAAATGTTTTGGATACCAGCATTAAATTATTGTTTTTATTATTATTTTACTGACTCGAAGTTGGCACTGTGCATGTAAAATACCCCAAGTAGCAGGTTTTATTTATGGGAGAAAAAGGGTCTGTCTAACGTTACTGGCGCCAGTAGCAGCTAAGCCTATCATTGCATAACTCTGTCTGTTTTTTTAGACAATAACGAGTGAAAATAGTTAGGTTAGATACATTTGAGTAGGCTTGTTTTGTTAAAAATCGATTGCTGTAATGCTTTGGTGCAGAAGGAAGCCCGTGAGCCACGGTAAGTTTGCGTGCAGATTAGGCAAATTTTCGCCTATTAGACAGCCTAGATAAGTTACCTCATCGTTTTTTGTTCTGCTTCACGTATAGCTCTTAAACCTTTAAAATAGAGTTTAGGAAGATATGTGTAACCACAGTTGTTAGCTTTGGTTAACTATTGAAGCCTTTTCTCTTGTCAAAAGGCTCAACGCGACCGCCGACTTTGATGAACACTGCTGGCAGCAGCGACGTCTGTGTCCTTACCATTCTAATCAATGACAGCGTAACCTCGTATCTCCCTGCTCCCAAGTCATAAATATCGTATCTCCGATTAACCCTCTGAGGTCGGCAAACGCGCCCCCGCGTTTTGCTGGATTTTCTTCACATTGTAGCACAATAAACTTAAATTACTCCGTCATTTATGGTCATACAGAAAAAAGAAATATAAAAAAAGAATCTGTGATATTTCTACTTTTGTATGTGTCCACTTACAATCAAATCAAAACATTGTGCTTTTGTAAAACAAAGAAAATAAACAGGGTGTGCGTTCTGCCTCTCCGTCGCGGTGAACTTTTTTTTCTTGAGCACGTCTATAAACTGAAACAAAACTCAGCGAATACTTTATGAGCCATATACCTTTATAAACATTTAAGTGTGTACTTTTAAATGATCGGATTCAAACTGAAAACAAATATTCTCTGTTTAAGTAACTTGTATAAAACCAACAGGATGTCCAGTATCTCAAACGCTTGCTAATTATTTTTTATTTGACCACGCCCACTCGTGCATAACTGATTCACATGCAAATTTCCACATGGAACGAGAACGCGCTCGTTACCTCAAACACAAAACACCAAAAAACTTCACAAGTCTCTGCTTTTCGTCAAGTTTGAAAGACGCGCTGTGAGCTTACATTGGATTTACCTCAGAAGAAGAAGAACGCGATTTGAAGACAAAAAAAGATGTAAGGTAAGAAATTCTTACTTATTAGTTTGTTATTGTTGCATAAACTTCACATTGCAGTTGAACTGTTGCTAGATATATGGTGAATATTATAATATTTAGACCCGTGTTTCCTGTTAAATACTGTTTGTGGATATCTGCTCAAACGTAGATATGTATAATATGGTAACCATAATGTTTCATATTTTGGAGCGCGATCGCGTTTGAATGTATCATATTTTGGAGCGTGCTGTGCGTTGGAATGTATCATATTTTGGAGCGCGATCGCGTTTGAAAAGCAAAACGCACCAAACAATAGGCTTTATGTTTTTACTATTATCTCATTTCATACCATCATCAGGGCTCCAGACTAACTTTTTTCACCTCCGTCCTGGAACCGTCCTGAAAAACGATTTGAACCGTCCTAAAGTGAATGTCAACCGTCCCAAAATAAACATGTTGTTTCTGTACTTTGTTATTATCATCTATAGTTGTTAGTTACATAATAAAAACACCATTAAAATGTTTATGATATATATTATTATATTTATTTAGCTCCATTCAAAGTAGTTATCTGTAAACAGGTAAAAAACAGATTTAATAAAAAATAACAGGAGTTAAATGCTGTTTTGTATTCATGCAGAACAAATTATTTTTTTTTTTTTTTTTTTTTTTATACATATACGAAAAATACATACAGCTCAAAATGTTTTTGAGTTGGTTGGATTAAAAAATAACAAATAAATACTGGTGACTACATATCTAAAAAATATCATCATTCTTTATTCTTTCAAGCAGCAGACATATTTATTTGTATGAATTAAATATAATGCATTATTATTAAAGCTATTAACGAGCAGTGAATGCTTTTCTCTTTTTCTTTTGTTGCTTGATCAATATTAAGGACACAGACCGCATTAGGTTTATTACCCACTGTCACTTTAAGACATCGGATCATGTCCAATGACATGCGGATCCAATTGCACTGATGCACATCCGATACACTCAAAACTGTTTAAGACATAACCAACATAGTTTACGTGAATACTCTCCAAAACGGACATTTCGACATAATGTTGTGTGTATTTGTCCACTCAGACACGAAAGAGAGCTCAGTTCAGTACTCGCGCGCTGTATAGGTGTCTCTGTGCATGGCTGCACGAAGCGCTTCGGGTGTGTGCGCACAGAAAACCGTACCGAATAGAGCTCTTTTTTTGCGTCGTCACTCTTATTCAGATCTATATGTCTGCTCTACTCATTCTCCCAGACGTTTAAGTTTTTTAACGTTTTATGAGACATGCAGGATTCAGCGCATGTCAGCCCGTGTGCCGCTGGGTAGATCAGCACGTTATAGTTCAAATGTGCGCATCTACCACAAACGCAGGACATCAGTTCTGACTGGATCGCTTCCCAAATCGTCACTATCTAACATTTTTGTCTAGGTTTTATTCGTTGACGAAAATGTCAATAGATTTTCGTCATGGCTTTTGTCATTCAAAACTAGTTTTATTTAATTATCGTCTCGTTTTTGTCTGTGAAAATAAGCCATGTGATAAATGTACCGCGAAACAAGTCTCCGGGTGAGTAACCGGCCAGTGATAGTTACTATAGTAACAGCATGAGAAGACGCGCTCCGTTGTAGTCAGCGCTTGGTCGGTTAATTTTGGCATTTTCTAAGTAAGTTACCCTAATAGGCTAGTAATAAATGAACACGCATACAAAAATGTATTTCGTCCTGTAGGCGTCCTGGAGAATATTTCTGTTCGTCCTAAACACATTTTCTATCGTCCCCAGGACGATAGGACGCCGTTAGTCTCGAGCCCTGCATCATAACGAATGGAAACATTTGAAGTAACATGATAATCAATATATTTTTCTCTAGCGTAGTTGTTACTGAAATCTTTTGGAAGATTTATAGGCTGCTATAGGTTATTGTTATTATTATTTTATGCAGCACTGCGCATAGCCTATGCCTAACAAGGGACAACAAACCTGGTGTTCATTATATTATATATTGTTGGAAACATTTGTGTGTGTGTGTGTGTGTGTGTGTGTGTGTGTGTGTGTGTGTGTATTCTGTGAATTTTAAAAAGCAATATTAACCAGAAAAATCTCAAATTTATTCCCAAAATCGTGCAGGACTAGTTTCTCTTAATACCAGTATGTTCACTTTTTTTCTTTTCTTTCAGGGACCAGATGCCACTGAGTCCTGCTGACTTCAACATTCACATGAGTCTCTGTATATGAACATGGTAAAGTGAAAATCAAACACCTTGGAAATGAAAGGTATGTACAATGTTTTTAGGAATGGCACAAAGGTCTCTGTCTTTGGATCATTGTTTTCAATGTGCTCTTTTGTCACTTTTTGATTATGTTGTGTTGTAAATAAATCCAAACAATCTAAAACAGGGTGTCTGCAGGGTTTAGTCAGTCCAATTTAAGACTTTTTAAGACCTTTTTATGACCATTTTGATTTAAATTTATGACCTACATGAATTACGAAAAATAACTTCCTTTCAAAAGTCTTTTTTTTTAATTGACTTTCATTAAAAGTAACAAGTTTCATTATTTAAAGGTTCCATTTTCTTAAGAGCAACAAACTGAAGGATCCCTTTTCCTAAGTATCAATAACACAGGAAACAACACTTAACAATTATCATGATCATATATCAGTCAATATCGATAATTATCACGATAAATGTCAAATCTTTATTTCTTTCAAGTTTAAAGGCAGATTTTTGCTCCTAACTGAAAGTTGTAGAAACCAGAGCGTTAATTGTGGTTTTAAACTACTCTTTATTGTCAGAACATATCATGCCAAACAGGTGAACATTTCACAAATCTGAGGTAGAACATTCAAACATTTGTCATTTGTCCTTAACAAAATAAATATCTTTATTGGAAAATGTATTTCTTACGTTTCTGCATGTGCTAATGGGGGATATTGTTTCAAGTCTTGAAACAGGTTTGTGTTGCCTGACTTTGATGGCACGTATCTTCATGAAATGTATGAAAAACAGTAGTAGCCTAAATACATTAAATACTGTAATTATATTCCATTAGTCCTTTAATGCATTGTCTACATTAATAATAATACAATTCAATATGTATATCCCACATTTCACGGTGCAGTTAATAATACTAGGCTAACGTTACAGTAAATCCATGATGGGAATTTGTAGACGGAAAAGCCTTCTGACTGTATCGTTGCGCACAGTGTTTCTCCTGTTTGTCAGCGCCGTTCCATCTGCCTTTAAACTGGTTTAGATCACGGAGACATTGTGTTCTTTGCTGAACTCAAGCGCTTCTCACTGGATCTCGTGACCGAGGCCGATCAGAGTAAACGCGCTGCGCTGCCGTTTGGACTTTGAGCCGAGCGGATAAATGGTCCGTGTGGCGCGCGGTTCAAATGAGTTTCGTTCCACTTTTGGCGCATAAACATTATCGAACTGTTTATATTGTTTTATCGCGAAAAAAATTATATCGCGGTAATAATATCGTTTAATGCCCAGCCATAATTTCAGTTAAATTAAGCAGTGACTCAACGACATATACAGTAATAAGCTGAGGAGATTCTTGCGAGTAGGGAGTTCGCGCGGGTTTCTGTGAAAGTCCTTCCGACAAGTCTATTTGCTGCACTGCCGCATGGACCTGGAACGCTGTGATACCACCCAGATTCCTCAGACAGAACTACAACAGGCGAAACGAATGAATGCCGCCGCGCCAGCGCATTTTCGGGGGGAAAAGGCGATGGTAGAACCAATGAATGAACGAGCATATCAATTTAAGACGTGGCTAAATGTAATTTATGACCTTGTATGGAAAATCCGGACGTTTTTATGACTTTTTATGGCTTAAAATTCGTATTATTAAATTTAAGACGTTTTATGACTTTTTATGACTCCGCGGAAACCCTGTAAAAGCCATTCTTTTTTAAATCTCCTCATTCTTTGTGCAAGGTTGCTCTGAATGACAGGGCCTGATCGCTCCTAATAGGGAAGTTAGGGGAGGGTCTTTGTCTTTCTCAGGTGTGAAAACCAATACATATTAATGAGATGATCACACCTCCCGCATAAAGCTTTCTCACACAAAACACGTCTTAGAAATTTTAAATCAATATATTGTCTTATCTGAATGAGCAGTCAGGGTGATTTTCACATAGTTTTGGAGCAAATATGCTAGGCTACGTGATACAATTTTCAAAAGTCTTGTGAAGAAATAATCAGTATGGGTTTCATGGCCTTATTTCAGTGACAATTTTTTTTTACATTTTCACAAACCACGCATAAATGTAATTATCTCAAAACTACAAACTTTTACATACATGCTGCTGACATATTATTGTAGCAGAGTTTGTGCTAAATACAGTGTAATAAGACTTTAGCCATGACAATGTCACAAGTAACAGAAATAAGCACAAATGTCAGAGAATGTCAGAACACCTCCAGGGCCAGAAAACAGCTCAGACCCCAGAGGGTTAACCCTCTGGGGTCTGAGGGGTTTTTGGGGTCCTTGAGATGTTCTGACATGCCCTGACATTTGTGCTTTTTTCAGTTGCTTATAAACATATTAATGGCAAAGGTATAATTACACTCTATTTAGCACAAACAGGGCTACCATAATATGTGAGCAACATGCATGTACATGTTTGTATTTTTGAGAGAATAATGTTTATGCATGGTTATTGAAAAAACTAAAAACTAAAGTTTCTGAAATAAGGCCACAAAACACATACTAAATATGTGTCAATAAGACTTTTGACTAATGGATGTCGTTGCCTAGAGTTTTTTCTTCAAAATGATGTGAAAATCATCCTACCTAATCATTCACATAACACAATACATTGATTTAAATCTTGTAAAACACTTTTTGTTTGTAAAGGCAATATGTGCAAGGGGCGTCAACGATTCAACACCATCATGCATATTTAGTGATTCACACCTGAGGAGACAATGGGGCCCGCACACTTAATGAGCCATTCATTCAGGTGTGTCACCTATAGCCACAAGAAAGAATGCAAGAGCTATATATATATATATATTTTTTTTTTTTTTTTTTTTTTATTTTTTTTTTTTACCAAATTGGTTCACAGTTGGAAGCATGTCAATTATTTTTTATTTTTTTATTTTCACAAATTGTTTTTGCAAATTGTATAATATCCAAGGAAAACATGTCTAGTAATTGTGCAGTTAATTCTCATACTGTATTTTCAGTTTTGGAATATGTATCAGGGAACTACACTGGTCGCATATGCGACCTTTTAAAATGCCATTGCGACCCTAATTTTTAATGGGTCGCAAATGTATCACTGATTATTTTTGTACCTATGTTTTAGGCAATATGCTATGATTAACTATGATCATTTATTAAAACAGAAATGTGTATTTTAAGAGTACGTTTTATAACGTGATCTGAGCATTCAAAACATCAAGTTGGCTTCAGCCCCGCGACCGTTACTTAGATTAAAACGTAGCCTACCATTGTATCAGTCCTGCGCGAGCTCTCTCTCTCACACAAACGGACGCGCAAATTGACAGGCTATGGTTTAAATTTTAACGTGTTCTAACCATAGACTGTAAAAAATAGGTTCTAACGTGTGCGTTCCTCAGCGCGTACATGTGAAGCTCACATGCACTAAAAGCCTGTCTACCAGCGCCTGGATACTGGACTAAGTTATCTTTCAAATCTTATTGTGCTTATACTGTTAAATACACACAAGGTTTAGATAAACAAAGTCGGTTATGTCTAAAGTGAAAGCAAACTTGAGAAAATTTTGAAAATCTGCTTGTCAAATGCGTGTATATTAGACGCGTCGCGCGCAACTCTTAAAGAGACAGTAGCAATAGTAAACACGCTGCCGCTTGTCCTTAAAGGGATAGTTCACCCAAAAATAAAAATTATCTCATAATGTACGCACTCTAATGTTGTTCCAAACTTGTATTCATTTCCTTCTAATATTTTTCTAATATTCATATTTTGAAGAATGTGGCTATCCAAACAGTAGCTGGTCCCCATTGACTTCCATAGGAGAAAAATATACTATGGTAGTCACTGGGGTACATCAACTGTTTGGTTACCCACATTCTTCCAAATAACTTTTATTTTCAACAGAAGAAAGAAACTTATTCAAGTTTAAAACAACTTGAGAGAGTAAATTATGACAATTTAAATTTTTAGGAGAACTATTCCTTTAATGTTAATAAAACAACAAAATGCAAAGAGAAAATCACTCACTGCTATTGACTGAAGTAGCTTTAATAAGTATCAACGTATAATTTATACAGTGAAGTCTGTTTTGTTTTATTTTCATATTTGTTCATTTAATTACTTTCTTTAATGCTACTGTTAAATACACCTACTGTAGCTGAAAACATAAAACACTGTTTATTTAATTTCTATATTAAGTTGTGTATGTGTAATGTGTATCTTTGATCTTAATATTTAATAACAAAGAAAATAATGAAAAATATTTTTATCTTCGCCCCTGTCTGCCATTTTTATTTTTTTTTGTTACCTAAGGCTTTGTTTTTAAAATATGGACATTAGTTTGGCTGTAATTCTCAGTCACAAAATAGTAAAACCAACATAAAAAAGAATCGTGATAAAATCGTGAATCGTGATTTTCCTGAAAAAAATCGTGATATGATATTTTTGCCATATCGGCCACCCCTAAATGGAATAATAAATTAAGTAGCCTATCTTAATTGTACACAATGTTCCTGTTTTTTTTTTTTACTGTTTTATGCCATAACAGCAATATTAATATCGGTTATTATCGGTATCGACCACAATTTTCACATCGGTGCATCACTACTTAAGAGATCAGGAGTCTGCTGTGCCAACCATAGCATGTTGAAATCCATTTTGCACTTTATTGTGTACTGTATTTTGTATTGCAGAAAATCTATCCCAACCAATGTTAAAGAAAACAAAAACAAGAAGGCATGTGGTTTAAAAGATGGCAAGTAAAACTAGATGTACCGCATCGCGGTACAAAATATGACCGCCGCTCAGGCCTGCACTGGCTTTCCACAAAAATAAATGACGTGGAGTAATTTGGCTGTATTGCGTGTTTATGTATATACCTAAAAAAAGTAATAGTATGTGCATGTCTGTCTGTGTGTGTGTGTGTGTGTGTGTGTGTGTGTGTGTGTGTGTGTGTGTGTGTGTGTGTGTGTGTGTATGTGTGTGTGTTTGTGTATGTGTGTGTCTGTCTGTGTGTGTGTGTGTGTCTGTGCGTGTATGTATGTGTGCGTACATGTGTGCGCATGTGTGTTTGTGTGTGTGTGTCTGTGCATGTGGATTTGTATGTGTGTGTATGGGTGTGTGTCTGTGCGTGTGGATGTCAGTGTGTGTGCATGCTTGCGTTTGTTTGTATTCCTGCATGTGTGTGTGTGACAGTATCATCCTAAACCAGCAACCCTTCGCTCAACAGCACCATCTACAGGCCGATGAGTGTACAGTCACTAAATGTGCACATACAGTGCCCTCCACAATTATTGAACCCCCTGGTAAATATGATCAAAATTGGCTGTAAAAAATAAATCTGCATCGATTATCCTTGTGATTTTTCATTCAAAAAATGTGCAAAATTCTAACCTTTCATTGAAGTAAAAGAATTGAAAGTGGGGGGAAATCACATTATGAAATAAATGTTTTTCTCCAAAACATGTTGGCCACAATTATTGAAACCCTTTTATTAAATACTTTTTGCAATCTCCTTTTGCCAAGATAACAGCTCTGAGTCTTCTCCTATAATGCCTGATGAGTTTGGAGAATAACTGACAAGAGATCAGAGACCATTCCTCCACACAGAATCTCTCCAGATCCTTCAGATTCCCAGATCCATGTTGGTGCTTCTCCTCTTCAGTTCAGCCCACTCATCAGGTCAGGGAACTGAGACGGTCATGGCAGAAGCTTCATTTTGTGCTCCACAACAAATTTTTGTTTTGATTTTGATGTTTGTTTTGGATCGTTGTCCTGATGGAAGATCCCACCTCGGCCCATTATAAGATTTCTAGCAGAAGGCGTCAGGTTTAGATTTTTTATCTGTTGATATTTGATAGAATCCACAATGCCATGTATCTGAACAAGAAGTCCAGGACCTCCAGCAGAAAAATATGCCCACAACATTAAAGATCCACTGGTATATTAAATTGTACACATGGGGTACTTTTTATCCTTGTGTTCACCAAACCCATCTAGTGTGTTTGCTGCCAAAAAGCTCTGTTTTAGTCTCATCTGACCACAGAACCCTGTGTTGTTTGAAGATCCAGTCGTGTCTGACAATTAAATTTGCTGGAATTTGTTTTTGGATGAGCGAGGAGGTTTTTTTTAAAACCCTCCCAAACAACATGTGGGGATGTAGGGGTTGTTTGATAATTTTTTTTTTAGGCTTTCTGACCCTAAGACTCAACTAATCTCTGCAATTCTCCATCTGTGATCCTTGGAGAGTCTTTGGCCACTCAAACTTTCATACTCGCCGTGCATTAAGACAGTATAGACACACGTCCTTTTCCTGGCAGATTCATAACATCTTTAGTTGGTTATAACTTCTTAATTATTGCCCTGATGGTCAAAATGGGGATTTTCAATTCTTTAGCTATTGTCTTACAGCCACTTTCTAGTTTGTGATGCTCAACAATCTTTTGCTACGCATCAGAACTATATTCTTTGGTTTTACTCATTGTGATGGATGATTAAGGGGATTTGGCCTTTGTGTTTCCTCATATTTAAACTCCTGTGAAACACGAAGTCATAGCTGGACAGTTTCATGTTCCTAGTCCCCCTGGTGTACTAAAAAAGGTAAATATTAATGGGAATATACTTCAGAGATATTTTACTCGTAAAAAATTCTAGGGGTTTCAATAATTGTGGCCAACATGTTTTGGAGAAAAACATTTATTTCATAATGTGATTTCCCCCCACTTTCAATTCTTTTACTTCAATGAAAGGTTAGAATTTTGCACATTTTTGGAATGAAAAATCACAAGGATAATCGATGCAGATTTATTTTTTACAGCCAATTTTGATCATATTTACCAGGGGGTTCAATAATTGTGGAGGGCACTGTAAATGAATTTATTTTATACCCCCCCATGGATGAAATTCTACAAAACTTAGCAGAGGATACCCCCAGAGGTTGTCAAGTTAATCATACACATGAAATATGGTGCAGTTCTGAACATCTCCACTGAAGATAGGGGCGATTAAAGCAGAATAATATTGCATTTTCATTTTTTATGGGAGGGGCGCAAATCACAAATGAGTGATTATGGGCTAGGTTGATGTGCCATAAAAATGTCTTCATCCTCGGTGCCACGGTTCAGGTAGTTATTTAGGAAAAACTGCATTTTTTTGGGTTTGGGGGGCCCCAGCGCGGGGGGGGGGGGGGAGTGGCCCCCGGGGACCAAACGAAATTTTTCCGTAGAAGTCTAGTGGGGCTACATGCCCACCAAATTTCATGTTCCCTGGTGTTTCGGTGTCCCTGGTATCGTTGACGAAAAATTTACGGGGGCCCCAGCGCAGGGGGGGGAAGTGGCCCCCGGGGACAAAACGAAATTTTTCCGTAAAAGTCTAGTAGACCAACATACCATAAAAATTTCTTCATCCTCGGTGCCACGGTTCAGGTAGTTATTTAGGAAAAACTGCATTTTTTGGGGTTTGGGGGGGCCCAGCGCGGGGGGGGAGTGGCCCCCGGGGACCAAACGAAATTTTTCCGTAGAAGTGTAGTGGGGCTACATGCCCACCAAATTTCATGTTCCCCGGTGCTTCGGTGTCCCTGGTATCGTTGACGAAAAATTTACGGGGGCCCCAGCGCGGGGAGGGGGGAGTGGCCCCCGGGGACCAAACGAAATTTTTCCGTAAAAGTCTAGTAGTCCAACATACCATAAAAATGTCTTCATCCTCGGTGCCACGGTTCAGGTAGTTATTTAGGAAAAACGGCATTTTTGGGGGTTTGGGGGGGCCCAGCGCGGGGGGGGAGTGGCCCCCGGGGACCAAACGAAATTTTTCCTTAGAAGTCTAGTGGGGCTACATGCCCACCAAATTTCATGTTCCCTGGTGTTTCGGTGTCCCTGGTATGGTTGACGAAAAATTTACGGGGGCCCCAGCGCGGGGGGGGGGGGGGGGGAGTGGCCCCCGGGGACCAAATGAAATTTTTCCGTAAAAGTCTAGTAGACCAACATACCACAAAAATTTCTTCATCCTCGGTGCCACGGTTCAGGTAGTTATTTAGGAAAATCTGCATTTTTTGGGGTTTGGGGGGGCCCAGCGCGGGGGGGGAGTGGCCCCCGAGGACCAAACGAAATTTTTCCTTAGAAGTCTAGTGGGGCTACATGCCCACCAAATTTCATGTTCCCCGGTGTTTCGGTGTCCCTGGTATCGTTGACGAAAAATTTACGGGGGCCCCAGCGCGGGGGGGGAAGTGGCCCCCGCGGACCAAAGGAAATTTTTCCGTAAAAGTCTAGTAGACCAACATACCATAAAAATTTCTTCATCCTCGGTGCCACGGTTCAGGTAGTTATTTAGGAAAAACTGCATTTTTTTGGGTTTGGGGGGGCCCAGCGCGGGGGGGGAGTGGCCCCCGGGGACCAAACGAAATTTTTCCTTAGAAGTCTAGTGGGGCTACATGCCCACCAAATTTCATGTTCCCCGGTGTTTCGGTGTCCCTGGTATCGTTGACGAAAAAATTAAGGGGGCCCCAGCGCGGGGGGGGAAGTGGCCCCCGGGGACCAAACGAAATTTTTCCGTAAAAGTCTAGTAGAGCAACATACCATAAAAATGTCTTCATCTTCGTTGCCACGGTTCAGGTAGTTATTTAGGAAAAACGGCATTTTTTTGGGTTTGGGGGGGCCCAGCGCGGGGGGGAGTGGCCCCCGGGGACCAAACGAAATTTTTCCTTAGAAGTCTAGTGGGGCTACATGCCCACCAAATTTCATGTTCCCCGGTGTTTCGGTGTCCCTGGTATGGTTGACGAAAAATTTACGGGGGCCCCAGCGCGGGGGGGGGGGGGAGTGGCCCCCGGGGACCAAATGAAATTTTTCCGTAAAAGTCTAGTAGACCAACATACCACAAAAATTTCTTCATCCTCGGTGCCACGGTTCAGGTAGTTATTTAGGAAAAACTGCATTTTTTTGGGTTTGGGGGGGCCCAGCGCAGGGGTGGAGTGGCCCCCGGGGACCAAACGAAATTTTTCCTTAGAAGTCTAGTGGGGCTACATGCCCACCAAATTTCATGTTCCCCGGTGTTTCGGTGTCCCTGGTATCGTTGACGAAAAATTTACGGGGGCCCCAGCGCGGGGGGGGAAGTGGCCCCCGCGGACCAAACGAAATTTTTCCGTAAAAGTCTAGTAGACCAACATACCATAAAAATGTCTTCATCCTCGGTGCCACGGTTCAGGTAGTTATTTAGGAAAAACTGAATTTTTTTGGGTTTGGGGGGGCCCAGCGCGGGGGGGGAGTGGCCCCCGGGGACCAAACAAAATTTTTCCTTAGAAGTCTAGTGGGGCTACATGGCCACCAAATTTCATGTTCCCCGGTGTTTCGGTGTCCCTGGTATCGTTGACGAAAAATGTAAGGGGGCCCCA
The DNA here is from genome assembly GCF_965113295.1 of Leuciscus leuciscus. Lineage (NCBI taxonomy): Eukaryota > Metazoa > Chordata > Actinopteri > Cypriniformes > Leuciscidae > Leuciscus > Leuciscus leuciscus. Next base: position 32,365,487 of record NC_138735.1, read on the forward strand.
GCGCGGGGGGGGAAGTGGCCCCCGGGGACCAAACGAAATTTTTCCGTAAAAGTCTAGTAGACCAACATACGATAAAAATTTCTTCATCCTCGGTGCCACGGTTCAGGTAGTTATTTAGGAAAAACTGCATTTTTTGGGGTTTGGGGGGGCCCAGCGCGGGGGGGGAGTGGCCCCTTGGGACCAAACGAAATTTTTCCTTAGAAGTCTAGTGGGGCTACATTCCCACCAAATTTCATGTTCCCCGGTGTTTCGGTGTCCCTGGTATCGTTGACGAAAAGAGAAGACGTGAGAGGTCCCCGAGGGTGCCCCGTCCCTGAGAAAGGAGGTCCTTCCTCAGAGGGATTGGCCAGGGAGCTGCTGTCATGAGGAATACTAGTTCGGAGAACCAGGTCCGGTTGTGCCAATGAGGGGCAACCAAGATGACCTGCTCCTCGTCCTCCCTGATCTAGCACAGGGTCTGTGCAAGAAGGCTCACTGGGGGAAACGCATATTTGCGAAAGCCCCGCAGCCAGCTGTGCGCCAGTGCGTCCGTGCCGAGCGTGCCCTCGGTCAGGGAGTAAAACATGTTGCAATGGGAAGAGTCGTGGGAGGCAAACAGGTCTACCTGTGTGTCCCCAAACTGATCCCAAATCAGCTGAACCGACTGGGGATGGAGTCTCCATTCACCAGGGAGAGGCTGAAGCCATGAGAGCTCATCGGCTGCACAGTTCAGGTCTCCCGGGATATAAATGGCTCAAAGCGACCTCAGATGCTTCTGACTCCAAAGGAGGAGGTGGTGGGCGAGTTGCGACATACGGCGGGAGCGCAGACCACCTTGTCGGTGGATGTACGCTACTGTCGCGGTATTGTCTGATCTGACTAGTACGTGCTGACCCTTGATCAACGCATGGAAGCGGTGCAGGGTGAGACGTCTCGTACTGCCAGCAACTCGAGGCAATTGACATGCCAAAGGCGCTGGGGTCCTGTCCAGGAGCCCGCGGCAGCATGTCCATTGCACATGGCACCCCAGCCCGTGGTGGAGGCATCTGTTGAGACAACAACATGCCTGGAAACTTGTTCTAAGGGCATTCCGGCCCGTAGAAAGCTGAGGTTCGTCCACGGGGTGAATTTATGGAAAAACTGGTACTCGGTGTGTGCAGTGTTGCCATGCTCACCTCGGGACTCGATCGCGAAGCCAGAGCTGAAGCGGTCTCATATGAAGCAGTCCGAGCGGCGTTACTGCGGCTGCGATATGCCCCAGGAGCCTCTGAAATAACTTGCCCTTGAACTGTCTCAGGCAAGTCAGCAGTGACTGCACGCGCTCGCTCGTAAGCTGTGCGCACTGGCGACTGAGTCAATTTATTTATACCGAGAAAAGAGATCCTCTGCATGGGGCAAAGTTTGCTCTTCTCCCGGTTGACCCAAAGGCCCAGACGGGCTAGGTGCCGGAGCACTAGGTCCCTGTGTTCACAAATCTGGTCTCGAGAGTGAGCTAGGATCAGCAAGTCGTCTAGCCAGTGTGTAGCGTAACAAGGGCTGCCTCAACGACCTTCGTGAAGACGCAAGGAGACAGGGCTAGACAGAATGGGAGAACCACATACTGATATGCCCGCCCCTCAAAAGCAAATCGTAGGAACGGTCTGTTTCGAGGAGAAAGGAGATATGAAAGTAGGCGTCCTTCAGGTCGATCGCTACAAACCAATCCTGTGGCCGCACACATTCGAGAATGTGTTTGGCCGTGAGCATCTTGAACGGAAGCCTGTGGAGGGATCGGTTCAAGACGCGGGGTGGCGTAGCGACCCGGTGTGGGGGCACGGTCATTGCCGCGTCCTGACAGAGGAGGCCGGGGAAGGACAAGCGTTCCACGGGGGCATGCTCTGACAAGGGTCTGGCGACAGAGGGGGACAAGAGTGGCGAGGTTCGTGAGCGGCGCACACTGTCATCCGGGACCTCTGGGGGCTAGGAGGAAAGGGAACAAAAAAATGGAGTGGCCCTGCTACCAGCTCCTGAGAAAAACTGAGCCCTAACTCCAAGCTGCCTGTCTCGTCATGTTCACGCAATGGAAACATGAGTCATCCTGGAGCGCTGCCGAGCATGATTAAGCCCAACCCGCCAAACCGCGCTCGTGACTGTTAGGCAGATGGATTACGTGCCCACATCCAGAAAATACACGGGCAAACCGTCTTGAAAAAGACGTGCCGCGTGCAGCTCTTTTAGAGAGAGGAAAAGCTCAGCAGAGTGCTAAAGCGCCCCGGGAGAAACACGCACACTGTCGGCAGATCACTGCACAGATCAGCAGCAGGCAATGCGATCTCACTGGAACACGGCGTCGCACCAACACACTGAAGAGCCGCTCATCTCGTAGAGTGAAGATGATTCAGAATGGCTTGTGGGAGTGAAGAGAACTCTTGACTCCGAAGCGAAAAACATATCTGCATGTTGCCAGCGTCCTTCCTTATATACCCATGAGGTAAGGCGACGTTACGCAAAGCAAATTCCGCAGACCCATGGCAGTTCTTTGCCATTGGCTCGTTTTTTTTCTCGAAGATGAGAGGCTTTCTAAGCAAAACCCCATTCGTTGTCACGACGTAACTCGTAGTGACCACGAAAGGGAACTCTAGGCGACAACATCCATTAGTTAAAAGTCTTGTGGACACATATTTAGTATGTGTTTTGTGACCTTATTTCACAAACTTTATTTTTTTGTTTTTTTCAATAACCATGCATAAACATTATTCTCTCAAAAATACAAACATACATGTTGCTCACATATTATGTAGTCCAGTTTGTGCTAAATAAAGTGTAATTACACCTTTGCCATTAATATGTTTATAAGCAACTGAAAAAAGCACAAATGTCAGGGCATGTCAAAACATCTCAAGGACCCCAAAAACACCTTAGACCCCAGAGGGTTAATCCACGGTCACGCTAGATTTTGAGCATGCAAAATTATGTTGGACAAGGCAACAGTCGTGATATAATGTTACGCTCTGCAGCATTGTTTTTATAAACATGAATTCAACCTATAAAAAATAGTCAGACATTATACTGCAAAAATATTATTCTTTTAATTAAGCCAAGAGGTCACGCTGTGATGTATCGATCTTCTACTGGTCACACCTCTTCACGTGATTGTGAATTCGCAGATCAGAGTTCACCAAACTTGAACTTTGGAAGGCAGCGGAATGCAAAGCTTTTTGCATTAGCTTGCGGTCTGATGATTTGCATGCGTATAAATGGAAGTCAAAGGAATGACCGCCCCTTTGGTCTGAACAAAAATGATAAATCAGCTGAAAATTCCATTTCACTATCTACACGCTCACGCCGCATTTTCCCCTCCCCAATCAGTAGAGCTGGGGGTTTTTTCTGGCTTTGGCAGAGCATAAAGGACATAATTTTTTTTGTAATAGCACCTTGCTACTCTAACAAAACATAGTTCATGTTTAAATTAAGCACTTTCAAGGACCTACGTTTGTTTTCACATACTTTCCAGTCCTTGAATCCAAGTACTTTCAAGAAGCGTGGAAAATCTGTTAATTAAAGTTTTTGTCTTTTTTTAAAAGTTTTTATTTTATTAAATCAAGTTAAACTACATTAAAATAAGACATGTTGCCTTGACTGGCAACTAGCTGAAATATATATTTTATTTTTTTACTTTTATTTCATTTAATGTTCATTTCAAGTAATGAAAATGTTTATTTTGTAATGTTTTGTTTTAGTTATAGTTAACTATAATAAGTTTGTTTTTAACCACACTGTTTATCTCAATGAAACTATTAATATATATATATATATATATATATATATATATATATATATATATATATATATATATATATATATATATATATATCTGCTGGGTCATTCTGTCAAGAAATGTTTCCTTGCCACTGTTGCGTTTAATCAGTGTGCCATTGTTTAATGCTTAAGAATTACACCTACTCCAGCTTTTAAGTAAAAAAATTTTTTTTAGCAAAACTAGCTGCATGGTCTGAAGTGGAAGACAGGAAGTAGACACAATGGATTCCTATTTAACCCAACAGATGCAAGACCATTCAAGTGCACCCAGTGACAAAAGGAAGCTCCGATTACAAACTTTATTAGACATAAGGTTGCCCCCATTTCTTCCATTCTTCCTCCTGAGTTTTAATAAACAAGGGTAAAAAGACAGCTGAGAATGAGGCTCTGTAAAGGATGAGGGGGCTAGAATAGATTGCCCAAGTGATAAGACTAAGTAAGGTGCTTGTTGAGAGGGTGCAGAATAAATGAGGGGCGAGAGGTCAACCTCACAAAAGGTCTTGAGTGATGGCTCACACGGCTCAACAACAAATAAACACTGTAGAGCTGTTTAGAAACAGATCTGGGGCTAAGACGATTAGTTTGACCTGCTTGCCATGTTCTATCTGTTAAGAAGGAATAATTATACGAATTTTCGTGTTAACTGATGCACAGAAAAAGTAACACTACTCTAATGTATTCGGAATATATTAACTTCTATAAACATACAAATTAGATTTTGTATCTTACAGAATCCTATTCATGCATTTGTTTTGGAAATCTTTGTAAAGCTGGAAAAAAATGTTGAAGAAAGAAAGGGTTTGAACATGGATGAACATGAATGAAGCTGTTTTTTTAATTACTGCTAATGAACTTGTAAAACACATGATGGATATAGCTGTGGGAAGTCAAGAAAGGTCATAGGAACAAACAAGAACAAGCAAGAGTTGCAGCTATCTCTGCATTAGGCGAGAACAAAAGGTCGCAAGTGCAGATATTCATTGTTGCCATTACAGCTGTCTACTGACAATTTTATTGTTCCATGACAGCCGTCTTGTTCGTGAAGCATTGTTACCTTGTCTTGATCCTTGAGCACAAAGATAAACCTGTGAAATTCCCAGTGCATGCCTGTGTCTCTTTAAGGACAAAAAATGACACAGTTTAAGAAAAGCATCATAGTGCATTATTGCTGGAATCTAACTGTCAATTAAGCAATTTTATTAAAAAAGGATTGTGTGAATGTTCAACTATGGTTCAGATACATACAAGAGTCTCTAACTCTAATGCTTTACGTACATAAAAAACTAAAAAAAATTGTGTTGTGAATTTGGCCTATAAAACTAACTATAAAATATGAAAGTAGAAGTGTACATTTCAGGATAAAAAACTTTAGTAAAGATCTGATATCTTTAAAAAGGAGATATACATATGGGACAAAAATAGCACCATTGTGATTTAGATCCTTTCTGATCGTGTTGCATTACCATTTCCACATGCCAAACTACTGTGACTCACACAAAGATTTGTTCAGGCACCCAAAAAGAGCTACACACACAAGTGAGCCGGACCATATACAGATGGTCAACGTCACACTCATTGTGCCTCTATATAAAGAGATAAGTTACAGCACAATATTGCAAGCTCACATCATTGTGACATCTAAAGGTAAGAGCACAGATAATTTAGATTCAATTGTTCATGAGGACTTCTCATTAATTATGTTTCCTTTTTATTAAAAGGACTTGGACTTTCTTGGGTTTGGATTTAATCTGGTAAGACATGCTTTTATAAAGGTCAACACAATGTGTATATAGTATATTTTATGTTATATTAAATGTATGTTTTATGCAATATTTTCTTTTTGAATGCAATCATTTCTGTTGAAAGACCAATAAATAATTAGAAATACTGTATATTTATAAATAATTAAATTGTATTTAATTGTAAACAAGTTTTACAAGTTCAAAAATGTTTGCCATCTATGCCTCAGTCTGATTGAAAGATGGTGGATGTGATGTCAGAGTTCGGGGCAGCTGCCCCGTTCTTACGAAAGTCAGACAAGGAGCGTCTGGAGGCCCAAACTCGCCCCTTCGACATGAAGAAAGAATGCTTTGTGACCGACCCTGCGGTTGAGTTCGTCAAAGCCACCATCACCAGTAGAGACGGTGGCAAAGTCACTGTTGACACTGAATTCGGGAAGGTAAGATCTAATCTCTGCATTGTTGTAGATTGTAGACAGAAGTAGAGAGTGACTGTCAAAAATTTTTGGTTATCCACAGACAGTAACTGTGAAGGAGATTGATGTTCACCCCCAGAACCCACCAAAGTTTGATAAAATTGAGGACATGGTGATGTTCACCTTCCTGCACGAGCCCGCTGTGCTGTTTAACCTCAAAGAGCGTTACGCAGCCTGGATGATCTATGTGAGTCGAGTCTTAAAACACTCACGCATTCTCTTTATCTTGCATGAGCAGATCTAAACCTTCTGTGAATATTTTACAGACCTACTCTGGGCTCTTCTGTGTCACTGTGAACCCCTACAAGTTTTTGCCAGTGTACAACCAGGAAGTCGTCAATGCCTATAGAGGAAAGAAACGAAATGAGGCCCCTCCACACATCTTCTCCATCTCAGACAATGCCTACCAGTACATGCTGTCAGGTGATGATCTGACTTGTAATTTTTTGTTGATTTCTAATGCAATTTCAAATGCTAAGTTTCTTATGTTTTATTTTCTCACAGACAGAGAAAACCAGTCTGTCCTGATCACGTATGTAATACATTTTATGATGTACCAAAGTACTCCTCCTTTTACCAATATTTTCTCTGCTGCATTTTATCAGCCATTTAATTAACTGTTTTTATTTTAAGTGGAGAATCCGGTGCTGGAAAGACTGTGAACACTAAGAAAGTAATCCAGTACTTTGCAAGCATTGCAGCAGCATCACCTGGCAAGAAGGATCCATCAATGGAGAAAAAGGTGCTTCATTTCCCAAAAATTGGTTATTATGGATGAATGAACACACCTTCCATATAATATAGCATACAAAAAGAATTACTAAATTAATGGTCTTCGTTTATTAGATATTAAATCCACAAATTATCATAATTTGATACTCCCTTACTTGCCATATTGCAATGCATTAACACGTGAACAAAAAACATTTTTGGTTTCCCAATTAGTTTTCTACTGTGACTTAGGTCCTATATGGATCATTATTATTATTATTACAAGACTACATAACATCTGAAAATATGCTTGGCTGTTAACTGAAAAGAAGGTACATCAAACGTTTTACAAACCTATTGTTAAAATATGATTCTCAGGGTACTCTGGAGGATCAAATCATCCAGTGTAATCCTGCTCTCGAGGCTTTTGGTAACGCCAAAACAATAAGAAATGACAACTCCTCCAGATTTGTAAGTGGGGCTTACATTGGTGTTATTATTCTATATTGGTTTCCATGATATGTTATATGAGCATGTTCTGTATTATATCATACTGTATATTGCTTTATTTACAGGGTAAATTTATCCGTATCCATTTTGGACACAGTGGAAAGTTAGCTTCTGCTGACATAGAGACTTGTAAGTACTTCCCAACATCATTCCAACAAATCACACATAGATCAAATGTGTAACTGTTTTGATATTCATCTATTCATTTATCAATTAATTTAGATCTGCTGGAGAAGTCTCGTGTAACTTTTCAGCTCAAGGCTGAGAGAGACTACCACATCTTCTATCAGATTCTGTCCCAGAAAAGACCAGAACTGCTGGGTAAAATTACCCATCATATCAATTAAAGGCACACTATGCAAGATTTGTACCTTAATATAACAGCTTCGAAATCATTTTGATAGTAAACAAACTCGTAGTAGGGCGAATCATCCCGATAGCAAAGGGGGAGGGGGCGGGGTGATGCCGCTGGCAAAACCAGCAATGCAAGTTTGAGAGGTGGCGCCCCACCAAATCTCACGAGAATCACGATTTGCTTTACGGCACGACTACACTTACATCAAGAACACATGAAGCAGTCTCTATGGAAAACACTAGCACGCATTTCAGACGCGAATCATGGCAGAGTCGACGAAGAAAACGAAGAAAGCGCGGTCGGAAGAGTGCAGAGACGGCTCTGCGTGAGTGGTATTTACGACAGTAATGTTAAATACAAGTACTCCACAACAACTCTAGTGGTCACTGTTTGAGAAAAACGGAAACTGCATAGTGTGCCTTAACATTGTCATCTCTAATTAGAAGAGTCTTTTCTGATCTATGTTCCCATTTCTCCTTAGAAATGCTGCTCATCACCAACAACCCCTATGACTATGCTTTCATCTCCCAAGGAGAAACAACAGTGGCATCTATTGATGACGGTGACGAGCTGGTAGCCACTGATGTGGGTGTTTGTTAAAACATAGGCAGTTCACAATACAAGAAAAACACTTTTGACAACCCGTATGACTGCGTTTCTGCTGTGGAACACCAATTGATAATGTCTTGACTAGTTTCCATACAATAAAAGCATATAATGATCAGGTGCTGTCAATAAGTATGAAAAAGCACCATCAAAGATCCACACAACTTGTTTTTTCTGAAGCCATGTGATTGTGTGAGGAAAAGAACCTTTGTTTTTCATTTTATCTTCCACAGAAGAAATTAAGTCATACAGGTATAGAATGACTTGAAAGAGAATAAACTGATTCTCTTGGCCAGTCTATTCTTTAAAAAGAAAGACTTCGAATGTACTTGCCAAAAAGAAGAATATGAAACATTTGCCATAAAATTTTACATGCTCTGTACATTTGCTGTAGGAAGCGTTCGATGTGTTGGGCTTCACCCAAGAAGAGCAGAACAGCATCTACAAGCTGACTGGTTCCGTCATGCACTTTGGCAACATGAAGTTCAAACAGAAGCAAAGAGAGGAACAGGCCGAGGCTGATGGGACTGAGGGTCAGTATAACTTGGAATCTCAGTTTCATAAATGAAAAAAGTCTAAGACATGTTGTATATATATTCTTAGCTCTGTATTCTTATTTAACATGTAGATGCTGACAAAATATCATATCTGATGGGCCTAAATTCAGCTGACTTGATCAAGGGTTTGTGCCACCCAAGAGTCAAAGTAGGAAATGAGTGGGTCACCAAGGGACAGAGTGTCCAGCAGGTAATGAATGAAAATAATAATCTAATGAGTTTTCAGCATCATAGGTTCACTTTCGAAAGCATACAAACAAAAACTTTAATATCTCTAAAAAATCGCTCGCTAGTTTGCAATGTGTCGAATTCTGCAAAAATCAATAATTTCTTTATTAGGTGTACTACTCTATTGGTGCTCTGGCAAAGTCAGTGTACGAGAAGATGTTCCTATGGATGGTTGTGAGAATCAACCAATCCCTGGCCACCAAACAGCCTCGCCAGTACTTCATTGGTGTGCTGGACATTGCTGGATTTGAGATCTTTGATGTAAGCTGAAATCAACTGATTTTTTTTTATTCAAGAACAAATTCAACAAGAAGTGCAACCTGTTTGACCTTTGTAATTATATAATATATTCCACCTGCAGTCCAACACCTTTGAGCAGCTGTGCATCAACTTCACTAATGAGAAGTTGCAACAGTTCTTCAACCACCACATGTTTGTTCTGGAGCAAGAGGAATACAAGAAGGAGGGCATTGAGTGGGTGTTTATTGACTTCGGCATGGACTTGGCAGCATGTATTGAGCTTATTGAAAAGGTGGGTGAATACTATGTTGATAATTATACTGTGAGGGTAAAAATCATATTTTTCAGTCTTAACTCTTGTTAACTCTGTCATTGTAGCCCATGGGTATCATGTCCATCCTTGAAGAGGAGTGCATGTTCCCCAAAGCCAGTGATGCAACATTTAAAGCTAAGCTTTATGACAACCATATGGGGAAAAATCCAAACTTCCAGAAGCCTAGGATGATCAAAGGTGGACCAGAGGCCCATTTTGGCCTCGTTCACTATGCTGGCACTGTGGACTACAACATTTCAAACTGGCTGGTGAAGAACAAGGACCCTCTCAATGAGACGGTTGTAGGGTTTTTCCAGAAGTCAACTCTTAAGTTGTTGCCTGTTCTGTTTGCTAATTTCGCTACTGATGACTCAGGTAAGCACACACTGACTTGTGATATGAAAATATAATAAGCACTATTTTTACTGTTTAATAGTAACAAAAATCATTTATTTCACAGCTGCGGATTCTGGAGGAAAGGCTGCCAAAGGTAGCAAAAAGAAGGGTTCTTCCTTCCAGACAGTGTCAGCCCTTCATAGGGTAAGGAATATTATAACACTATATTGTCTCACAAGGTTTTATTGCATATTAATCTAAATCCTCTGTGATCTACCAACAGGAGAACTTGAACAAGCTGATGACCAACTTGAGGTCAACTCACCCTCACTTTGTGCGCTGCATCATCCCCAATGAGAGCAAGACTCCTGGGGCGATGGAGAATCCTCTGGTCATGCACCAGCTGCGCTGTAACGGTGTGCTGGAGGGCATCAGGATCTGCAGAAAGGGATTCCCCAACAGGATCCTGTATGGAGATTTCAAACAACGGTTAGTATGAAGGCAAGGCAAGGCAAGTTTATTTATATAGGACATTTCATACACAATGGTAATTCAAAGTGCTTTACATAGAAAAGGAATTAAAATAATCAGAAAATATCATGCCTGAATCACTAAATTTGGGGCTTCCCTGTCTAAATGGAAGAGTCAGAGATCTTCGGTTCGCGAGACACTCTAATAGCAACTCCCTGCTTCCTAGTGACCCTCCTACCCATCAATAGGGTGGAGTATTCTAACACGTTCTGCCTCTGATGGCTTGTACCTCCGACCCCTTAATGGAGTGGAGTTATCACCAACCGTCTGATTTCGGTAATACACCAGCCTGCATCCAAGAACCTGGTGTCCCACACTCACGTCTGAGTGCGTGCGTAAACTCACTGTCTCTCTTCCCAATTTTCTCAACACTTCAAACCAGACAGCCCTAACCAAAAATAAAAATCTTGACCAAAAATAAAAACAAGGATAATTAAAAGTTTACAGTTATATAAAAGAATTATAAGAATAAAAAGATGATACATAGAGAACATAAACTGCATCAGTCGGACGTACAGTGGCACAGTGCTCATTCAGTAAATGCAGAGCTAAACAGATGTGTTTTGAGTCCAGATATGAATGTGACTACTGTTGGAACACATCTGATCTCTTCTGGAAGCTGGTATGAAACAAAATGGCTTTAATGCCTTACAAAATAACATTATGTATACATTTTATTGTATACAAGTTATTGCAAGTTTCAACACTCTGTTTGCACAATTAAGTATTTGCTAAAAATAAAAACATATGAAACAATAGTTAATGTGTGTTGTTTTTTGTGTAGATACCGCATCCTAAATCCTGCTGCTATCCCTGAGGGACAGTTCATTGATAACAAGAAGGGTGCAGAAAAACTTCTGGGCTCTCTGGACATCGATCACGAACAGTACAAGTTAGGACATACTAAGGTATTTTTATATTAACATTAACTTTTTCCAAGGCCACTTTTCCACTGTCATCCTTTTTGACCCCAAATTCTTTACTATTCAGGTCTTTTTTAAGGCTGGTCTTCTGGGTGGTCTTGAAGAGATGCGAGATGACCGTCTTGCACTTATTATAACTGGAATTCAGTCCATGTCTCGTGGTTTTCTATCAAGAGATGAGTTCCAGAAAATTGTGGAAAGAAGGTTAGATTTTAGCTCTTCAATCTTTAACATATTCTCCAAGTTACATTTAAAATGCAAGACTGAACAATCTTATTTAATATCTACAGAGATGCTCTGTTGGTGATCCAGTGGAACGTACGTGCTTTCATGGGTGTCAAGAATTGGCCCTGGATGAAGCTCTACTTCAAGATCAAGCCTCTGCTGAAAAGTGCAGAGTCCGAGAAAGAAATGGCCAACATGAAGGAGGAATTCACCAAGTTAAAGGAGGCTTATGCCAAATCTGAAGCCCGCAGAAAGGAGCTTGAGGAAAAGATGGTTTCTCTTCTCCAAGAAAAGAATGACCTGCAGCTTTTATCACAGTCTGTAAGTTCACATGGGACTACAACTCTGCACTTTTCACATTTCAGAAAAGTCAAAAAACAAAACAAGTTTTCAATTTTTTTGTTGATAGGAGCAAGATAATCTTGCAGATGCTGAGGAGAGATGTGAGGGTCTGATCAAGAGCAAGATCCAGCTTGAGGCCAAAGTCAAAGAAATTACTGAGAGACTGGAGGATGAAGATGAAATGAATGCTGAGCTGACTGCAAAGAAACGAAAGCTGGAGGATGAATGCTCTGAGCTCAAGAAGGACATTGATGATCTTGAGCTCACTCTGGCCAAAGTGGAGAAAGAGAAACATGCCACTGAGAACAAGGTCAGTTTTCAACACTTAACCTGTTATTGATGCTAGAATGGTGTGTTAAGAGTCTGTTGATACAATGACACATTTTTACAGGTTAAAAACCTGACAGAAGAGATGGCAGCTTTGGATGAGATCATCGCTAAGCTGACCAAGGAGAAGAAAGCTCTTCAGGAGGCCCATCAGCAAACGCTGGATGACCTCCAGAGTGAGGAAGACAAAGTCAACACACTCACCAAAGCCAAAACCAAACTGGAGCAACAAGTGGATGATGTAAGAGTCATAAAAAATGACACTAGAATTAAAATGAGAAGCTTTATTAAAAAATTGCATAATTATTTTTAAATTCCTAAAATAATTCCTAAAATTCTAATTTAAAATTTAGCTTGAAGGTTCTCTGGAACAAGAAAAGAAAATTCGAATGGATCTTGAGAGAGCTAAAAGAAAGCTTGAGGGTGACTTGAAGTTGACTCAAGAGAATGTGATGGATTTGGAAAATGATAAGCAGCAGGCAGAAGAGCGGCTAAAGAAGTAATATATTTTATATTTAAAAAAAAAAAAATGTATGTTAAAATATATTTGGTAACACTTCACAATAAGGTTCCATTTGACTTTAGTTAACTACACAATTTAACAAATTAATAATGAAAAATATTTCTAAGCATTTATTAGTCTTAGTTAAAAAAAATAAAAAAATAATATTGTTATTACTGTTCATTCTATTAAATGGGCCTGAGCTAATAACAAACCAACAATGACAATATTATTTTTTATTAATAATTATTATGATAATTATTGTTAACAAAGTTTAATACTGTAACAAATGTATTGTTCATTGTTAGTTAATGTTGTTCAATTCATTATCTAACGTTAACTAATGGAATCCTACTGTAAAGTGTTACCTGATATTTTAATTCGATTATGCATGTAACCATTCATGTGTCATCCTGTTTACTTGGCAGAAAAGACTTTGAAATAAGCCAGCTCAATAGCAAGATTGAAGATGGACAAGCTTTGGAGTCCCAACTCCAGAAAAAACTGAAAGAGTTGCAGGTAAACTTTATATATGTCTTAATAAGATAGATTAGTTAGGAATTTTAATCTTAATTTGGAATTTATGCACATTACCAGGCCAGAATTGAAGAGCTTGAGGAAGAGCTGGAGGCTGAGAGAGCTGCTCGTGCTAAAGTTGAGAAACAGAGAGCTGATCTGTCCAGAGAACTGGAGGACATCAGTGAGAGGTTGGAGGAGGCTGGTGGAGCCACTGCTGCCCAGATTGAGATGAACAAGAAACGTGAAGCTGAGTTCCAGAAACTGCGCAGAGACCTTGAAGAGTCCACTCTGCAACATGAGTCCACTGCTGCTACACTGAGGAAGAAACATGCAGACAGTGTGGCTGATCTGGGAGAGCAGATTGACAACCTCCAGAGAGTGAAGCAGAAGCTGGAGAAAGAGAAGAGTGAACTCAGACTGGAACTGGACGATGTGGTCTCCAACATGGAGCAGCTTGCAAAGGCAAAGGTGAGTGAGAGAAATTATGCTTAGAGTCTATAAATTATGTGTTGTCAAAGAAAGCAATCAACTACGATATAATTTATCCTCAAGACAAACCTGGAGAAAATGTGCAGAACTCTGGAAGACCAAATGAGTGAGTACAGAACCAAGGCTGAGGAAGGTCAGCGCACTATCAATGATTTCACCATGCAAAAAGCCAAGCTGCAAACTGAAAATGGTAAGAACACTAAATATTGTTACATTACCAACTGTACCATAATGATAATTGGAAAAAAGTCAATTTTTTTAATATTATATTTTAGGTGAACTTGCCAGACAGTTTGAGGAGAAAGACTCCCTGGTGACTCAGTTAACCAGAGGCAAACAATCCAACACTCAGCAAATTGAAGACCTCAAGAGACAGCTCGAAGAAGAAATCAAGGTTTTCAAAATCCCCTTCAATGTCTAAAATGTTTGCTAAAGACATACAAATTCACTATTGTAATAAACAACTGGTCGCAAATATTTGTTTGTTTTTGTTTGTGTTCAGGCTAAGAATGCCCTGGCCCATGCAGTTCAGTCAGCTCGTCATGATGCTGATCTGCTGAGGGAGCAATATGAGGAGGAGCAAGAAGCCAAGGCTGAGCTACAGCGTGGTATGTCCAAGGCAAACTCTGAAGTGGCTCAGTGGAGAACCAAGTATGAAACTGATGCCATCCAGAGGACTGAGGAGCTGGAGGAAGCAAAGTAAGAAACAAACAACATTTAAAAGTTTTGTCTTTAGTAATTAGACACTTTTCTAAATTTTCTGCTATAGTTTGTGGCCTGTAAAACACATTTAAATACAGTTTAATGAATGATGCTTCTGATGTGTACTATATTTTCTATTTTGATTATTACAGGAAGAAACTGACTCAGCGTCTGCAAGATGCAGAAGAAGCTGTGGAAGCTGTTAATGCTAAATGCTCCTCTTTGGAGAAGACCAAGCACAGGCTGCAGAATGAGATTGAAGATCTCATGGTGGATGTGGAGAGATCCAATGCTGCTGCTGCTGCTCTGGACAAGAAGCAAAGAAACTTTGATAAAGTAAGGAGAGAAAGTACATTTTGTCATTAGCTGGAAAAATTTGCCATTTATTTACAAAGCGAAATACCAGCAAACTGCACTGTTCTCATTGACCATTTGGCCTTGTTAAATTTAACCAGGTCCTGGCTGAGTGGAAGCAGAAGTATGAGGAGACCCAAACTGAACTGGAAAGTGCCCAAAAAGAAGCTAGATCTCTGAGCACTGAACTCTTTAAATTGAAAAACTCATATGAGGAGTCATTGGACCACCTGGAGAGTATGAAGAGGGAGAACAAGAATCTCCAAGGTAAGAGTGGTTTTCACAACTCCAAACCATTACTTTAATTGCTTGTATTTGTGAGCTTATATGTTATTTCTATTGCACAGAGGAAATTTCTGACCTCACTGAGCAACTTGGTGAGAGTGGGAAGAATATTCATGAGCTGGAGAAACTACGAAAACAACTGGAGCAGGAGAAACAAGAGACACAAACTGCTCTTGAAGAGGCTGAGGTATAAAAACAACCATTTTCCCCAAAGTTCTTATTCATTTGACAACTCTTTGATTTAAATCAAGCTGTTGTTTAAAGCAATTGATCATTCCAGATTATTTTAAGGGAGGTCACTTACCACCCCACAACACAGGGCTAAACAAAAACTTTAAATGTCAATTATAACAAACACCCATTTTACTCTTCATAGGGTTCCCTTGAACATGAGGAAGGCAAGATACTTAGAGCTCAGCTGGAGTTCAATCAGGTCAAAGCTGATATTGAGCGTAAGCTGACAGAGAAAGATGAAGAGATGGAGCAGACCAAGAGGAACCAGCAGAGAGTGGTGGATACCCTGCAAAGCTCACTGGAATCAGAGTCTCGCAGCAGGAATGAAGCACTCAGGCTGAAGAAGAAGATGGAGGGAGACCTCAATGAGATGGAGATTCAGCTCAGTCAGGCTAACAGACAGGCATCAGAAGCCCAGAAGCAACTCAAGGGTCTTCATGGACATATCAAAGTATGACGAATCTTCAAATCAAGATTCTATGATGCTAAGGTGAAATGCAACATTGTTCTTCTGTCTTTTTATTTTTAATTTGTACTTTACAGGATGCCCAACTGCAACTAGATGATGCTCTTCGTGGTAATGATGATCTCAAAGAGAACTTCGCCATTGTGGAGAGACGCAACAATCTGCTGCAGGCTGAACTGGATGAGCTGAGATCCATGGTGGAACAAACTGACAGAGTAAGGAAACTGGCTGAGCAGGAACTGCTGGATGTCAGTGAGAGAGTTCAGCTCCTGCATTCTCAGGTATGACACATCTGTACTAATACTATGCAAAATAAAGCCTCTTAGCACACAATATAATCAAAAGACTATATGAATGTCAACATTGTCTATGTTCAGAACACCAGCCTGTTGAATCAGAAGAAGAAGCTGGAGGGAGATAATACTCAGCTTCAGACTGAGGTTGAGGAGGCAGTGCAGGAGTGCAGGAATGCTGAGGAAAAAGCCAAGAAGGCCATCACTGATGCTGCCATGATGGCAGAGGAGCTGAAGAAGGAGCAGGACACCAGTGCTCATCTGGAGCGCATGAAGAAGAACATGGACCAGACCATCAAGGACCTGCAGCACCGTCTGGATGAGGCTGAGCAGATCGCCATGAAGGGAGGCAAGAAGCAGGTCCAAAAACTGGAAGCCAGAGTAAGTTTTTAGAAACAAGTATACAGTGTTTTCTGTAAAAATATTTGTTCTAAGATTTGACATTTTTATACAAAAAATGTTACACATCTGTTAGGTGAGAGAGCTGGAAAGTGAGGTGGAGATAGAACAGAGAAAGTCCAGTGACTCAGTCAAGGGGATTCGTAAATATGAGAGACGCATCAAGGAGCTCACCTACCAGGTAGGAAAAATGTTGCCTACTAAAAATTTTGCCCCTGGTTGATTTGATCATGTTATTTGTTGAAAATACATAAAGTGCTGTCTTACAGTATTTAAATGTATATTGAATATACTAAAAACATTTTTTGCTTTGCATAGACTGAGGAAGACCGAAAGAATCTGGCTCGCCTGCAGGATCTGGTGGACAAACTCCAGCTGAAGGTCAAATCCTACAAGAGAGCTTCTGAGGTTGCGGTGAGTATTTTCCCCCACTGGTGCCATCATATTATACGACTTTTGTAGTAATTGCATCTTTTGATTTTCACAAATGCTGTTGTGTGTAATCTTTAGGAAGAACAATCCAATTCCAATCTGGGCAAGTTCCGTAAGATACAGCATGAGCTGGATGAGGCAGAGGAGAGGGCTGATATTGCTGAATCTCAGGTCAACAAGCTGAGAGCCAAGACTCGTGATACAGGATCCAATAAAGTAAGAGTAGGCACTTAAAACAAGTGATTTTGGTCAGACACACACACAAAAAAAAAAAACTCAGAAAAGCCACAAGTAAATAGTCACAGTTGAGTCAACTTGATAGGTGTCAACTCTAGATCGGCACTTTTTAGTGATTTTACATTTACATTACATTTAGTAATTTAGCAGATGCCTTTGTCCAAAGCGACTTACAAATGAGGACTAAAGCAAGCGAGTCATCATGAAGAGGAAAAAAAACAATGCAAGAAGTTCTCAAAATACAAAGCTCAGGCATTGCTCTGAGTAGCATAAACCAGACAAGGAAGGATTAAAGGAAAGGAAAGATTTTTTTTAAAAAAGAGGTTAAGTGCTCACGGAAGAGATGAGTTTTCAGCTGTCTTTTTAATGTTGTCAGGGATTCTGCATTCCGGATGAAGGCGGGGAGATCTTTCCACCAGCAAGGAACCGTGAATGAGAATGTTCTGGAGTTTTTAGGTTCTCTGTGATGGTACCACGAGCAGTCGCTCATTGACCGATCGTAGGCTTTTGGTAGGGATGTAGACTTGTAGGAGCTAGAGAAAGTAGGAGGGAGCTGAGCCTGTGGTAGATCTGTAAGCAAGCGTCAATGCCTTGAACTTGATGTAAGCAGCGAGTGGTAGCCAGTGCAGAGATGAAGAGATGAGTGACGTGGGCCCTTTTGTGCTCTTTGAAGACAAGATGAGCTGCAGCACTCTGAATCATTTGTAGAGGTTTAGTTTCAAATGATGGAAGTCCTGCCAGAAGAGCATTGCAGCAATCAAGCCTAGAAATGACCAGGGCCTGTACGAGAAGTTGTGTTGCATGCTCAGTTAGGAAAGGTCTGATCTTCCTGATGTTGTGCAGTGCACACCTGCATGATCGCGCTGTCTTTGTCCAAGAACTGAACCCTGAGAAACCCTTGTGGTCAGTTGATGTGCTTTGGATACCTCGCCTCTCCATGCGACCCTGAAGGACCTACCCGTGAGATAGGATTTAAACCAGTGGAGAGGAGTTCCTGTGATGCCCAGTGATGAGAGGGTGGACAGAAGGATCTGATGATTCAGTGTCGAAAAAGAGGAGATACTTGAATGTCTTGAAAAGTGTTCGTGTGTTAGAAGCGCTGTTGACCTTGTTGTGGAAATATGAAGATTTTGTGGCATGAACATCAACAGAAAAGGAAGAGGGAAGAGATTGATACATAGGATCAACCACGATAGGATCATAAACTTTAGGATATGAATAGCAAGTAGTTTAGACAACTACACTTAATGAAATGCATTTTGATATTTAACAAGTGTGGCTATTGAAAAAACCATCAATATTGATTAGAGGTGTAGAGTTTAAGCCATTTTGAACTGGATCCGCTTACCTTTTTACCATTTTTTCCTTTTTCTTCCTAACAGAAGGGGGCTGATGAAGAGTGAAAATATTAGATGGATCTCTCTAAACATTGATTGCTGTGACAATCTCTTCTGTAGTTCTGTAGAATAAACCAAACATGAAAATGAATACCTCATCCTCTTTTTTTTTAACAATGTAGACATTGCAATATCCCAACATGATCCTGAACACAACAGTAAATCAGTTGCCTGAATGTACTCTATGTGCCACAGACTAGGCTGTCTAGTCTAAGTTCTAATTCAAACTCGAAATGTTCTTAAATTGTCATTTGAAGTAGGTCAACCATACAAAGATACAGGGAGTTTACCAGTTTTACCAAACTAATACAAACCACATAATGCAGCTTAAGCTGTAAGCCACTGACAATTACACTGTATGTTTTGACACAGCTCATCCTCAGGGAATAAAATAAAATGAAGGCATTATGATTTAAAGTACACATGGATCTATTATAATGCCTCCATCAAAGCCATTAAATTAGATTTATTCAGTTTTTGATGAGCAGTAAAATGCAGAAAAAAATTCAAGTACCATATAATAATAGCCAACAGACCATTTCATCTCTATGGTGAATTATCATTCGAATTACAGGCAATATAAATTATTGTTGTGAGCAGCAATCATTGATAGTCTAAGAATTTAGGTATACAGTTCAGCTCTATTCAGCAGAATCTCTTTCTCATCAAGTATGTTGGCAATATATTAATTCTAAACCTAAAGTAACCTCCACAATTCTGTGAATGTGAGAGCTGCAATAGTCAGTCACCACCACTTGAGAGCAGCACCACCATTAAATCTCATATGATGCATTGTTTCTAGGAGTCCATGTAAAGCAGGGTGGAGCAAGTTGTCACAACTTTTTATTCCTTTAATTTTTCAGTGTAGGTTTATTTTTGAACATCAATTCATGAATGCACAATTTACAACTAAAGGCTTCAAAAATCTTTTAACATTTCCACTGGTATTGCTTAGGGAAAAATGTTTTTACTACCTTTGCTACAACTTTGCAATAAGGTTCAATTTGTTGTACCATGTACAACAATGTATCAATTTACATAAATGTTTATGCTATATTTAAATACACAAATTTTCATTAACTTGTTAAAAGTTTGAAAAAATGTATATGCAGAAATTAACATTAGCCTATATTCCTATGCTGTAAAACCATTGTTCATTATTAGTTCATGTTACACTGTAAAAACGGCAATTAATAAAATGTTGGAAGAGCAAAAATATTTAAGTTGAACTAATATTCATGCTTGGGATTAGTTAAGAAGACATTATATTAAGACCGCAAACATTTATTTGAAAAAAATTAAATGAAGGGATATTTTCAAATCCAGTCAACATTTAGGATGGCTATTGTTGACTGAACTAATAAACACAAATCTAGTTATTATTTTGTAATAGACAAAGTATTAAAGGGTTAGTTCACCCAAAAATGAGACCTGCCCTGGACTACCGGGACAACAACAGCAATCGGAGTCTGAACGTGGGAGGAGGCCGAAGATCATGCGGGTGCTCGTGGATGGCATCGATGGACATAATGCTGCAGTCTTCCCTGGATGCGCTGAATCCATGTGTGGCCTCCGGTTTGGATTCCACCTCACACGGAGCGACACGCGAGGAAATCTCCGGAACTTTGACGCATGCCAGCGGTGAGCTTTCATCACTCATGCCACCGATGCTGGGGATCTCTACACCGGTAAAGCGGCCTGTTCGTGATAAACGAAAACTTACTGATCTCAATCCAGCTATCAGGAAACACCTTAAAGTCCCACTCCGATCATATTTTGAGCTATTTTTAAACATTCTCAGTGGTCTTTAAATGATGATTATGCCGTTTTTAGCCAAAATCACAAAACCTGTGCCGTTTTCTGGGACTTCTCTTCAGCAGAGCGGCAGTAGCTCATTAGCAATTCGCCTCTGGGTTGTGGGCGGAGCCGTTGGCTGAAGCGAGATACATAGGCAGCAACAGCCTCTTTCTGTCTTTCTTTCTTTCTGTCAACACAGAAAACATTTCATCACTGGATAGTTTTTTTCGTTTAATTAAAGTGTTGTTTTATGTCAGCTGAATGTCCGGAACGCTTTTCAGAGAAGATAAGGCAACTTATTTAGCACAATTCACACCCAGCGGCAATTCAGAAAAAGAAAAAAAAATCTCAGAATGCTCCACATGAAACTTTGGTCTTCCGACCTTTTACCGCCGTGTCGATTTATTTTGATTAATATGTGCGAGGGAGAGAGAGCAAGACAGCGCTTAGTTTGGAGACGGTGAGGTCTTGTTTACATTTTCGCCTGGCTCCGAAGACAGAGAGTGCGCGCGCGCGCGTCCGGGTCTCTCAACATGTCCTGTCACAAGCGCAGCAGTTCATCTACATTACTCACCGATCAAATAAGACTTTGGCGGGACAAAAATTCACTTTGGCGGGCGCTAAAACAAGTTCAATGCAGGAAAATTCATGCGTGAATTTAACTGAGTAGTACATGACCATGCACTCGCACAAATGCGACCACATAAAATTTTAACTCGCACATTCTCAAAAAATGGTCGCAGTCTGGAACCCTGGAACGTAATCCATTCATCTCTCACAGCAACATGTTTTGGTAAAGCATGAAAGCTAATACCAATATCTCTCCTCTTAGCATTGCAACCCGAACCTGAGCGGGCGGGGCGGAGGGGAGTATGAGCTTGTGGCCCCGCCCAGTGGAGTTACTACGTCACAACTCCAGTCTATTTTAGCCGGCATTTTAACGTCTGCTACTGATTCACAGCCATTTGAATGCAGAAATACTGAGAAATACAACTTTGAGCTTATTTTTCTCAAGATATGTCCTCTAGCATAAGAAAAATGCCACAAGAACATGTTAACACCTAGAAAAACATGATTTTCATCGGAGTGGGTCTTTAAGTTTACAGTTTTAAGTTTACAAACTCTAAACCATGCAAAAATTCTATGGGACCCACGCTCCAAACCAAGGGGATTACTAGGCGGACACATTAATATCCGTAGCACTGTCTCAAAGAGCGATCAAATGGAACATCTACTAAATAATTCCAACCTGGATTTTCTTGGTGTCTCAGAAACGTGGTTATGTAAATATTCCCCAGAGGCAGCTGTTAATGTATCTGGATACAATGTTTTCAGAAAGGACAGAGACAAAGGGCGAGGGGGAGGCGTGTTAATCTATGTGAAAGACACAATCAAATGTAATCTGATTGAATGGTCGCCTGTATTAGATATTGAATGCCTTGGACTGAACGTTTGGCTATCCCCTGAAATATTATTTATTTTAATTTGCCTGTATCGTCCACCTTCATCTACCATTGCTTTTTATGATAATTTACATAAACTGTTAAAACAATGTCAAGAAAGAAAGGAGCTAATTTTAATAGGTGATTTTAAAATAAACTGGGAAAATAACTCTGACCGGAAAAAACTTAAAGACATAACAGACAAATTTAATCTCACCCAGTTAGTTCTTGGTCCCACCCGCATCACTCACTCCTCTAAGACGCAAATTGACTTAATGTTTACAAACAGACCGGAAAGGATAACAAAATCATACAATTTATTAACAGGTTTATCTGACCATAATATAACACTACTGGGAAGGAAACTCACCAAAAACCGTTTTAAGAACACAACCACAGTGAAACAATATCATCTGAGTATTCCTAAAAATGATATGGACAAATTCAAATCTGCTTTAAATGATATCGACTGGACTGATCTTTTGGCTTTTGAAGATATAGAGAACAGTTGCAACCTGTTTTCAAGCACTGTTAATACTATAATATCCTCATATAGCAGAAGAATGACACACAGACCAAGACAGAAAATGAGGCTCTCTGGAAACAGATGAGGGACAGAGATTCCTCACTAAAGATTGCACTTAAATCAGGACTCAGAAGTGACTGGTATAGCTATACATCCCTCAGAAATAGAGTAGTAAGGAACATAAGGAAAGCCAAAGCAGATTTCTATATAAAAGTAATTGATGATGCAAAGGGAGATGGGAAATTAATCTGGAACAATCTTAATAAATTAATTGGGAAAGATACTCAGCACTGCGCACCAGCACTTGAACTGAAATTAAATGGAATCATAACCAGAGAAGATGACATTATAGTAAGCACTTTTAAAAAAATAATTATCCAATCAGTTGAGGAATTGGCACAGAATTGCATTGCTAGTAATATAGTGAGTATTCCTACTGATATTGACAAACCTGTTTTTAGAATTGAGGAAATTAGTGAACTTGAGGTTGAGAATACCATAAATTCATTAAGGAACTCAAAAGCTAAAGATGCCTTTGGTCTTGATTCTGTATTTTTTAAAACTCATAAACAGTTTTTAATTAAACCTCTTACACATTTAATCAATTTATCAATTAAACAAGTTATTTTCCCAAGTTCCTGGAAAACAGCTGTGGTAACCCTCATTTTCAAGGCCGGTGATAAAACACTGGTGGAGAACTACAGGCCCATCAGTATATTACCTGTAATATCCAAGGTAGCAGAGAAATGGGTGGCGAAACAGCTGACTAGGCCTACTCATCTTAATAAAGGCCATACACCACTGCACCCAATGCAGTTTGGCTTTCGAAGTAATCACTCCACAGAAACAGCCAACCGCTTTTTTATCGAGAACATAGGAGATCTAGATAAAGGAGGCGTGGTGGGTGCAATATTTTTAGATTTAAAAAAAGCATTTGACACCGTCGATCATGACGTTCTTTTGTCAAAACTATCCTATTTTAATTTTTGTGGGAATGCAATCAAATGGATGAAATCATACTTAACTGACAGAAAACAAAGCACACGTATTAACAACACTCAATCTACATATCTAAACTGTAAAATAGGTGTCCCTCAAGGATCTATACTGGGCCCCCTTCTGTTCAGTCTCTACTGTATATAAATGACCTGCCCACTGTTTGTCCATCTGTACATTTACAAATGTATGCAGATGACACAGTCCTCTACGTGCATGCTAAAAATAAACAACAAGCTGCACACCAACTGACTGAGGCCATGAGCAAGGTATCCATATGACTAACCAATTCATGCTTACACCTGAACATAAGTAAAACAGTATGTATGTATTTTACAAAACAAACTACTGTGACTCATGACCCTGAGGTAATTGTTAACCAAGAGAAGGTTAGAGTGGTATCTGACTTTAAATATCTGGGAATCATCCTAGATTCACAACTCTCATTTAAAAAGCATACAAAAAAGGTTGCCAATATTGTTCAATTTAACCTGGCAAATTTTAAGCACATAAGATCATATCTACCAATGAAGGCCGCAAAGCTCTTCTTGCATGTGATGATCTTCTCACATTTTTCTTACTGTTTAACTAGCTGGTCGCAAGCCAATAAAACAACATTGCAACCATTGGAGTCACTTTATAAACAGGCATTAAAGACATTGGACCGTAAGGGTAATAGCTATCATCATTGTCACATAATCAAAAAATACAACATGTTTAGCTTTGAATACTTCAGACACTTTGCTGATGCCTGTCTTGTCTTTAAGGTACTCCGTGGGCTCGCTCCACCACCACTGTGCCAGTTTATAAAACCGAAAGATAAGGTCAATAGAGTAACCAGAGCAACCACTAGAGGGGACTGCATAGTTCAATATAGACAAAGTAGGATTGGAAACACAGCCTTTTCTGTCAGAGCCACAATTTTTTTGGAATAGTCTGCCCAATGAGTTAAGGGAGTGTAATAGTCTCTCCTCTTTTAAAAAAAACAGCTTAAATCTTGGATTAGGGACAATTACAATTGTAACCATACACCAAATACTTAAGTCCATAAAACATAGTTTGCTTTTATTGCCTTTTTTTTATTTTATTTAATTTATTTATATTTACTTTTTCTTTCTTTCTTTATACTGTATTTACTTTATACTGTAATTAAGTTGAGGGTTATGTGAGGTGAACAATATATTGTCTGTTTGAGGGTATGCTCATATTGTTTTAAAATTCCTGCTGTATTTATTACATTACTACTGTATTTATTAAATTTATAGTGTATTTTTATTGACTTTTGTATTTTAGGGTGCCTGTTAAGACCTGGCTAGGGACAACAGATGGAAACTAGCACTTGTAGCTAACTCTGGCTTGTTTACAGCAAGTAATTTGTTTGTTGATCAATGAGCATTGTCCCTATCAAATAAATAAATAAATAAATAAAACCTTAAGTTTATCAAGCGAAGAGAATACTTTTTGTGCGCAAAAACAAACAAAAATAACGACTTTATTCCACTATTCATTTTCTTCTGTGTGGGCCTCTGAGTGAGCTCACATAATGTAACAGCGCAGCGCTTCTGGGTTATACGTCAGAACCTAAGGCTCACTATTGGCCAGCATCACACACATGACCAGCGTCGGCCAAGATTTCACTCCCAAAAAAGGTTTTTTTTGTATTCAGTTGTTCGATTTGTGAGTTCAGTGACATCTGTGAGGAAAATACATATTCTAGCCACCTTGCAAACTATCTTAAGCAACATGAGACTGTAACATGCCCTTTTACAAACTGTACATTCGAAACCAATGTATTATCAACTTTTAAGATCAGACCCTTCTTATTAGAGCCGAAGTCCAAGCTCTTGTTCTCTCCAGACTGGACTATTGTAATGCTCTCTTAGCGGCATGTACTATCAAGCCTTTGCAACTGATCCAGAATGCAGCAGCGAGGGTGGTCTTCAACGAGCCAAAGAAAGCCCACGTCACTCCTCTCTTCATTAGTTTGCACTGGCTGCCAATAGAAATCAAATTCAAGACAAATTCGCATCAAATTCAAGGCACTGATGTTTGCCTACAAGATAACCACTGGCTCTGCACCCCTACACCTAAACTCGCTAGTTCAGACTTATGCACCCTCCAGAAGCTTGCGTTCTGTAAGTGAACAACGCCTTGTGGTGCCATCATCCCAAAGAGGCATGAAATCACTCTCACAGACCTTTTCCTGGACTGTTCCCAGCTGGTGGAATGCCTATCTCAATTCGAGCAGCTGAGTCTTTAGCCATTTTCAAAAAATGTCTAAAGACACATCTTTTTCGTCAGCACCTAACCAATTAATAGCACTTACCTTTTCTATTCTTTACTCTTCTATTTGTTTTGTTTTTCTGATAAAAAAAAAAACCTTGCTATGTGAAGAAAAGAAATGACTTTCTATGACTAAGAAAAGCATTCAAGTATGGTCAAATTGTGTTTACCACAGAGTAGGTACTAACCTTGAACCTACGCCTTAACCTAACCTTAACCCATGTAGTTACCATTTATTACCAGCATTCTCGTACAAATTTGGACACATAACGGTAATTAACATGATTAGCCATTTGATTGACTACATTATCAAACAGCTAATAATGTGTTGCTAATGTAACACAAACCATGTTCCCATTTGCCATCTGCCTTCAAAAACTCAGCATCCTTAGAAACACTAGAAACATCCTTAGAACAACTTAGAATGTCAGTAAAGAAAGGCTTATATGTTCATCATAACATCGTAATATACATGATAAACATAATTCACCCGCTATATTGCTAAATGTACACAATTTTTCATATCAACAGAAAAATATACGGAGATGGCATGGCTTCTCTTGAGACCCCCTGCTTCGCAGTTAATGATATGCTAAAGCCCACCCTGCATGTTGATCTGTTTTTGAGACTGTCTTAGATTTTTTGACCGTTTTAAAGGGATACTCCACCGAAAAATGAAAATTCTGTCATCATATACTCACCCTCATGTTGTTTCAAACCTGTATGAATTTCTTTCTTCTGCTGAACAGAAAGGAAGATATCTGGAAGAATGTGAGTAACCAGACAGTTTTAGATACCATTGACTTCCATAGAAAGAAAAAAAAAATACTATGGAAGTCAATGGTATCTAAAACTGTCTGGTTACTGACATTCTTCTAGATATCTTCCTTTCTGTTCAGCAAAAGAAAGAAATTCATACAGGTTTGAAACAACATGAGGGTGAGTATATGATGACAGAATTTTCATTTTTCGGTGGAGTATCCCTTTAAGGAGAAAATAATCAGCAATGGTGTTGACTCATGAATTTACACATGGCTAGTCTTAAAGCAAATTAAAAACAACAGATAAACACATAAACATTAAAAACTTTATTTTCACCACAGGGGGATGTTTTGGGTGAGTAACTACATCTTGCAGACGTGTGATAGTTGATAGACACACAGTTGTGGAAGTTGCACTTACAGTTTAAAAAATGTTAAGACTTTGAAAAATGTGTCAAAGAGACTGAGAAAAACTGTAATGGTTCTCACATATTATGACCATGTGACCATAAGTTTAATTCAATATTTATGAAATATGTTATTTAAAAAAAAAAATCCTGTCAATTATAACACTGAGCAACTAAAGATCAAAAAGAAAAAGCATTGGTTTGCATTACCTTCATCGGTGCTTCAGATATGTGTTGGATCTTCTCCTGCAGGGAACACAGTGTTTGTGTGTGGCTGAGATAGAAAAACCAGAGACATAATAAGAAGAGATAATGTCTTCTTATGGAGAACAATCAAATTCAGATAGATAGATAGAAAGAGGTACATCATGCAAATATGAATACCTGTATTCTCTGATTCTCTGTCTCCATGATCCAGCTGGCTCGACCAAGGGATAAAGAAGAAATGACAAGCAACTCAATCAAAGGAGCAAAAGCATCATGTGACATCCATTGGACACTTGTCCACGTAAATCAAACAGACCCCCCCTTAGTCTCCATTAATAGCCTGCTCAATGGTCATGAAGTACAATGGGTCAAGTTATTGACCCTTTGGTGAGCTGAGACGACAAAGGGCCTAAACAGCTGAGAATGAACCGCCTCCGTCTCAGGTAAGAGTGGGGATGGGAATGTTCCACCTCGTCATAGCAAGAGATGGACCTGGCAGCTAAAGGAAAAGAGACAGGATGTGAAGGTTCTCCAGATCTCCTGTTAATCCAGTGTTAAGGAATTAATTAGGAACTCGTGCTAAACACTAAAATCATGTAAGCAACATGCCACAAATAATTTCACTTTTTTTAACCTTCAAGACCTATTAATAAGAAAAACAAACAGGCAGAATAAACTTATATATCCCTAAATATAAGTATACAAATATTTATTGATTATAAGAATATATGACAGGATGTTGTATGATTTATACACAAAGTTGCTTGCAACAGTTTAAGCAGGTTAAGAACATTTACTTTTAGCTGCATGGCATAAAACCGAAATTGAGATATGGCTTAGTGCAATTATCAAATTGCAAAGGCTGTGATTTAATATTTCTTACACACAACCAGCTCATTATGCACCAGTGTTTGTATTTGTGTTAGCGTTGTAATTATACTATAATATTGTAATTATAGTACAATATTTCTTCTTAGTTTTTATTCAGTCATTTTACATTTTTTATTAGTAATAATATGAATTATTATTTTATAGCCATGTTGATATATAATCGCAAAATTTTACCTACAGCCCTACAAACAAGCACAGCAAACCTGATTATTTTAAAGGGATGGTTCGGAGTAAAATCAACCTAGGGTCCTTTGCACCATGACCTCGAGCCAAAACCCCCCCAGAAGCCTTTTTTTCCCTTGGTTGAACATTATTAAAGTTAGAGCTTATTTAGAGATATCAGCCGAATGGCTTAGTGCAGGCGCTAATGGAACCTAGGTTGTATCTCGTAAATTACCCCACTAATAATGCCCAGAATGATACCAAACTTCTACAGTAGTACAAATAGGTTCTGTACTCATAACATTGTTAAATTAGAGGTAGCCATAGCTTTTGAAAGTTCAAGGTGGTTAAACAATATCTCAAGCATGGCAGAGAGATTAGAGGTCATGTAATAGGTCATGTAACTTAAGTAATAAGAGTTCATGCAAGTGATGGACGACTACAGATGAGACATGTCCTACATACTATCTGATCTCTTCTATCACAGAGGCACTCAAAGGAATTTAACAGGTTATCTTTGTCCTCAGGGCTAAAGTAAAAAAAAACAATGCCACGTAAACAAGACAACTTGAAGGGTATGGCCCCTCGGTCAGCTCTCTGAGGGACAGCAACAGACTTCAAGCACTTCAACATCAACAGACTCATTCATTGCTTCGAAGCATATTGGGGCTATACGTCAAGCTTTTAGCCTGGGCACATGATGCAGCAGATGCACAATGTATTTAGAAAACCCATACTGGTCAGAGAACATTTAGATATAATAGATTTTTTTATTAATATTTTTTTTTTAATGTTTAGAATTGTACTGTTTGAAATATTTTATATCATTTTGATACATGCAAAATGTTATTTTTTAAGTTATAAAATGTTGGTAATTAAAATGACAACTGCACACTGAACTAAAATCTAATTTAAGGAGCATTTTACTTTTTAATAATCCAGTGAGGAAAGAGGTGTACGAAGTGCATGAAGTGTACGAGTGAGAGTGATTTTGAATGAGAGATGCAGTTTGCAGCTTTCTTATTCCTTTTAACCCTCTGGGGTCGACAAACGCACCAACGTGTTTTGCTGGGGTTTTTTTTACATGGCAACGAAATAGACTTAAAATACTGTAAACTGTAAAATGTCTAATTTTTTATGTGTCCACTGTAAGACTGAAATTACTGTAAGACTTGAGAAATGAGATAAATGCCAGGCAGTCTACTTGAGGCCCTGAGAGGACAAAGGACCTCTCTGGAAATTAACATTTGAACTCACCCTTGAAAGTCTCACCTCCGAAGCATCCTAATCTACATTTCATTCCCTCATCACCCACTCCTTCTCCCCCATGCGAAGATCACCAAAAACTCACCCAAGAACCTAAATGATTTAATGTGAATGATTATCATCGAGTATTATACACCAGAGTCCTGCACGGGTCCATTTTTGGAGACCCGCCCCCGCCCGTACCCGCAAAGTTCAGCACCAGATCTGACCCGTCACCCGTGATAATATCAAAATTAAATCCGCACCCGCCCAGACCCGTTAATATTTGGCCCGTTACCCGACCCGTGCCTGCGATAAACCACACAGGTGAGGCGTTCATGTAACATGTAAGGGTGCGCTGCCAATAACGCACCTAAAAGCTGTCACAAAGAACTGGGAAAAGTAATGATTATTAATATGTCAAATATATCAATGAGACATTTCAATTGTTTATTAATAAGCGCGATCTTCGCAGTAGTGAACGCGCCAGAGAGAAATGCACATTTCATACGGATTATAAGCAGATAACAGTCTGTTTTCTTTCGTTTTGAATTGTTTTGTTTAAAAGTACACATTTCATGCTTTCTATTTCTCAGGTCTGTGAGGCAAGTAGCTTATACGATGAGTTTCGGTTAATTTAAGAGACGATCAGTTCACGCGCGGGCGCCTCCGTGTCCTGATTAAATTGCCTGCTATATTTACTTCTTATTTATTAAATCCAGGAAATTGGTTGATGAAACATTGATTAAAATTAAGATACAATTAATACAAAACGAAATTCACTTTAAAGAAAGGTTTTCTACAAAAACAAACTTAATGAAGTGGTCAAAATCATGTCTGCCCACTCCATTTGTCTCACGATATTCGGGATCATCTTTATTCATGCTTTTCACTTTTCATATAATCAACATGAAATTTTAAAAAAAGTATATTATTTTATTTAAACATGAATATGAAACTAAATCGTTTTTTAATGACTGGGCTACAACACATAGGCCTATTAGCCTACAGTAGGCTACAGAGAAATTTAATGTCGCAACTTGGTCGCACTAAAAGGGGAGAAAAAAATGTATTGGGTCGGTCCTAAATTGACAGGGTCGGTCGGGTTACGGCAAACAAGAATATTTTTAAGGATGGCCGGACTAAAACACATATTTGTGTACAGTATGTGTAATGGTAATTTAGACATACAAATATTGCACATATTTTTCATCCCCTACCCGCCCGCAAGGAGTTCATTATCCGCCCGCGTCCCCGCCTGTGAATTTTAGGAATGTCACAATCCACCCGTTTTAGCCACTTTTATGCGGGTACCCGACCCGTTGCAGGACTCTATTATACATGATTGGTATCATTTGAAATGTCTCAGTGCGACTGGTACAAATGTCTCATTTCTAAATAAGTAAAACAAAAGGTAATAAGGTTTTTAAGAGTTTAGTGATAACTGGCACTAGCCTGACTACATCAGACTTCGTACTTCCGCTCAATTTCAGTTCGCTTCTGTACTCAGTCTGAGATAGCGACCTATCTCCCAGTTTTCCTCCGGCCTCAAAACAGCCGGCCAATCAACGAACAGAGGGCGGGCTGAGAGCCGTGACGTAGACGCTAAGCGCCGAGTTTAAGATTGTAGTTTAGGTTAGGGAAATCAAAAACGACCGCGGATATGGAGACACGGGATGCAATTCGCTCTGTTGTGGAGAATATTCCCGGCATTTGAGAACTGAAGCTTTTTTTTTTGCAAACACATCACCAAACGTTATGTGATTGGCTTACGGGTAACCAATGATTTTAAACTTCAGACAAGCGCCTCTGTCTATATAATAAAATGCAACGAGAAGATTGTTTTTTTTTCTTCTGTATTTCAGATTAGCCCGTGTCCTCTCAGGGCCTCAAGTAGACTGCCTGGCATTTATCTAATTTCTCAAGTCTTACAGTTAATTCAGTCTTACACCACTTACAATCGAAACAAAACTTTTGAAAAATAAAACCGGGTATAGGCGCGCAAAAAGCCTTCTTCAGGGTGTTTGCGCCGCCACGCTTGGGTTGCTTCTCCCCATGTCTTTTAATTTTCTATTATGAAATAGCCAGTAAAATAAAGGCTTTTTAAATAATTTTGAAGAAGAGTGCCTAGGATCTTCTCTTTTCTACATATAGTATGGAATGTTTTGTCAAAAATAAAGTATATTGAATTATCAACTAAGATGTTATCAGAGTGTTTGTTCCAATGTATATTCAAACGAATGAATCCTTAACTTTGAAATACGTATGATAAAATGTATGCTCTTTACAAAGAACGATTACACTTGAAATATTGTTAAAATTGTAATTGTTGTTGATTTACATGTGAAAATAAATAGAATACAATAAAATACAGTATGAGATTTAACTGCATAGTTACTAGAAATGTTTACCTTGGATATTATACAATTTGCATGCATACAAAATAAGTCTTCACATTCTTTACTTGTGGTACTCTCAGTGAAAGGCTCATCATGCAGCTCATTATGCGGGTCATTGTCTTCTCAGGTGTGAATCAGAGCATTATTCATGATCATTCACGCCCCCACGCATATTGCCTTTCCAAACAAAACGTGTCTTACAAAGTTTAAATCAATGTATTGTTTTATGTGAATGATTAGGCAGGATGATTTTCAGATCATTTTGAAGCAAAAACGTCTCGGTTATGTATGTAACCCTCGTTCACTGAGTAGGGAACAGAGAGGTTACGTCGTGACGATAAATGGGGTTTCGCTTAGAAAGTCTCTCATCTTCGAGAAATAAAACGAGCCAATGGCAAAGACATGACATGGGTCTGCGGAATTTGCATTGCGTAACTCCACCTTACCTTGTGGGTATATAAGCGGAATTTGCATTGCGTTAACTCCACCTTACCTTGTGGGTATATAAGGAAGTACGCTGGCAACATGCAGATATGTTTCTTCGCTGAGGAGCCGAGACTGAACTCCGGCGTTCCAGCGTTCCAGCAGAAGTGGCAGGGAGACGTAACGAGTTACGTCGTGACGACGAATGGGGTTGCCAGTCTAATCACGCCACCTCGGCTTTCTTCCAGTGCCCAGCGTAGGTCTGAGATCCCTGTTGTGAGACTAGCATGGACGAAGGACTCCTACTTAACACGGGAATACCAAGGTACACTGGGAAGCATATCTCAGTGGGAATATGCAATCAGTGCCAGCCTGAAAGGGGGGGACTTAGGGAGCTGCATATGGAGAATCACTGGGGTGTCCAGTCGCAGGTGGAATATTTCAACCCCAGGGGTGGCAAGGTGGCTTGCCAAGGGAAAGACATGTTCAGAGAGGCTTACAGTGGAAATACACATGTGGGGATCGCCCAGAGGGGGAACCATGCACATAGCGGCACCTAGCCAATCACGAAAGCTGCCGGTGGCATAACTCTGCCACCGACGTCAACAGTGCTGGAGGAACTCAGGGCCTCTCGGGGAGGCTCACCTGAGGAGAATAATCGCACGTATCCAGTCCGTGGAGTGGAATGGTGAGCAAGCAAAGACATTAGTCGGGTCCTAGTACCGGCTGGTTGAAGCGAGTACGTGAGAAGACACTGGCTCCACTCGGAGGTTATAGAACCTGGAGAATGTGTTAGGTGTCGCCCAGCCTGCAGCTCTGTAGATGTCTGTTAGCGAGGCGCCATGCGCTAGAGCCCAAGAGGAGGCCACACTCTGGTAGCCCTTGTTCCCTCGAATTCCAGGCACGCTTCGTCAACCGAAAATGCCTGCAGGTCCCCTACCCTCTTGATGGAGGCCAATGCAACCAGGAGCGCTGTCTTCATTGACAGGAACTTAAGCTCCACTGATTGCAGAGGCTCGAAGGGAGCACTCTGCAGGGCAGTTAAAACCACTGAGAGGTCCCAAGAGGGTACGAGAGGAGGGCGAGGAGGATTCAGTCTCCTCGCTCCTCTCAGGAACCTGTTGATCAGGTCGTGCTTTCCCACGGACTTACCTTCAACTGCGTCGTGATGTTTTAGTTTAGTTTAGTTTATTTATATCAGGACAATGTGCAGTTCCATTAAAAAGATGGCTGCACCAGATTTAGCACTATGCTAATTTCCATCTGTAGTCCTACACAGTTAAAATTACATAACAGAGTTAAAATTACATAGTAAAGGCAATTAACCTATATATAAAAACATTATAAAAAAAAATTGTTTACAGAGAAGGTACAATATACAAATATAAAGTGCAAATTACCAAAATGTGTGCAAAATTAGCTAGTTGCAATGTTATAAGGTGCTAAATATATGGAGTGCAACAGTTTTTTTTTTTTTTTATAACACACAAAACACAATACAGTGTAAAAGCCATCAAATGGTACCCACGAGGGTATCATCTGATGGCCAGATACCCGTCTGGTACTTTTAGTGTGAATAGGACTGGTGGTCTAAAAGCCAGTCTTTGACTGTCCGTGAGAAGCTATAAAAATCTGCATTGTTCTTTAGATTGTCTGGAAGCCCATTCCATTCTTTGATGGCTTTATAGGAAAAGGCTGATTGAGAGAAGGCAGATTTTCTTTTGGGTACATTGCAATCACCCCTGGATACAGACCTCAACGCTCTGTTTGTTAGTTCAGAGCGTAGCTGTACATATGTTTTTAAAGGGGGTGGGGCAGCATCATTAAGGATTTTATGAACCAAACGGATATCAGAATACCTGATCAGGTTGTCAAAGCTTAGTATACTGTACTTTTCAAGTATATTGCAGTGATGGTACCGCCGAGGCTTTTTATCAAGGATTTTCAAGGCCTGATTATGTAATGATCTAAGAGGGTTTAAAACAGTTTGTTTGGCTTGAGACCATGATGACATACAGTACAATACATGCGAAATAATCATGGCCTGGAAATACGATTTTGCTGCTTCCAATGATAAAGAGCCTCTGATGTGCTGGAAGTTTGCGATGTTAAATTTCAAAACACGGCATACCCTTTTAACATGATTTTTAAAATTTAGTACAGGATCCAAGATCACACCTAGGTATTTAACTTCTTCTACATTTTTGATCATGTAACTAT
This sequence comes from Leuciscus leuciscus, assembly GCF_965113295.1. Taxonomy (NCBI): domain Eukaryota; kingdom Metazoa; phylum Chordata; class Actinopteri; order Cypriniformes; family Leuciscidae; genus Leuciscus; species Leuciscus leuciscus. The sequence continues at coordinate 32,399,751 of NC_138735.1, forward strand.
CCACATAGATATTTGGGAGAGCACTTTGAATTCTTATGTTTGAAAAATACATTGTGACCGTTTTCTCTGTATTCAGTGTAAGGCAAGACTTGTTCATCCACTCTGTAGCTTTGTTCATTGCCACAGATAGTTTAGCAGCGACAGAATTGACATTAGAACCGTGAGTATATAAAACCGTGTCATCAGCGTACATCAAGACCTCCACGTCATCGCAGATGGAAGGCCCCAGAATAGACCCCTGGGGTACCCCTGTAGTACAGGATCTGAACGGTGAAGTTTTATCATTTATTCTTACACACTGGTAACGGTCTGCTAGGTATGATTGAAGCCAACTAATAGTGTTTGCAGCAAGATTGAAATTCCACAGTTTTGTCAGCAGCACTGAGTGGTTAACGGTGTCGAATGCCTTACGTAGATCCAGAAAAACGGCCCCCACCACCCCTCCCTTCTCCAGACTGGATTTGATCACCTCGAGGAAATAACAACAAGCTGTGTCGGTGGAGTGTTTGGGTCGGAAGCCAAATTGCATGGGATGTAACATATTTCCATTGTCGAGGTGCTCAATCAGCTGTTCGGCGACTATTTTTTCAATAACTTTAGAAACAGCAGGCAGTATACTAATGGGTCTATAATTCTTAATGTCCTTTCTATTTCCTGATTTAAAAATGGGCGTGACAATTGCAGTCTTACAGGACGAAGGGAATAGACAATCTCTAAACGATTGATTAATTATGTGCGCAATTGGTTCTGCAAAGTCCTCTATATTTTTTTAGTAACAACAAATCAAGACCCCATGAGTCCTTTGCTCTCGAGTTAGAGAGTGATGTAATAACTTTGTTGACCTTGCCTTCATTTACACATTCAAAGTCCAGTATTTCCACCAAAGTGGGTTGTGGTCCTCCTGTGGAACCAGCGGCCGTGGCCCCAACAATGGCTGCAGATGGTGTTAAAAGCAGCTCTGAGGGTTTACTTAGTTCCAGAATTGAAGTGATGAAGTAGTCATTAAACATGTTGGCAACCATTAACCCTCTGAGGTCTGAGCTGTTTTCTGGGCTCTGGAGGTGTTCTGACATGCTCTGACATTTGTGTTTTTTTCTGTTACTTGTGACATTTTCATGGCTAAAGTCTAATTACACTGTATTCAGCACAAACTCTGCTACAATAATATATCAGCAGCATGTATGTAAAAGTTTGTAGTTTTGAGATAATGACATTTATGCGTGGTTTGTGAAAATACAAAAAAAAATTCTCACTGAAATAAGGCCATGAAACCCATACTGATTATTTCTTCACAAGACTTTTGAAAATTGTATGACATAGCCTAGAATATTTGCTCCAAAACTATGTGAAAATCACCCTGACTGCTCATTCAGATAAGACAATATATTGATTTAAAATTTCTAAGACGTGTTTTGTGTGACAAAAGCCATATGCGAAGAGGTGTGATCATCTCATGAATATGTAAGGTTTTAACACCTGAGAAAGACAAAGACACTCCCCTAACTGCCCTATTAGGAGCGATCAGGCCCTGTCATTCAGAGCAACCTTGCACAAAGAATGAGGAGATTTAAAAAAGAATGGCTTTTAGATTGTTTGGATTTATTTACAACACAACACAATCCAAAAATCCAAATCCAATGATCCAAAGATAGAGACCTTTGTGCCATTCCTAAAAACATTGTACATACCTTTCATTTCCAAGGTGTTTGATTTTCACTTTACCATGTTCATGTACAGAGACTCATGTGAATGTTGAAGTCAGCAGGACTCAGTTGCATCTGGTCCCTGAAAGAAAAAAAGAAAAGAAAAAACTGTGAACATACTGATATCAAGAGAAACTATAGGGCTGCACGATTTTGGGAATAGATTTTAGATTTTTCTGGTTAAAATTTCTTTTTAAAATTCACAGAATACACACACACACACACACACACACACGTTTCCAACAATATATAATGAACACCAGGTTTGTTGTGCCTTGTAGGCATAGGCTACGCAGTGCTGCATAAAATAATAATAACAATAAATTAAATCTTCCAAAAGATTTCAAGAACAACTACGCTAGAGAAAAATATATTGATTATCATATGTTACTTCAAATGTTTCCATTCGTTATGATGATATGAAATGAGATAATAGTAAAAACATAAAGCCTAATGTTTGGTGCATTTTTCCTTTCAAACGCAATCGCGCTCCAAAATATGATACATTAAAACCCACAGCGCGCTCCAAAATATGATACATTAAAACCCACAGCGCGCTCCAAAATATGATAGCCTACATTCAAACGCCATCGCGCTCCAAAATATTAAACATTATGGTTATACATATCTATGTTTGAGCAGATATCCACAAACAGTATTTAACAGTAAACACGGGTCTAAATAGTATAATATTCACCATATATCTAGCAACAGTTCAACTGCAATGTGAAGTTTATGCAACAATACCATAAACTAATAAGTAAGAATTTCTTACCTTACATCTTTCTTGTCTTCAAATCGCGTTCTTCTTCTTCTGAGGTAAATCCATGTAAGCTCACAGCGTGTCTTCCAAACTCGACGAAAAGCAGAGACTTGTGAAGTGTTTTGGTGTTTTGTGTTTGAGGTAACGAGGGCGTTCGCGTTCCATGTGGAGATTTGCATGTGAATCTCTTTTGCGCGAGTGGGCGTGTCGAATTAAAAAGTAATTAGCAAGCGTTTGAGATACTGGACATCCTGTTGGTTTTATACAAATTACTTAAACAGAGAATATTTGTTTTCAGTTTGAATCCGATCATTTAAAAGTACACACTTAAATGTGTATAAAGGTATATGGCTCATAAATGTGTGAGAAGTATTCGCTGAGTTTTGTTTCAGTTTATAGACGTGCTCAAGAAAAAAAAGTTCACCGCGACGGAGAGGCAGAACGCACACCCTGTTTATTTTCTTTATTTTACAAAAGCACAATGTTTTGATTTGATTGTAAGTGGACACATACAAAAGTAGAAATATCACAGATTATTTTTTTATATTTCTTTTTTCTGTATAACCATAAATGACGGAGTAATTTAAGTTTATGTTGCTGCTATGTGAAAAAAATCCAGCAAAACGCGTCGGCGCGTTTCTCGACCTCAGAGGGTTAAGCTGACCTTTGCAGTGGCTTGTGTTCCAGGTGCGAGTGTTTCATTGTTGTCAATGTTTATGTTAAGTTCGATAGGTCAATTTTTAGTCCGTTCTTTCCCAGATAAATTGTCAATACACTTCCATATCATTTTACTATTCCCTTTAGCCTGTTTAATTATTTCTAAGAAAAAGTCTGCTTTAGCTCTTCTGAGCTGTCCTGTGACTTTGTTTCTCAGGCTTTTGAAAATCAACTGGTCAGTCCCCAACCTTGACTTGAGATACTTTTTTAGGGCAGCATCTCTATCTTTCATTAAAAGCCATAACCTCTCACTTAGCCATGGTAAGGTTTTTTTACTTTTAAATTTTCGCGGCTGCCTTTTTGTGTATTTAGAGAGAATTTGAGTAATTGTATTTTTAAGAGTACTACAGGCCAGCTCACAGTCTTGGCCACAAACTAAACTATTTTGGACTGTAGTTTTTATTTCAATATCCAAGAGCTCCATGTCACGCTTAGGAATAAGTGATAAATAGGTCTTTTCTCTATTTTGATTTCTATAACGGGTCTTGGAGAGTTTCCTAGAGACCAGAGTTAGATTATGGTCCAATAAACCGGTTATTAAATTATAGGTTTTATTGACACGATCTGACTTATTATCAAATCTAGCAATGTTTTAGTGGAGCTAGTTATTCTAGTTGGATTCTTTATCATTTGAGTTAGATTAAACTGTTTGGCAAGGTGCCTTAACTTATTGGAACGTGTTTTATCCAACCAGTTTAAGTTAAAATCCCCCATAAAAATAGTTTCCTTGTTGCTACAGACTTTGAATACATCTTTTAACATACCGAAAAATGCATCCTTCTCGTTAGGTGGCCTATATAATACTATAACATTAAAAGACATTTCAGGGGATAAACAAATCGTAACTCCCACACATTCCAAGCCATTTTCGGGAAGAACCATCTGCTTGCATTGGATATTCCTTTTAACATATAACAGCACACCACCTCCTTTTTTATGTGGTCTGTCTCTTCTAAATACATTATAATTTTGAATACTATAGGCACCTGCAGGGGTATTTTTTTTCAACCAAGTTTCGGTGAGCCCTAGGTAGTCCAGATTTGAGTCATATAATAATTTTTCCAATTGTTCCGTTTTAGATGGAAGACTTCTAATATTAATGTGACCACCAAAAATCCCCTTTAGTTTAGCTTCAGGGTCCCATAGAATTTTTGCATGGTTAACAGTTTGTAAAAGTTTAGTTTGCAATTGTCTGTTTGATACCTTAGTAGTTGTAGGTTTTGGTGGTGGAAGTTTTATCAGCCCTGTCGCTAGTCCAATGAGCCCCGCTGCTCGTGGTCGTAGCTCCGGTGCTAGACCGCTACCCGCCGCTGGAGATGGAAGCTCCGAAGCTAACCTGCCGCCAGCTGCTGATGTTCGTGTCTCAGGTGCCAGCCCGCTACCCGCCGCTGGATGTGGACGCTCTGATGCCAACCCGCCGCCAGTTGCAGGCGTTCGTGGTTCAGGTGCCAGCCCGTGGCCTGCCGCTGGAGATGGAAGCTCCGATGCTAACCCGCCGCCAGTTGCAGGCGTTCGTGGCTCCGGCGCTAGCCCGCGGCCCGCTGCTGGGTGTGGAAGCCCCAATGCTGGCCCGCCTCCCACCGCAGGTGGACGTGGTTCCAATACTGGCTAGTCTGCCACTAGCCCCTGCGGTCCGGGATTTAGCTCAACATCCCCTGCCAGCAGAATCATTACTACAAAGTGCAATAGTGCAGTCCGGATGTTCAACGTCCCGTTTTCTCTCCTGTATGTTTCTTGTACTCTTGAATGCCCTTCATCCAGAAACTTAGAGTACAAAAGGAGTTGGCTACGAGCTACTGGAAAATAAGCTCTTTCGTTCTCCTTAGGTAGAAACAGGTGACGATACAAGCAGGAGAGGACGCAGAGTGTTAGCAGGACAGTGAATGTCACATTTCTAGGTGGATTAAGGATAGTAAAACACTGAACAGTCTTAAAACGAGTTATAGGTTTAAAAAACGTAGGGTTAAAATTGCAATGTTCCGAGCGTGACTGCTACGACCATGCTGCGGCGGCCATCTTTTTTTGTGTGGCGACAGTGGCAACATACACTTTCAGGGTGGAGGGAGACAGCCTTCGCTCCAACCCTTCTTGCAGGAAGGAAAGCACGACACTGATCGGGCATTTTCTGGGGTCTTCTCAGCGAGAAGAGCACCAGGTGACGAAGAGGTTCCACTTCAACGCGTAGGCATGTCTAGCGGAAGTGATGGTAGTGAAAGTGAAATTGTGAAGTGATGGTAGCCACCACCGCTGGTGGTAGGGTACTCAAACCTGACTTGTCCCATCCAGTAGCCACACGTGGAGGTTCCAAAGATCGGGACGATAGGGTGCCCTGTCCCTGAGAAAGGAGGTCCTTCCTCAGAGGGATTGGCCAGGGAGGTGCTGTCGCAGAGTACTAGTTTGGAGAACCAGGTCCGGTTGTGCCAATGAGGGGCAACCAAAATGGGTCTGTGCAAGAAGGCTCACTGGGGGAAACACATATTTGCGAAGGCCCCGCGGCCAGCTGTGCGCCAAACAGGTCGCAATGGGACGAGTCGTGGGAGGCAAACAGGTCTACCTGTGCGTTCCCGAACTGATCCCAAATCAGCTGAACCGACTGGGGATGGATTCTCCATTCTCCAGGGAGAGGCTGAAGCCGTGAGAGCTCGTCGGCTGCACAGTTCAGGTCTCCCGGGATATAAATAACCCGAAGCGACCTCAGATGCTCCCGACTCCATAGGAGGAGATGGCGGGCGAGTTGCGACATACGGCGGGAGCGCAGACCACCTTGTCGGTTGATGTACGCTACTGCCGCGGTATTGTCTGATCGGACTAGTACGTGCTGACCCTTGAGCATGGAAGCGGTGCAGGGCGAGACGTACTACGGGGTGAAGGTATGATGGCAGGTTGGAAAAACTGGTACTCGGTGTGTGCCGTGTTGCCATGCCATGCTAGGATCAGCCAGTCGTCAAGATAATTCAGGATGCGAACCCCGTGTTGCCGTAGCGGAACAAGGGCTGCCTCAATGACCTTCGTGAAGACACGAGGAGACAGGGCTAGACCGAATGGGAGAACCGCGTACTGATATGCCCGCCCCTCGAAAGCAAACCGTAGGAACGTTCTGTGTCAAGGAGAAAGGAGATATGAAAGTAGCCGTCCTTCAAGTCGATCACTGCAAACCAATCCTGTGGCCGCACACATTTGAGAATGCGTTTGGCCGTGAGCATCTTGAACAGAAGCCTGTGGAGGGATCGGTTCAAGACGCATAGGTCCAGGATTGGCCGTAACCCACCGAATTTCTTCGAAGTAGGGGCTGTAGAACCCGGACTTCATTTCGGCTGGAGGGACAATCTCGACCGCACCTTTCGCCAGTAAGGTAGCGACCTCCGTATGCATGACAGGGGCATTGTCATGCGTATGTGTAACCTACGATAGTGTAACAATAGTGTAAAGTACCCACCATAGTGTAACGGACTCCACGCTTGTGCGAACTGAATCGCATAGCCGAGCCTGATGGTTCTCTCGACCCAGCAGGACAGGTTGGGAGCTCTAGCCAGGCTCCAAAAAATGTAACCAGCGGGGTCATGGGAACCACAGACGTACCTTCGGTGGGGCAGCGAAGCGGAATGACCGGCCCAGACATGGGTGCCGTAGCGACCTGGTGTGGGGGCACGGTCATTGGCGCATCCTGACAGAGGAGGCCAGGGAAGGACCAGCGTTCCAAGGGGGCCTGCTCTGAAAGGGGTCTGGCGACAGAGGGGGACGAGAGTGGCAAGGCTTGTGAGCGGCGCACACTGTCATCCGGGACCTCTGGGGGCTCGGAGGAAAGGGCATCAGTTCTTAAAAACAAAACATTCTCCGGAGGGCCGGGGGAAGGAGTGGCCCTGCTACAAGCTCCTGATAAGAACTGAGCCCTAACTCCAAGCTGCCCGTCTCAGGAGTGCTGCTTAACCTGGCGTTTTAGCCGGCTAAGGGGCGGAGAAGGGTGGTGCCGCCCTCCTGCAACCTCCTCTTACCCGGGGCGGAGCAGGAGGGGAGCAGCCGCAGGGAGGCGGCCTCGGCGGGAAGCAGACTAAGGAAACCGCACGGACGGATGGCCGTCAGTGCAGAGGGGCCTCAATCTACTTCTGGGCGGTTGAAAACTGTTGAAAACCGCCGAAGAGCCCAGCCTGGGATATGGGGGAGCTGAGAAAATGAGTTCCCAGACACCCTCACATCAACCTGGCTGAGCCCATTCCTGGACTACACTTGTGGACATCACCTGGCCCAGAGATCACAGAGATTTTTTTTTTTTTACTTATATTTCAGTTAATGTTCATTTCAAGTAATGAAAATGTTTATTGTTTTAGTTATAGTTAACTATAATAAGCTTGTTTTTAACCACACTGTTTATCTCAATGAAACTATAAAAAAAAAATATATATCTGCTGAGTCATTCTGTCAAGAAATGTTTCCTTGCCACTGTTGTGTTTAATCAGTGTGCCATTGTTCTTCTTAATGCTTAAGAATTACACCTACTCCAGCTTTTAAATCCAATTTTTAGTAGCAAAACTAGCTGCATGGTCTGAAGAAGAAGACAGGAAGTAGAGACACAATGGATTCCTATTTAACCCAACAGATGCAAGACCATTCTAGCGCACCAAGTGACAAAAGGAAGCTCCAATTACAAACTTTATTAGACATAAGGTTGCCCCCATTTCTTACATTCATCCTCCTGAGTTTTAATAAACAAGGGTAAAAAGACAGCCGCGAATGAGGCTCTGTAAAGGATGAGGGGGCTAGAATAGATTGCCCAAGTGCTAAGACTAAGTAAGGTGCTTGTTGAGAGGGTGCAGAATAACTGAGGGACGAGAGGTCATGGCAGGCCAGAAACCTCACAAAAGGTCTTGAGTGATGGCTCACACGGCTCAACAACAAATAAACGCTGTAGAGCTGTTTAGAAACAAATCTGGGGCTAAGACGATTAGTTTGACCTGCTTGCCATGTTCTATCTGTTAAGAAGGAATAATTATAAGCATCTTCGTGTTAACTGATGCACAGAAAAAGTAACACTGCTGTAATGCATTCGGAATATATTAACTTCTGTAAACATACAAATTAGATTTTGTATCTTACAGAATCCTATTCATGCATTTGTTTTGGAAATCTTTGTATTTTACTCTGTAAATATTTTTGAAGAAAGAATGGGTTTGAACATGGATGAAGATGAATGAAGCTGTTTTTTGAATTACTGCTAATGAACTTGTAAAACACATATGATGGATATAGCTTTGGGAAGTCAAGAAAGGTCATAGGAACAAACAAGAACAAGCAAGAGTTGCAGCTATCTCTGCATTAGGCGAGAACAAAAGGTCGCAAGTGCAGATATTCATTGTTGCCATTACAGCTGTCTACTGACAATTTTATTGTTCCATGACAGCCGTCTTGTTCGTGAAGCATTGTTACCTTGTCTTGATCCTTGAGCACAAAGATAAACCTGTGAAATTCCCAGTGCATGCCTGAGTCTCTTTAAGGACAGAAAATGACACAGTTTAAGAAAAGCATCATAAGTGCATTATTGCTGGAATCGAACTGTCAATTAAGCAATTTTATTAAAAAAGGATTGTGTGAATGTTCAACTATGGTTCAGATACATACAAGAGTCTCTAACTCTATAATGCTTAACGTACATTAAAAAAAAAACAGACATGTTGTGAATTTGGCCTATGAAACTAACTATAAAATATGAAAGTGGAAGTGTACATTTCAGTATAAAAAACTTTAGTAAAGATCTGATATCTTTCAAAAAGGAGATATACATATAGGACAAAAATAGCATCATTGTGATTTAGATCCTTTCTGATCGTGTTGCATTACCATTTCCACATGCCAAACTACTGTGACTCACACAAAGATTTTTTCAGGCACCCAAAAAGAGCTACACACACAAGTGAGCCGGACCATATACAGATGGTCAACGTCACACTCATTGTGCCTCTATATAAAGAGATAAGTTACAGCACAATACTGCAAGCTCACATCATTGTGACATCTAAAGGTAAGAGCACACATAATTTAGATTAAATTGTTCATGAGGACTTCTCATTAATTATGTTTCTTTTTTATTGAAAGGACTTGGACTTTCTTGGGTTTGGATTTAATCTGGTAAGGCAAGCTTTTATAAAGGTCAACACAATGTGTATATAGTATATTGTATGTTATAGTATATGTATGTTTTATGCAATATTTTCTTTTTGAATGCAATCATTTCTGTTGAAAGACCAATAAATAATTAGAAATATTGTATATTTATAAATAATTAAATTGTATTTAATTGTAAACAAGTTTTACAAGTTCTAAGAATTTTGTCATCTATTTTTCAGTCTGATTGAAAGATGGTGGATGTGATGTCAGAGTTCGGGGCAGCTGCCCCGTTCTTACGAAAGTCAGACAAGGAGCGTCTGGAGGCCCAAACTCGCCCCTTTGACATGAAGAAAGAATGCTTTGTGCCCGACCCTGAGGTTGAGTACGTCAAGGCCTCCGTCACCAGTAGAGACGGTGGCAAAGTCACTGTTGACACTGAATTCGGGAAGGTAAGATCTAATCTCTGCATTGTTGTAGATTGTAGACAGAAGTAGAGAGTGACTGTCAAAAAAATGTTGTTATCCACAGACAGTAACTGTGAAGGAGATTGATGTTCACCCCCAGAACCCACCGAAGTTCGATAAAATTGAGGACATGGTGATGTTCACCTTCCTGCACGAGCCCGCTGTGCTGTTTAACCTCAAAGAGCGTTACGCAGCCTGGATGATCTACGTGAGTCGAGTCTTAAAACACTTCTCTTTATCTTGCATGAGCAGATCTAAACCTTCTGTGAATATTTTACAGACCTACTCTGGGCTCTTCTGTGTCACTGTGAATCCCTACAAGTTTTTGCCAGTGTACAACCAGGACGTCGTCAATGCCTATAGAGGAAAGAAACGAAATGAGGCCCCTCCACACATCTTTTCTATCTCAGACAATGCCTACCAGTACATGCTGTCAGGTGATGATCTGACTTGTAATTTTTTGTTGATTTCTAATGCAGTTTCAAATGCTAAGTTTCTTATGTTTTATTTTCTCACAGACAGAGAAAACCAGTCTGTCCTCATCACGTATGTAATACATTTTATGATGTACCAAAGTACTCCTCCTTTTACCAATATTTTCTATGCTGCATTTTATCAGCCATTTAATTAACTGTTTTTATTTTAAGTGGAGAATCCGGTGCTGGAAAGACTGTGAACACTAAAAAAGTAATCCAGTACTTTGCAAGCATTGCAGCAGCATCAACTGGCAAGAAGGATCCATCAATGGAGAAAAAGGTGCTTAATTTCCAAAAAATGGGTTATTATGGATGGATGAACACACCTTCCATTTAATATAGCATACAAAAATAATTACTAAATTAATGGTCTTCGTTTATTAGATATTAAAGCCACAAACTGTCATAATTTGATACTCCCTTACTTACCATATTGCAATGCATTAACACATGAACAAAAAACATTTTTGTTTTCCCATTTAGTTTTCTACAGTGACTTAGGTTCTCTATGGATTATTGTTATTATTATTACAAGACTAAATAACGTCTGAAAATATATATGGCTGTTAACTGAAAAGAAGGTACATCAAACGTTTTACACACCTATTGATAAAATATGATTCTCAGGGTACTCTGGAGGATCAAATCATCCAGTGTAATCCTGCTCTCGAGGCTTTTGGTAACGCCAAAACCATAAGAAATGACAACTCCTCCAGATTTGTAAGTGGGGTTTACATTGATGTTATTATTCTATATTGGTTTCCATGATATGTTATATGAGCATGTTATGTATTATATCATATATTGGTTTATTTACAGGGTAAATTTATCCGTATCCATTTTGGCCACAGTGGAAAGTTAGCTTCTGCTGACATTGAGACTTGTAAGTACTTCCCAACATCATTCCAACAAATCACACATGGATGAAATGTGCAACTGTTTTGATATTCATCTATTCATTTATCAATTAATTTAGATCTGCTGGAGAAGTCTCGTGTAACTTTTCAGCTCAAGGCTGAGAGAGACTACCACATCTTCTATCAGATTCTGTCCCAGAGAAGACCAGAACTGTTGGGTAAAATTACCCATCATATCTATTAACATTGCCATCTCTAATTAGAAGAGTCTTTTCTGATCTATGTTCCCATTTCTCCTTAGAGATGCTGCTCATCACCAACAACCCCTATGACTACGCTTTCATCTCCCAAGGAGAAACAACAGTGGCATCTATTGATGACGGTGACGAGCTGGTAGCCACTGATGTGGGTGTTTGTTAAAACATAGGCTGTTCACAATACAAGAACAACACTTTTAACAACCCGTATGACTGCGTTTCTGCTTGTGGAACACCAATTGATAATGTCTTCACTGGTTTCCATACAATAAAAGCAAATAATGATCAGGGGCTGTCAATAAGTATAAAAAAGCATCATAAAAGGTCCACACAACTTGTTTTTCTGAAGCCATGTGATTGTGTGAGGAAAATTACCTTTCTTTTTCATTTTGTCTTCCACAGAAGAAATTAAGTCATACGGGTATAGAATGACCTGAAAGAGAATAACTGATTCTCTTGGCCAGTCTATTCTTTAAAAATTAAGACTTCTAATGTACTTGCCAAAAAGAAGAATATGAAACATTTGCCATAAAATTTTACATGCTCTGTACATTTGCTGTAGGAAGCGTTCGATGTTTTGGGCTTCACCCAAGAAGAGCAGAACAGCATCTACAAGCTGACTGGTTCCGTCATGCACTACGGCAACATGAAGTTCAAACAGAAGCAAAGAGAGGAACAGGCTGAGGCTGATGGGACTGAGGGTCAGTATAACTTGGAATCTCAGCTTCATAAAGGAAAAAAAGTCTAAGACATGTTGTATATAGACTCATAGCTCTGTATTCTAATTTAACATGTAGATGCTGACAAAATATCATATCTGATGGGCCTAAATTCAGCTGACTTGATCAAGGGTTTGTGCCACCCAAGAGTCAAAGTAGGAAATGAGTGGGTCACCAAGGGACAGAGTGTCCAGCAGGTAATGAATGAAAATAATATTCTAAGGAGTTTTCAGCATCATAGGTTCACTTTCGAAGACATACATACAAAATATTTAATGTATCTGAAAAATCGCTTTCTAGTTTGCAATGTGTCAAATTCTGCAAAATTCAATAATTTCTTTATTAGGTGTACTACTCTATTGGTGCTCTGGCAAAGTCAGTGTACGAGAAGATGTTCCTCTGGATGGTTGTGAGAATCAACCAATCCCTGGCCACCAAACAGCCTCGCCAGTACTTCATTGGTGTGCTGGACATTGCTGGATTTGAGATCTTTGATGTAAGCTGAAATCAACTGATTTATTTTATTCAAGAACAAATTCAACAAGAAGTGCAACCTGTTTGACCATTGTGATTATACAATATATTCCACCTGCAGTCCAACACCTTTGAGCAGCTGTGCATCAACTTCACTAATGAGAAGTTGCAGCAGTTCTTCAACCACCACATGTTTGTGCTGGAGCAAGAGGAATACAAGAAGGAAGGCATTGACTGGGTGTTTATTGACTTCGGCATGGACTTGGCAGCATGTATTGAGCTTATTGAGAAGGTGGGTGAATACTATGTTGATAATTATACTGTGAGGGCAGGGCTCGACATTAACGCTTGTCCGCTTGTCCGGAACAAGTGGATTTTTTGAAGGGACAAGTAAAAGAGAATTTTACTTCCCCGACCGGACAAGTAGCCTGATTAAACGTCAATGACAAAAAAATAACTAGGGAATCACTAAAATGAGAGAATGATTCTGATTGTATTATATTTATTGTTATTTATTTATTTATTGTACAGTTTAGCAACCAACATCCTGCCAGTGCCAAAATTCAAAATGTGTTTTAATATTTTTAACATATGATACAGTTTAGCAACCTCACACGACGAGTGCCGTTTTCCTGAATACCATCACGACTGAAAATGTGACATTGCTTTCATACAACAGTTCAATAAACAGTCAATATTGACTGTTTTTGTTCTGTTTCAGCCGCGAAAATAGTTCCAAACAAAGATCACAGCAAAACCGTAACGCATCTCACAGCAACACTTAACCGTGTTTCATTACTGAATGATTCAGCGTTTTGAACGAATTGGCTTAGTCAAAGATTCAATGACCCATTCATAAACATCTGTCTCATTCTTGAATGAATCAGTTGTTTGAATGAATCATTTGAATGAATGTCTCGCTCATTAAGACAGTCGCCTGCCTGCCATGTTTAAAAGTATCATTCTTTCCAACGTTTAATTTGTATATTCAAAAATATTTAAAAACAATCTCATAAAATTATTTAATGCAGTTGTACATTTTCAGTGTAAATGATTTAATTTGATCAGCCCTACCTAGGGTAATAACAGCCCTATATTATCTAATTAGGCTAATCTAATTTAATTTATTGATCAAATTAAAAAATTTAAAACGAAAGATGAAGCATACGTTTAGATTGGGGGGGGAAATGCTCTTTAAAGGTGCTGATATGACAATATGCAGATTTAAATATATCAGAGCTTATTGAACACAGATGAGAATATTTCTTCAGAGTAAATTATATTTACAGCACACACACACACACACACACACACACACAGAGAGACACACACACACGCACAAAAATTCCGGACAAGCAACTTTTTTACTCCGTCAAGTGAATGACAGATTTACTTGTCCAAAGGACAAGCACATGAAAAGGATTAATGTCGAGCCCTGTGAGGGTAAAAATCATATTTTTAAGTCTTAACTCTTGTTAACTCTGTCATTGTAGCCCATGGGTATCATGTCCATCCTTGAAGAGGAGTGCATGTTCCCCAAAGCCAGTGATGCAACTTTTAAAGCTAAGCTTTATGACAACCATATGGGGAAAAATCCAAACTTCCAGAAGCCTAGGATAATCAAAGGTAGACCAGAGGCCCATTTTGGCCTCGTTCACTATGCTGGCACTGTGGACTACAACATTTCAAACTGGCTGGTGAAGAACAAGGACCCTCTCAATGAGACGGTTGTAGGGTTTTTCCAGAAGTCAACTCTTAAGTTGTTGCCTGTTCTGTTTGCTAATTTCGCTACTGATGACTCAGGTAAGCACACACTGACATACAGTATAAGCACTATTTTTACTGTTAAATAATAAAAAATATATTTCACAGCTGCGGATTCTGGAGGAAAGGCTGCCAAAGGTAGCAAAAAGAAGGGTTCTTCCTTCCAGACGGTGTCAGCCCTTCATAGGGTAAGGAATATTATAACACTATATTGTCTCACAAGGTTTTATTGCATATTAATCTAAATCCTCTGTGATCTACCAACAGGAGAACTTGAACAAGCTGATGACCAACTTGAGGTCAACTCACCCTCACTTTGTTCGCTGCCTCATCCCCAATGAGAGCAAGACTCCTGGGGCGATGGAGAATCCTCTGGTCATGCACCAGCTGCGCTGTAACGGTGTGCTGGAGGGCATCAGGATCTGCAGAAAGGGATTCCCCAACAGGATCCTGTATGGAGATTTCAAACAACGGTTAGTATGAAGGCAAGGAAAGACAAGGCAAGGCAAGTTTATTTATATAGGACATTTCATATACAATGGTAATTCAAAGTGCTTTACATAGAAAAGGATCTCTCTTTTAATCAGAAAATATCATGCCTGAATCACTAAATTTGGGGCTCCCCTGTCTAAATGGAAGAGTCAGAGATCTTCGGTTCGCGAGACACACTAATAGCAACTCCCTGCTTCCTAGTGACCCTCCTACCCATCAATAGGGTGGAGTATTCTAACACGTTCTGCCTCTGATGGCTTGTACCTCCGACCCCTTAATGGAGTGGAGTTATCACCAACCGTCTGCTTTCGGTAATACACCAGCCTGCATCCAAGAACCTGGTGTCCCACACTCACGTCTGAGTGCGTGCGTAAACTCACTGTCTCTCTTCCCAATTTTCTCAACACTTCAAACCAGACAGCCCTAACCAAAAATACAAATCTTAACCAAAAATAAAAACAAGGATAATTAAAAGTTTACAGTTATAAAAAAGAATTATAAGAATAAAAAGATGATACATAGATAACATAAAATGCAATCAGTCGGACGTACAGTGGCACAGTGCTCATTCAGTAAATGCAGAGCTAAACAGATGTGTTTTGAGTCCGGATTTGAATGTGACAACTGTTGGAACACATCTGATCTCTTCTGGAAGCTGGTATGAAACAAAATGGCTTTAATGCCTTACAAAATAACATTATGTATACATTTTATTGCATACAAGTTATTGCAAGTTTCAACACTCTGTTTGCACAATTAAGTATTTGCTAAAAATAAATACATTAG
This sequence comes from Leuciscus leuciscus, assembly GCF_965113295.1. Taxonomy (NCBI): domain Eukaryota; kingdom Metazoa; phylum Chordata; class Actinopteri; order Cypriniformes; family Leuciscidae; genus Leuciscus; species Leuciscus leuciscus. The sequence continues at coordinate 32,415,322 of NC_138735.1, forward strand.
TTAATGTGTGTTGTTTTTTGTGTAGATACCGTATCCTAAATCCTGCTGCTATCCCTGAGGGACAGTTCATTGATAACAAGAAGGGTGCAGAAAAACTTCTGGGCTCTCTGGACATCGATCACGAACAGTACAAGTTAGGACATACTAAGGTATTTTTATATTAACATTAACTTTTTCCAAAGCCACTTTTCCACTGTCATCCTTTTTGACCTAAAATTCTTCATTATTCAGGTCTTTTTTAAGGCTGGTCTTCTGGGTGGTCTTGAAGAGATGCGAGATGACCGTCTTGCACTTATTATAACTGGAATTCAGTCCATGGCTCGTGGTTTTCTATCAAGAGATGAGTTCCAGAAAATTGTGGAAAGAAGGTTAGATTTTAGCTTTTCAATCTTTAACATATTCTCCAAGTTACATTTATAATGCAAGACTGAACAATCTTATTTAATATCTACAGAGATGCTCTGTTGGTGATCCAGTGGAATGTACGTGCTTTCATGGGTGTCAAGAATTGGCCCTGGATGAAGCTCTACTTCAAGATCAAGCCTCTGCTGAAAAGTGCAGAGTCCGAGAAAGAAATGGCCAACATGAAGGAGGAATTCACCAAGTTGAAGGAGGCTTATGCCAAATCGGAAGCCCGCAGAAAGGAGCTTGAGGAAAAGATGGTTTCTCTTCTCCAAGAAAAGAATGACCTGCAGCTTTTATCACAGTCTGTAAGTTCACATGGGACTACAACTCTGGACTTTTCACATTCCAAACAAGTCAGAAAACAAAATAAGTTTTAAAAATTTTTGTTGATAGGAGCAAGATAATCTTGCAGATGCTGAGGAGAGATGTGAGGGTCTGATCAAGAGCAAGATCCAGCTTGAGGCCAAAGTCAAAGAAATAACTGAGAGACTGGAGGATGAAGATGAAATGAATGCTGAGCTGACTGCAAAGAAACGAAAGCTGGAGGATGAATGTTCTGAACTCAAGAAGGACATTGATGATCTTGAGCTCACTCTGGCCAAAGTGGAGAAAGAGAAACATGCCACTGAAAACAAGGTTTGTTTTCAACACTGAACCTGTTAGTGATGTTAGAATTGTGTGTTAAGAGTCCCTTGATACAATGACACATTTCTACAGGTTAAAAACCTGACAGAAGAGATGGCAGCTTTGGATGAGATCATCGCTAAGCTGACCAAGGAAAAGAAAGCTCTTCAGGAGGCCCATCAGCAAACGCTGGATGACCTCCAGAGTGAGGAAGACAAAGTCAACACACTCACCAAAGCAAAAACCAAACTGGAGCAACAAGTGGATGATGTAAGAGTCATAAAAAATAACACTAGAATTAAAATCAGAAGCTTTTTTAAATAATTGCATAATTATTTTTATATTCTTTGGATGAAATTTAGCTTGAAGGTTCTCTGGAACAAGAAAAGAAAATTCGCATGGATCTTGAGAGAGCTAAAAGAAAGCTTGAGGGTGACTTGAAGTTGACTCAAGAGAATGTGATGGATTTGGAAAATGATAAGCAGCAGGCGGAAGAGCGGCTAAAAAAGTAGTACATTTTAAAAATAAAATTTTAATATTAAAAGATATTTGGTAACACTTTACAATAAGGTTCCATTTGACTTTAGTTAACTAAACAATTTAACAAACTAATAATGAAAAAAAAATTCTAAGCATTTCTTAATCTTAGTTAATGTAAATTTAAACATGTCGTAACATTATTAAAATAAAATGTAATATTGTTATTACTGTTTATTCTATTAAATGGGCCTGAGCTAATAACAAACCAACAATGACAAGTTTATTTTTTATTAATAATTATTATAATAATTATTGTTAACAAAGTTTAATAAATGATGTAACAAATGTATTGTTCATTGTTAGTTAATGTTGTTCAATTCATTATCTAACATTAACTAATGGAATCCTATTGTAAAGTGTTACCTGATATTTTAATTTGATTATGCATGTAATCATTCATGTGTCATCCTGTTTACTTGGCAGAAAGGACTTTGAAATAAGCCAGCTCAATAGCAAGATTGAAGATGGACAAGCTTTGGAGTCCCAACTCCAGAAAAAACTGAAAGAGTTGCAGGTAAACTTTATATGTCTTAATAAGATAGATTAGTTAGGAATTTTAATCTTAATTTTGAATTTATGCACATTACCAGGCCCGGATTGAAGAGCTTGAGGAAGAGCTGGAGGCTGAGAGAGCTGCTCGTGCTAAAGTTGAGAAACAGAGAGCTGATCTGTCCAGAGAACTGGAGGACATCAGTGAGAGGTTGGAGGAGGCTGGTGGAGCCACTGCTGCCCAGATTGAGATGAACAAGAAACGTGAAGCTGAGTTCCAGAAACTGCGCAGAGACCTTGAAGAGGCCACTCTGCAACATGAGTCCATTGCTGCTACACTGAGGAAGAAACATGCAGACAGTGTGGCTGATCTGGGAGAGCAGATTGACAACCTCCAGAGAGTGAAGCAGAAGCTGGAGAAAGAGAAGAGTGAACTCAGACTGGAACTGGACGATGTGGTCTCCAACATGGAGCAGCTTGCAAAGGCAAAGGTGAGCGAGAGAAATGATGGTGAGAGTCTATAATGTATGTGCTGTCAAACAAAGAAAGCAATCAACTACGATATAATTTATCCTCAAGACAAACCTGGAGAAAATGTGCAGAACTCTGGAAGACCAGATGAGTGAGTACAGAACCAAGGCTGAGGAAGGTCAGCGTACAATAAATGATTTCACCATGCAAAAAGCCAAGCTGCAAACTGAAAATGGTAAGAGCACTAAATATTGTTACGTTACCAAACTGTACAATAATGATAATTGGAAAAAAGTCAATATTTTTTTATATTATATTTTAGGTGAACTTGCTAGACAGTTTGAGGAAAAAGACTCCCTGGTGACTCAGTTAACCAGAGGCAAACAATCCAACACTCAGCAAATTGAAGACCTCAAGAGACAGCTCGAAGAAGAAATCAAGGTTTTCAAAATCCCCTTCAATGTCTAAAATGTTTGCTAAAGACATAAAAATTCACTATTGTAATAAACAACTGGCCGCAAATATTTGTTTGTTTTTGTTTGTCTTTAGGCTAAGAATGCCCTGGCCCATGCAGTTCAGTCTGCTCGTCATGATGCTGATCTGCTGAGGGAGCAATATGAGGAGGAGCAAGAAGCCAAGGCTGAGCTACAGCGTGGTATGTCCAAGGCAAACTCTGAAGTGGCTCAGTGGAGAACCAAGTATGAAACTGATGCCATCCAGAGGACTGAGGAGCTGGAGGAAGCAAAGTAAGAAACAAACAACATTTAAAAGTTTTGTCTTTAGTAATTAGACACTTTTCTAAATGTTCTGCTATAGTTTGTGGCCTGTAAAACACATTTAAATACAGTTTAATGAATGATGCTTCTGATGTGTACTATATTTTGTATTTTGATTATTACAGGAAGAAACTGACTCAGCGTCTGCAAGATGCAGAAGAAGCTGTGGAAGCTGTTAATGCTAAATGCTCCTCTTTGGAGAAGACCAAGCACAGGCTGCAGAATGAGATTGAAGATCTCATGGTGGATGTGGAGAGATCCAATGCTGCTGCTGCTGCTCTGGACAAGAAGCAAAGAAACTTTGATAAAGTAAGGAGAGAAAGTAAATTTTGTCATTAGCTGGAAAAATTTTCCATTTATTTACAAAACGAAATACCAGCAAACTGCACTGTTCTCATTGACCATTTGGCCTTGTTAAATTTAACCAGGTCCTGGCTGAGTGGAAGCAGAAGTATGAGGAGACCCAAACTGAACTGGAAAGTGCCCAAAAAGAAGCTAGATCTCTGAGCACTGAACTCTTTAAATTGAAAAACTCATATGAGGAGTCATTGGACCACCTGGAGAGCATGAAGAGGGAGAACAAGAATCTCCAAGGTAAGAGTGGTTTTCACAACTCCAAACCATTACTTTAATTGCGTGTATTTGTGAGCTCACATGTTATTTCTATTGCAGAGGAAATTTCTGACCTCACTGAGCAACTTGGTGAGAGTGGGAAGAATATTCATGAGCTGGAGAAACTACGAAAACAACTGGAGCAGGAGAAACAAGAGACACAAACTGCTCTTGAGGAGGCTGAGGTAAAAGAACAACCATTTCCCCCAAAGTTCTTATTCATTTGACAACTCTTTGATTTAAATCAAGCTGTTGTTTAAAGCAATTGATCATTCCAGATTATTTTAAGGGAGGTCACTTCCCACCCCACAACACAGGGCTAAACAAAAACTTTAAATTTCAATTATAACAAACACCCATTTTACTCTTTATAGGGTTCCCTTGAACATGAGGAAGGCAAGATACTTAGAGCTCAGCTGGAGTTCAATCAGGTCAAAGCTGATATTGAACGTAAGCTGACAGAGAAAGATGAAGAGATGGAGCAGGCCAAGAGGAACCAGCAGAGAGTGGTGGATACCCTGCAAAGCTCACTGGAATCAGAGTCTCGCAGCAGGAATGAAGCTCTCAGGCTGAAGAAGAAGATGGAGGGAGACCTCAATGAGATGGAGATTCAGCTCAGCCAGGCTAACAGACAGGCATCAGAAGCCCAGAAGCAACTCAAGGGTCTTCATGGACATATCAAAGTATGACGAATCTTCAAATCAAGATTCAACATAGTTCTTCAGTCTTTTTATTTGTAATTTGTACTTTATAGGATGCCCAACTGCAACTAGATGATGCTCTTCGTGGTAATGATGATCTCAAAGAGAACTTCGCCATTGTGGAGAGACGCAACAATCTGCTGCAGGCTGAACTGGATGAGCTGAGATCCATGCTGGAACAAACTGAGAGAGTAAGGAAACTGGCTGAGCAGGAACTGCTGGATGTCAGTGAGAGAGTTCAGCTCCTGCATTCTCAGGTATGACACATCTGTACTAATACTATGCAAAATGAAGCCTCTTAGTACGCAATATAATCAAAAGACTATATGAATGTCAACATTTTCTATGTTCAGAACACCAGCCTGCTGAATCAGAAGAAGAAGCTGGAGGGAGATAATACTCAGCTTCAGACTGAGGTTGAGGAGGCAGTGCAGGAGTGCAGGAATGCTGAGGAAAAAGCCAAGAAGGCCATCACTGATGCTGCCATGATGGCAGAGGAGCTGAAGAAGGAGCAGGACACCAGTGCTCATCTGGAGCGCATGAAGAAGAACATGGAGCAGACCATCAAGGACCTGCAGCACCGTCTGGATGAGGCTGAGCAGATCGCCATGAAGGGAGGCAAGAAGCAGGTCCAGAAACTGGAAGTCAGGGTAAGTTGCTGATGTTTTTAGGAACAAATACACAGTGTTTTCTGCTAAATGCCTTCTTTTAACTTTACATTTTTTATACTAAAATTGTTACACAACTGTTAGGTGAGAGAGCTGGAAAGTGAGGTGGAGATGGAACAGAAAAAGGCCAGTGATTCAGTCAAGGGGATTCGTAAATATGAGAGACGCATCAAGGAGCTCACCTACCAGGTAGGAAAAATGTTGCCTACTAACAATTTTGTCCCTGGTTGATTTGATCATGTTATTTGTTGAAAATACATAAAGTGCTGTCTTACAGTATTTAAGTGTATCTTACATATACTAATATTTTTTGCTGTGCATAGACTGAGGAAGACCGAAAGAATCTGGCTCGCCTGCAGGATCTTGTGGACAAACTCCAGCTGAAGGTCAAATCCTACAAGAGATCTGCTGAGGTTGCGGTGAGTATTTTCCCCCACTGGTGCCATCATATTATACGACTTTTGTAGTAATTGCATCTTTTGATTTTCACAAATGCTGTTGTGTGTAATGTTTAGGAAGAACAATCCAATTCCAATCTAGGCAAGTTCCGTAAGATACAGCATGAGCTGGATGAGGCAGAGGAGAGGGCTGATATTGCTGAATCTCAGGTCAACAAGCTGAGAGCCAAGACTCGTGATACAGGATCCAATAAAGTAAGAGTAGGCACTTAAAACAAGTGATTTTGGTCACACACACACACAGACACACAAAAAAACCTCAAGTAAATAGTCACAGTAGATCGGCACTTTTTAGTGACTTTAGGATATGAATAGCAAGTAGTTTCAACAACTACACTTAATGAAATGCATTTTGTTATTTAACAAGTGTGTAAAAAAAAAAACATAAATATTGATTAGCTGTGCAGAGTTTAATTTTGAACTGGATCAGCTTACGTTTAACAATTATATATTTTTTTCTTCCTAACAGAAGGGGGCTGATGAAGAGTGAAAATATAAGATGGATATCTCTAAACATTGATTGCTGTGACAATCTCTTCTGTAGTTCTGTAGAATAAACCAAACATGAAAATGAATACCTCATCCTCTTTTGTCTTTTTTTAACAATGTAGACATTGCAATATCCCAACGTGATCCTGAACACAACAGTAAATCAGTTGCCTGAATGTACTCTATATGCCACAGACTAGTCTAGTGTAAGAACTAATTCAAACTAAACTCTAAATGTTCTTAAATTGTCATTTGAAGTAGGGTCAACCATACAAAGAAACAAGGTGTTTATACTGTATACTGTATGGAATAATTTTTCTCCCCCCAATTTTGTCACTAACGAAACACAATAATAAATAATTTAATGAGAAGGCTTATATTAACCTAGATCTATATATTTCTAACATATTTTTGGCTATTTTATTAAAAAGTTTTCACAGGTAAATCAACAACAATTACAATTTAAAAAATTTTTCAAGTGTAATCTTTCTTTGTAAAAGGCATAAAGTTTATCATACTGATTTCAAAGTTAAGGATTCATTAGTTTGAATATACATTGGAAAGTCCTAAGATGATGTAAAGTGCATGAATCTGATCAAACTTGATGCTTTAATCGAGCTGATGTGGGCGTTGACAGGTTTGCATGGGTCACCTCTAGGGGTGGAATGGATCGCAGTTGATTCATGATCCGTACGGATCAGGCCCCACGGCTCGGCACGCATGTGATTCGCGGATTAACTGCTAAATTTAACCATCATAGAGTGAAAGTTTATAATTTGGACGTGTTTTGTCTTGCCAGTTTACACATTTAAACAATTTTAAACGCGATGAAACTAGACCCTATATTTAATTTCTACAGTGACAGATAGTATTATTTTACATTTAGGCTTGATTATTAATTTCCGTACCTGAATACTACTGTTAGACTTTGTAACTTTGTTATTTAGGGAGTTTTCACACCTGAAAGTCCGCACCAAGGTCCGAACTAAAGTTCATGTTTTGATAAATTGTATAAATTCGGTTAGTTTCGGTTTGGTTTCACATTGCAATTATGCAAGCGCGCTAAAGAACTTTACATGACGTACTTGCGTCCTGTCGTCATCATCTATATGGGCTGCATCTTGACATTGATTGGATGTGCGTCTGGCGTCAGCGTGTTGTCAATTCGGCGGGTAACTTTGACAAGAATGAATGAACAGACGCATATCGTTGCCACTATACTTTTATTATTATGGCATTGCTACCTGCAGCACCAACTATACTCGAGACTAGTTAAAATTCGCCAAATGAACGTCCTCGTTGTGCGAACATTTTAGATCTGAAAAATCTAGATCTGCACATAAATATTCTTCTTCAGTTGTTTAGGCTACGCGGGAACCACCGGAACTTCCTGTAAATGGTCTGAAAGTCCGAACCATACAGAAAATGCTTTCACACTAGAAACGAACCAAACCTTTGTTCAATTTGATCCGGACCGAGACTACCTCTTTTCGTCGGACCAAATTTCGTCTGTTTGGTCCGGACTGTGGTCCGGGGGAGGTTTCACACATGTAATTTTGGGGTTAGTATTCTAAAGGCCCTTAGTATTCATCTCTGCTTGTAATTTGTGTATTTGTTCTTATTTTATTACTGACTGTTCCCTTGTTTTAAATAATGTGTGAACTTTATCAGTTAGGCTAGTAGTTTTTGATGTAGTAGCTATTGAAGAATTTCAAGTGAGCTTTAAGTAATAAATGAAAAGCAAAGTTACACCACTCCCTATATACAGTATATATATATATATCCTATATACAGAGAACGATAGACATCTCTTTTCATACAGATTACATAAACAGAGAATATTTGTTTTTGTGTTGAATTATATAATTTAAAAGTAGACACTTAAATGTTTATAAAGATATATTGCTCATGTCTGTGTGACAGTTTTGTTTCAGTTCAGAGACGTGCTCCAGAAAGAAAACGGAGAGGCAGGAAGCACACCCTGTTTATTTCTTTATTTTAAAAAAGCACAATGTTTTGTTTTGGTTGTAAGTGGACACATACAAAAGAAGACCTTTTACAGTTTCTTTTTTAACGTTTATTTTATCTGTATAACCATAAATGACAGAGAATTTAAAGTCTGTTTTGCTACTGTGTGAAGAAAATCCAGCAAAACGCGCCGGCTGCTGTCACTACTAGTCTGTTAGCGTCACGTCACCTCAGCTAATCCAGCCTCATTGCCCATTTCCGTTTATCCGGGAGTGACGCGCTGCCAAGATGGGGACGACCGGCTCCGCCCACTTTGGGCTTAAAAAATGCTCTTTAGAAACATTACGGGTGACGTCACAGACACTACGTCCATATTTTTTTACAGTCTATGGTTTTGACACAGCTCATCCTCAGGGAATAAAATGAAATTAAGGCATTATGATTTAAAGTGCACATGGATCTATTATAATGCCTCCATTAAAGCCATTAAATAAAATAAAAAATCTCCCATTTTGATAGAGCAGTAAAATGCAGGGAATAATTTAAGTACCATATAATAATAGCCTACATGTACATAGACTATTACATCTCTATGGTGAATGTGAATTATGATTCAAATTACAGGATATATAAATTATGGTTGGAAACAGCCATCATCGTTAGACTAGGAATTTACAGTTCAGCTCATTTCAGCAGAATCTCTTTCTCGTCAATTAAGTTGGCAATATTTGAATCATAAACCTAAAGTTTTTTCTTCTTTTTTCTAAACCTCAAGTAACCACCACAATGCTGTTTATTTTTTGAACACCAATTGATGTATTCACAATTTACACATGAATGCTTCAGAAATATTTTTAACATTTCCACTGGTATCGCTCAGGAAAAAAAGTTGTTTTACTACCTTTGCTACAATTTTACAATAGGGTTCAATCTTTTAAAATGTGTTGATGCATTAAGTACCATGAACAACAATGTATCAATTTATGTAAATGTTTATGCTATATTTAAACATACTTTCATTGTTAATTCATGAAATGTTTGAAAAAATGTATATGCGGAAATTAACATTAACCTATATTAACATAAATGAACTGAACCTTATTGTAAAGTGTTACTAATTACACCAACAGTAACAAATAAGAAAAGACTATGTGAGAGAGTATTACATGTAAAACTTTGTTCAGTTATGAGTCATTTAGAATTTTTTAGTTAATGATGAACTAATCATTTACAAAACGTGACTATATGTTTATTAATAATTAATAAGTGATATGCCAACATTTTATGAATGTTTTGTTAATTATACAATGATTAAAGGAACCATATGTAAGATTGTGGCCAAAACTGGTACTGCAATCACTTTCAAATTACTGTAGAGCGGTGTATCCCCTCCCCCCTGACTCGAGGTTGGCAGTTATGGGCCTTTCACAAAGGACGCGGTATGCGGGGCGCTGCGCTATAAAACCCATTCATCTCAATGGCTTGTGCCGCACAAGGACGTTTTGTTGCTGCGTCGACCAAAGCGCAAGCGCAGCGGTGCGCATCATTGGCGTGCTCACGCGGTGAAAGTTCAAAATAGTTCAACTTTTGCCGCTGCGCTCTGTGACGATTACCAGCTCGGCCAATAGAATGGGGGGATCCAAACAAGCACGGAAATCAAAATTGAGGAACGGCTAGTACTGTGTGTGTCGGAATTTCCTGAGTTTGAGGTCGTATAGGGATATCGTCAGGAAAGCTGTGTCATGGAGACATATCTCCATTCAAGTTGGCATGTCAGATGTGTAAATCAGGTAGCTTGTTGTAGATATTCAATATGGGCGATCACCTGGTGATCTGTCTATACGTTATTAGATATAACTGTTATACATAGAACGTATGCACGGGCAGTATGTGTTAAAAGCCTTTTTTCCTCCCTGAACTGTAAAGTAAATTATATTAAGATGGTATGGAACGATCGTCTCATAGACAGACAGATTTACATTAAAAATAGTTGTGTTTTAACAGTCAGGTAACTTGTAGGTAGGCAATGTGTGTAAACAGTTTTTTAATATGTGTCCCCCATGAATGAACTCTACACCTGTTAAATTACGTGGAGTAGAGGTATAGTTTTTTCTATATAGTTGAAAGGAGGAACAACAGACGTAAAAGTTTTTAAAACTCCGCCTACGTCATAGCGCAGCGCAAATCGTGTTGTATCTGAAGGGCAACGCTGAACCCAGCGCCGCGCATACCGCGTCCTGTGTGAAAGGCCCATTAGGCTGCAGGATCCAGCAGGAACGTAGGCTGCTACAAGGAGCTTCCAATGGCAAGTGACGAGTCCTACACAGTAAGTTTTTTTTTTCGGACTTTGTCACGACGTATTTCGGATTCATATCGAGTTCTTTTAGGTTTCATAACGTTAGACATTTTTTATCCGACACGTTTGTAGCTGCAGCTGTGGTAACTAGAGCAGAGCTGGCAACCCGGATGCCGAAACACTACTGACTTTGTGATTAGTAGATAGGTGGAGGGTGGAGCATCAGGCCAAAACACAACATGACAACATCAAAATCAGTTGAGGGCTGCAACTTCACTTTTAAATGACAATATCCTGGCCGTACTACTGTTGTCAGAGATATAAGTATTTGAAATGAACATGATTTCTTAAAGGGGTGGTAAAACACGATTTCACTTTTCTAACTTTAGTTAGTGTGTAATGTTGCTGTTTGAGCATAAACAACATCTGCAAAGTTACAACTTTCAAAGTTTAAAGCAAAGGGAGATATTTGCTTTTAAAGAAATCAATTTCTAAGAACTACAAAAAACGGCCAGTAGGGACTACACGACATTCCTGCGGGCTTGCTGACATCACTAAGCCCAATATTTACATAAACCCCTCCTCCGATGAAGGATTCGCACAACGGCTAGTCCTGAAAGATGGAGCAGTTCCAACTTTAAAAACAGAAACTGTTTACGGGCCACAACCTGTAAGTATGATTTATTTTTCGTAGTTGTGTTTTCCTGTGATAGTTCGTATTGTTAATTGTACGTTGTAGCAAGGAAGTAAACGAAGGACAACGCTGTTTGGCTCCACAAACCAGTTTGTTAAATGCTAACGTTAATTCATACTTATCCGACAAACACATACAAACTTCTGTTTAATATCACCAGCGCAGCGAACTTGGAATGTTCGTGGTTGTTGTGTTGTCGTTTATGTGATCAGTGTAAATTATTCTTTGATTATAGCTTTTATGTATTGTTTATCTAACGTTACATGCTTGTTTATCTACAGGCATGCTAAACATGGTTTTGTGTTTGATTTGGCTACTGTTGTAAAGCCAATGTTTAGTGTTCGTATTGGATTAATAGTTCAGGCGACAGATATTTAGCTACAATCGTTCTAAATATACAAAAGTAACAGTGTCATATAGCGATCACAATAGATCTGCAGTCTAACATACCTTTCTGAAACGTCCTTTAACAGCCGTTCTTGAACAGTTTCTGCTCGATCCTCTCCACTAACATTCTCTGGGTCTGATTCGGGCTCAAACTGGTATGGCAATATTGACGCCGTTGTTTACTGAAGCACAAACTAGCGGTAAAGATAAGGGGGCGTGACGTTTCCGAACAACGTGCACTTGGAGGTTAGCGAATCACAACACACTGGGCCAGCTAACCAATCTGAGCCCATTGCGTATTTTGAAGGGGGGGGGGGGCTTCATAGAACGCGGAAATCATCCGACCGTTTTTACAAGGAGGGACAGAGCAGTGTAGAATAATGGTTAAATATGTGAAAAATAATGCGAATTTTTAAAAACGAAGCATGAACACATGTTACAGTGCACCCCACAAACACAATCAAGCCTTCGAAAAAAGGCGTTTTACCACCCCTTTAATGTCTAGTGACATATCAGGGCCATTTTATGATTAATTGAAATTCATTTCTTACATATGGTTCCTTTAATAAGTGATATGCTAACATTTTATGAATGTTTTGTTAATTCTGCAATAAGTAATTTATCAATTATTATATGATAAACTAATCCAGGGTATTTTCCTGCATTGAAAACTTTTTGCCGGTTGGCAAAATGAATTTGTGTCCGACCAAAGCCTTATTTGATCAGTTATTGTGATTTATGAGAATAGATGCATCGATGTATTGGCCAATAATCAGTATCGGCTGATTAAAGCAATTAATTTCACTATCGACCATCATTCGATTGTTTAAAAACAGCCAATGATCAGTGCCGATTATATCCTGTCAATCAAAAGGGTGCAGAAAAACGTTTCAGAAAGCAACTCATACTGTGTGTGAAGAAAATCTCTCTTGTGTTGAATTAGGGCAAGTTAACGCGACAATAATGCGAATTTAATGAAGGCTTTATATCTATGAATCACCCGTAGTTCCCTACATAAAATTTTATTTGGAACGCCTCCCATCCAATAATTGCAAAGAGCTTTGTGCTCTGTTATATCTGATAAGAAACTAAGCTTTCAAATTTTCTACGTTTTATCATGAAATTTAAACAATAAAGCTCTTAAATGTAACATGACACCCTTATGAAAGGCGCCTCACCCTTACGAAAAAGAAGTTTATTCAAGTGTTCTATTAGTATACTTCTTTTAAACTAAAAATAAGAAAGTATACTTTCAGTCTACATTTTATTTACTTCTCAAAAATATACTTTATGTACTTCTCAGAAATATATTTAAAATTACACTTAAGTGTACTTGACTTATACTGAGAGAAAAGTCCAAGTATATTTGGCCTGTACTTGTACTCAATCTTTTGATCGAAATATAGGCCTTCTTAAAGTATAATTAAGTATTCAAAGTATGCTTGGCTTGTAGTTGTGTTAAAACTCTTTTGATCGAGTAGCCTATTAAATATACTTTGTTTTACATAATTTTTCATATAAAGTCTTATGAAACTTACATTGTTTGAAAATATTGATTAGAATATTGATATAAAACAGACATGTTTCTAATTCTGCGTATCTGAATTTTTGTGTAGGCTAGTCCACTGGTAGTGAATTTACTCGAATTCTACTTTTCCCCACCATTGACTGAATTTTCCAGCTATCCATGTTTTCACTGTTATACGGTAGGGTGCGCTATGACACATCTTCTAGAAAAGAATCTCCGGATCAAAACACAGGAGAAGAAGAAGCTGAAACAAGTGAAGTTTGCTCTCGCAAATGTAAAATAACATGATCATCAAACATTAAACAGCAAGTAAATCAAAACTGCTTAAATGTTACCAAATGGAATGTCCAACTCATGAAGAGAAAACGACTGTGAAGCTTTGGACTCGATCTACTTCATCTGTGTTTTGATCTTCGTTCTGAATCTGATCAAGGCGTAGTCTTTGACAAAAATTTGATTTTCTCAACTTTTTTGTTTAAAATGTTGCCTTTCTTTAAGAAACTTACCGACATTCAAGTGTTGATAAAAAACGATGCATGAAGCTAATAAAATGTTTTTAAAATTAAAGTACAGTTAAAGGTATTTTTCAAGTATAAAAAATAATATCTACATTTGAACATAGTAGTATACTGCAAGTGCAAAAATAATAAATAGTAAACTATAAGCATAATGTAATGTTCACTTAAAGAAAACTTACAAGTATACTTGCAGTATAAACTACTAAACTAGTAGTTTACTGAGAGTACACTTCAGTGTGTACTTTCATAAACTAAAAAATGTACTACTTGTATTAAAATAGTAAACAAGTAGTTTACTACTCTTACACTTATAGTACACATAAACGTATACTTTTTTTATACTAAAAGTGGGCCAATTTAGTCCCAAGCAGTATTGAAATAGTACACTTATACGTTTACTACAAGTACACATTGATATTAGTATACTTACTACATAAAGTATACTTAAAAATATACTTGAACATTACTTAAGTATACTTCATAAACTTAAGTTGAAGTAAACGTATTTTTCGTAAGGGCAGTTTAAGCAGCAGCGCGATACTTTTCTTCCACTTTAATACAAATTATATCTAGAAAAACACGCATGAATATCAGAAGGTATGTTGAAAGATACAGTACAACTTACCGAAATCTGTATCATGACTCATGTAATCACTCAAACTGCGTTTCAAGTGTGAAAAGATGTCAATAAAACGAACGAATGAACAATATCACTTAATAGGGATGCACCGATCCACATTTTTTCACTTCCGATCCGATCCCGATACCTGAATTTGGATATCGGCCGATACCGATACTATTCCGATACCAGAGCTGTGTTTGCTTTAATATTATTATTATCATTATTGTTTATTTTATATGATGCTGAAATAAACTCCTCTCAACAGGCAAGTATGATATGTAGGCCTACATATTTATGCATGTATGGTAAGTATAAGGTCAGAAAAGGAAGTCAGAAAAACAGTAAATCCTGTTAACAGGAAAAATCCCATTCTGAAAACAAATATGCAACTGTAGGTCATGTCAATATTTATTACATTTCCAAAATGTCAAATACTTGAGTCTTGAAATATAAGAAAAGTGCAAGTGTAAACATCTTACACACACACACACACACACTATCTAAAGGGTGATCCTCGCTCCGATGCTGTAACTCTCTCGATGAATGCTCGATCAACATCAGCCATGTGCAAACAGACAAGCGGATTTCGCCTCAGACGCGCGTCAATTTCGCTTCAAACTTTTGCTTTTTACGAGCGTCAATTTCGCTCTGGGCGCGCGAATGGATTCAAAATATTCAAGCGTCCAACTAGACGCGGCAGACGCGAATTTGACGCGCTATTCGCGTTTGGTGTGAACGCACAGTAACGTGGTGCTTTTTTAAATGTTTGATTGCATTCGTTGTGTTGTACGACGCGAGGGAGCTTCAACGAGCTCTGAATTACGGCTTTGCAAACATTGCATTTTGCTGTCTTGCTCTGCGGTGTTTCCAGTGTGAAGAATTTCCACACAGCGGCCGCAAACTGCGGAATGGATTTCCTGAGCGGTGGCGTGTCTCATAACTCTGTGTCTCATTGAGCCGCGCCTCCGTTCAGGAAATCTATTCCGCAGTTTGCAGCCAGCTAGCAGACTAGCCGGCGGGAATCACTTTTGGAGTCATTTCAGCAGACAACGTTAAAGCGCAGACATGACTCAAGGATATCGGATATCTCCGCAGGTTGGATCGGGAAAATCCGATACGTGAATTACGCTGGTATCGGTCCCGATACCGATACTGGATCGGATCGGCCCCATCCCTATCACTTAATGTTGCATTAACTTCAGGAAAGTTAACAAGTGTTCACAGTTCATTAGTTAGCATTAAAAAACACTAGAGAAGAGCTTATTTACTGTTAATTATATATGTATGTTTGAATAAATGTGCCTTATTTGCAACCGAGTTGTATACAAACATTTCAGCTTTTATTTGAATGTAAATATTATATCTGGAAATAAATAGCAGTTGAATAGCTCTGGTGTTAATTTTAACCTCTAATATTATAGTGTACCAAATGAAAGGGTTCCCTATGTAGTTTGCAGCATTATTTGGGAGAGATTTTTTTCCTTAAGAAAAATCTAACTATCGGTATCGGCCTATATCATTCGGAATAATCGGCTATCAATATCGGCCGAAAAATTTAGAAATATTTGTCACTATTTGTGAGTGATGCAGATGACTGCTGCGCTTGTGACAAGGTGCAAGTTAACTGAGGGAGAGAACGAGCAGAGAGAGTGCCTCTCGCCCCTGTATACTCTCTCTGTCTTCAAACTAAGCACAGTCTTTGCTCTCTCTCACATATTAACCCTCTGAGGTCGAGAAACGCGCCGACGCGTTTTGCTGGATTTTTTTCACATAGCAGCAACATAAACTTAAATTACTCCGTCATTTATGGTTATACAGAAAAAAGAAATATAAAAAAATAATCTGTGATATTTCTACTTTTGTATGTGTCCACTTACAATCAAATCAAAACATTGTGCTTTTGTAAAATAAAGAAAATAAACAGGGTGTGCGTTCTGCCTCTCCGTCGCGGTGAACTTTTTTTTCTTGAGCACGTCTATAAACTGAAACAAAACTCGGCGAATACTTCTCACACATTTATGAGCCATATACCTTTATACACATTTAAGTGTGTACTTTTAAATGATCGGATTCAAACTGAAAACAAATATTCTCTGTTTAAGTAATTTGTATAAAACCAACAGGATGTCCAGTATCTCAAACGCTTGCTAATTATTTTTTAATTCGACACGCCCACTCGCGCAAAAGAGATTCACATGCAAATCTCCACATGGAACGCGAACGCCCTCGTTACCTCAAACACAAAACACCAAAACACTTCACAAGTCTCTGCTTTTCGTCGAGTTTGGAAGACACGTCTGAGCTTACATTGGATTTACCCCCAGAAGAAGAAGAACGCGATTTGAAGACAAGAAAGATGTAAGGTAAGAAATTCTTACTTATTAGTTTATGGTATTGTTGCATAAACTTCACATTGCAGTTGAACTGGTGCTAGATATATGGTGAATATTATACTATTTAGACCCGTGTTTACTGTTAAATACTGTTTGTGGATATCTGCTCAAACATAGATATGTATAACCATAATGTTTAATATTTTGGAGCGCGATGGCGTTTGAATGTAGGCTATCATATTTTGGAGCGCGCTGTGGGTTTTAATGTATCATATTTTGGAGCGCGCTGTGGGTTTTAATGTATCATATTTTGGAGCGCGATTGCGTTTGAAAGGAAAAATGCACCAAACATTAGGCTTTATGTTTTTACTATTATCTCATTTCATATCATCATAACGAATGGAAACATTTGAAGTAACATATGATAATCAATATATTTTTCTCTAGCGTAGTTGTTCTTGAAATCTTTTGGAAGATTTAATTTATTGTTATTATTATTTTATGCAGCACTGCGTAGCCTATGCCTACAAGGCACAACAAACCTGGTGTTCATTATATATTGTTGGAAACGTGTGTGTGTGTATTCTGTGAATTTTAAAAAGAAATTTTAACCAGAAAAATCTAAAATCTATTCCCAAAATCGTGCAGCCCTATAGTTTCTCTTGATATCAGTATGTTCACAGTTTTTTCTTTTTTTTTTTTCTTTCAGGGACCAGATGCAACTGAGTCCTGCTGACTTCAACATTCACATGAGTCTCTGTACATGAACATGGTAAAGTGAAAATCAAACACCTTGGAAATGAAAGGTATGTACAATGTTTTTAGGAATGGCACAAAGGTCTCTGTCTTTGGATCATTGTTTTCAATGTGCTCTTTTGTCATTTGTATTTTTGGATTGTGTTGTGTTGTAAATAAATCCAAACAATCTAAAAGCCATTCTTTTTTAAATCTCCTCATTCTTTGTGCAAGGTTGCTCTGAATGACAGGGCCTGATCGCTCCTAATAGGGCAGTTAGGGGAGTGTCTTTGTCTTTCTCAGGTGTTAAAGCCTTACATATTCATGAGATGATCACGCCTCTTCGCATATGGCTTTGTCACACAAAACACGTCTTAGAAATGTTAAATCAATATATTGTCTTATCTGAATGAGCAGTCAGGGTGATTTTCACATAGTTTTGGAGCAAATATTCTAGGCTATGTCATACATAGGGCTGGGCAAAAAAATCGATTTTTCGATTAATCGTTTTTTAAAATGTGGTCGATTCAAAATCGATTCTCAAACGCCAAGAATCGATTTTTTCCCATCTTTATGTATTAGTTTTCCTCCACTGTTCATAGGCTTGCAAACTCATTTTTATAGCTAATGCTGTGAGATTTTATGGTAGTTTTATCTAAATCATAAAATAACCTCAATTAGTGCTGCACGTTTAATCATATCGCAATCGCTATGACAAGCCTATACGCAATTAGGCTATATGACCAAAATGCTGCCAAAATGCTGTCGTGACTGTGACAGAAAAACTTGCGATGATATCGTGCGTGCGCACAAGACAGCACAGAATAGAATTATCTTTCGCGCTTGAACGAAGAACACACACAATTATGCCAAAATGTATTTTTGTCGAGTATCTTTATAACATAAGAGCAGTCTTATGACGAACGTGAAGAGTTGTGCCTCGTGAGAGAATGAGTCCGCGTGTGAGTTCCGCGTCTCTGTCAACAGCGGCTGGTCTTAAAGGGACAGTACACTGTAGCCACTAATTATCTCTGTCATTTAAGTTAATCAAAGAACAAAGAGAACAGAGAAAAACACTCACTGCTCTTGAATAAAGAACTTTTGTAACTTTGATTAGTCAATATAATTTATAATTAATGCAACACAGACTGTTTGATAATTTTATTCAATTTCTGTATGGCCTAGCTGTTAGACAGGAAGGGCACATATTATATTATATGCAACGTTTTTATATGTGGGTTTATGTGAGGATTGTTAACCTGTTTGATCAAGACATGCGACTGTTCTGACTTGTCCAATTTTCAGCATCAATTTTTCATCTTGCATCAAAATCCTGTCTATTCATTGTATGCATTTGAAATATAGAGTTGGGTTCTGTTTTAATGTACCCAAGTGTACCTAAAATAAAAAGAGTTTAATATACAGGTTTGTAGCTCTTAATTTCTTTTTATTAATTAAACAGTTGAAAACTTGTTCACTTTTTTTTTTCTTTTTCTTTTTTTAATAAATATAGGATTTGTATTTAATATTCATTGAGTGAGTCGAATCGAAATTAATTTAGAATCGAAATTGGAAAAATCGAATCGAGAATCGAAATCGAAAATCGAATCGAGAATCGAAATCGAATCGAATTAGAGCTTGCGAATCGAAATCGAATCGAATTGTAACATCTGAATCGATACCCAGCCCTAGTCATACAATTTTCAAAAGTCTTGTGAAGAAATAATCAGTATGGGTTTCATGGCCTTATTTCAGTGAGAATTTTTTTTTTGTATTTTCACAAACCACGCATAAATGTCATTATCTCAAAACTACAAACTTTTACATACATGCTGCTGATATATTATTGTAGCAGAGTTTGTGCTGAATACAGTGTAATTAGACTTTAGCCATGAAAATGTCACTAGTAACAGAAAAAAACACAAATGTCAGAGCATGTCAGAACACCTCCAGGGCCCAGAAAACAGCTCAGACCTCAGAGGGTTAATCTAAATCAACTGACACCGTGGTAAAAGGTCGGAAAACGAATCCTTGTTTCACGTGGCACATTCAGAGAAATTTTTTTCTGAAATACCGGTGGGTGTGAATAATGCTCAAGAAACGTTGCCTTCTCTGACAAGCGTTCCGCATATGAAGCTGACATAAAACACAATTTCAATAAATGAAAAAAAAATCCTTTACTTGTTTTCTGTGTTGACTCAAATCTTTTGGGATATCCTTTTGGGACACACACGTGTCCTCGTCCGCTAATGTCCGATTCGTGACCTAATGACTTTTAACGATTAATTTTAATGAATGGTTAAAACAACTGATTTGTCCAACACTGAACTCACGAGACATCACTGTCTGAATCAGAAAAAAATTATTTACTCAGAACACCTCTGAAATGAGAACGTAAGTGTGCTTACCCAATTTAGCAAGAGTGGTTAGTAAGATTTAGCCTTAATAATCCACTGGAGTGAGTTGAAACCAGAACAAAGCACAAATCAATTTGTTGTTAGATAGCTGCTAATTTTATTCAATTGTATAAGGTAGAACATTTGACTATTAGTTAAAATAAACTTTTTAATGCTACTTTTCAATATACTGTATATACACATCAAAATAATTATCAAGTCCAGCAAAGAAGGATCCTAACTTACAAAGCTATGAAAGCCAGTGGAAAAATCACAGCTTTTTTGCAAAGAGGGCAATAAACAATGACAGTGAGAGTGACAGGTAAATAAATATAGCGTCAGTCTTGGGCTCACAGATCATGTGGGTATTGTTCTTTTTACTGTGTGTGTGTGTGTGTATGACTATGTTTGTCAGCCTCCACTGAAGACCATTTTTGACCCAGGAAAAACCCTGTAATCATTTACAAAACATGACTATACCTTCATAAATGATTAATAAGTGTTATGCTAACGATTTACAAAATTCATTATGCAAGTTATCTTAAATTTTTTTGTAAATCATTAGTAGACGGTGAAAAAGTTATTAGTTGACATACTATTAATCACTTAAAGAAAAAACATTAGTAGATGATCAGTATATAATTTATTGATGTATCTTGACGTTGTAAGCTGGTCTATGTTCAAAAGCACAAATATGTAAGATGCAAGCAGTGCCGGCCCTACCTAATAAGGGATATAAGTGTTTGCATAGGGCCCTCGTGGCCACCAGGGGGCCCCATACCATACCAGACGTTCAGACAGAAATGCATGGTAATAATAATTTTGATAAAGTTTCTTGTGCCAGTCGTGTGCGTTGTTTGAAAATGAAGAGGAGGCGGCGACACTATCAATCTGGTGCAGAGAAGAGGAAAATAGGGGGGAAAAGTGAGCAAGATAAGGGTAAGTGATACATTTAAAAAAATATATTGTTAAAATGGTGGTTTGCCGCATAGTTTTTAATTCGGCATTCGCAAGCGTGTTGCAAAAGACTTGTATACATATTCACATATTTGTAACAGGTAAGAAAGATCTACAAATGATAGTTAACACATTTACAAGTGATAAACAGTTACACTTTAGATTAGTGCATGCAGAAAGCTTTGTTTATGATTTATTCATGCATCTATAACAAGTGTTGAACACATTGTAGTTTGTACTGCAATGTAAGTGCTGACTAGGGAGGATAGAGACAGCTGTCTTCTCTGACACACATGGAGTCTTTAACCCCTGTGCACCTGCATGTGGGCTTAGGTAAAACAGGTTCACATTATCGCTAGATCCCACACACTCCAACCAGAACACAAGTCTGTGCTGACGAGTGAAAGGATTTAACATAACCCACTGGAATCCTTTAACTATAAGTCATGTTTTTGAACACAGACCAGTTTACAACTTGTACTTGTACTAATGGTTTGTTCATCATTAACCATTTTTTATTGAGATAACGATACTAAAACAATTTAGTAGCACTTTATAATAAGTATACAGTAATAATATACTTACAAATTATTAACAAACTAGTTTATTCATAGTTTATATATTTTAGTCTCTACATGGTTAATATATTAATAGGCTATGTACAGATAGTGACTTCTCTATGCATTGTCACTGTAATTAACACAATTATTAGTTTAATTAGCTAGTAGTAAAGGAATTGGTAATTGGTAATTAAAGGTATAGCGGAGGATCTTTCCAAATTTTAGATAAGACCCGCCCTCTCCACTTTTTGAAAAGTTTGATTGATTCACCAGAATGATTGACAATTAGGAGGACCAATAGTTTAGACTACCCGCCAGGAAGAAACATCCTCCGCTATACCTTTAAGAGTAAATAGTTCTCACTTTGGATTAGGTCATGAACAATGGGAAAATGCCATTAATTAAGTGCTTTAAAGTTAAACTAACCTTTACTTAACATTAATGGCATTCATTATGCCATTAAAATGTTTACAAATACATTAAATACACACACACACACACACACACACACACACACACAATGGCATATGTGGTATATACATATATATAATTAGCAAACTATTAGTTTATAGTTTATTCATACTTATATATAAGTATGAATAAACTATAAACTAATAATTTGCAAATTATTTGTAAGTACTTTATTGTTGAATACTTATTATACCATTTTTACCAAATTGTTTTAGTATCATTATCTTAATAAAAATGGTTAATCATGAACAAATGATGAACAAACCATCAGTAAATCCTCAGTATATAATTTATTGATGTATCATGAAGTTGTAAGCTGGTCTGTTCAAAATTAACCATTTACTAATGATCTGTTTGATTATTTCATGATTTACAATTTTTTAAGATAACTTACAACACATTTGTAAATTATTGTATGTATTAATTGTCCCGTATTAATCATTTATGAACGTATAGTCACGTTTTGTAAATGATAAGTTCATTTACTAATTGTGACTTCATTTGGATAACATCCGAATACATCAGTGTAAAATATTGATATATATATATATATATAATATAATATTTTGATTGTACTTTTAAAACATACTTTACATTTTAAATAACTTTTCCTATATTACAGCAATATTTTTCACATTACAGAAAGCAACTAGGAATTTAAACATTTAAAGGCTACAATTTCTTAATGCAAACATTATTCTTTTTTGGTGTGAAGTATGATCCAGTCATTTCACCCTTGGTGAATGCAGATATTTTGTAATCATTAATTTATGTAATTTTACTATTTCAATGGTTCTCACATATTATGAACATGTGGTTGTTTTTAGTTTATTAAACAGTTTCATTCAGTATTTATGAAATATGATCCTTAAAACATTTTTCCTGTCAATTACAACACCAAGCAACTAAAAATCTAAAAGAAAAAGCATTGCTTTGCATTACCTTCATCTGTGCTTCAGAGATGAGTTGGATCTTCTCCTGCAGGGAGCACAGTGTTTGTGTGTGGCTGAGGGGGGGCAGAAAAACCAGGGTCAAGAGAGTAAGGAAAAAAGAAGATTTGTAGAGCAGAGGTCAAAAGTCATGCTAATTTGCCTAATTGTGAAGAACAATAACATACAGATAGATAGATAGATAGATAGATACAGTAGATAGATAGATAGATAGATAGTAGGGGTGGCACGGTTCACAAAACCCACGGTTCGGTTCGTATCACGGTTTTAGGGTCACGGTTTTCGGTTCTGTACGGTTCTTGTTGTTGTTTTTTCTTTTAATCTTTAACACTCCAAAAATTTACTTCAGCATATGATATATAGCTGAATTATCTAATTATTAATTAATTTATTTCATAAATGGGGTGTGTTTGCAAAACGCAGCTTCTCATTTCCCGTGGGCTGTGTCGGACAGTTATTTGTCACCACTTTTTGCCAGGGTTGATATTATGTCCCAGCACGGATGTACCAATACAAATAAATAAAACATTTCCAGTTAACTAGCAAAGTATTCGTTTCGTTCGTTTGTTAAATAAGAAGCAATCTAGCGCTGAAATGTGTTTTTTTTTATCAAGTGATCAAAGTGCTCGTTGCCGTTGCGATCAGTGGCGCTGATACAGTGTTCTCGTGGCTCGCGCACACACCGCAGCGGCCGCACATTCTTCACTCAGACGCGCGCTTCAGTCCGTTGAGGAGACTCTAGGCTACTCTATTCGTTCCGATGAAATCACAAAACAAAATTCATACAAATCTGTCCCTGCTTGATATACAACCGCTGATAAACATAATCGGTTTTGATGAAAAAGAAAAATATATACGAGTGCAGATTAGAACTCAGAACCTTTGACACGCTTGGCAAGTTCTGCCACTGGACCATTAAAGTACATACCGGTACGTGGAACAGTCGATCTATGTAGCCTATTTATTCACGTGAAAAAAACAACATATAGCCTAGTGGAGTTGATCTCATTAAATGTCTAAGTAAACCCAGTGTACTATTTAAATCGATTGCTGGACATTGTAATGTTATTCTACATTTGTCTGATTTATGATTTAGCATTGTATTAGCAGTAGCACGGGCACAAGGCTACATTGCGCATGCGTCGAACCGTGCGAACCGCGCGACGCACACACGCACCGAACCGAGACAAGCGAACCGAACGGTTCGGATGTTTTTTCATGTACCGTGCCACCCCTAATAGATAGATAGATAGATAGATAGATAGATAGATAGATAGATAGATAGATAGATAGATAGATAGATAGATAGATAGATCATGCAAATATGAATACCTGTATTCTCTGATTCTCTGTCTCCATGATCCAGCTGGCTCGAACAAGGGATAACGAACAAATGACAAGCAACTCAATCAAAGGAGCAAAAGCATCATGTGACATCCATTGGACACTTGTCTAAGTAAATCAAACATACCACCACCCCACCCCACCCCCCCCCCCCCCCCCCCCCACCCCCCCTCCCTTAGTCTCCATTAATAGCCTGCTCAGTGGTCATGAAGTACAATGGGTCAAGTTATTGACCCTTTGGTGAGCTGAGACGACAAAGGGCCTAAACAGCTGAGAATGAACCGCCTCCGTCTCAGGGAAGAGTGTGGATAGGAATGTTCCACCTCGTCATAGAAAGAGATGGACCTGGCAGCTAAAGGAAAAGAGACAGGATGTGCAGGTTCTCCAGATCTCCTGTTAATCCAGTGTAAAGGACTTAAAGGGATAGTTCACTTTGAAATTAATTTTTGGTATGTTTTAGCTTACCTCAAGGGCATCCAAGATGTAGGTGTCTTTTTTTCCGCAGTAGTTTCAATTTTGATATTTTTAGGTCAAACCGTTCTTGTCTGTCAGTCATATAATGCAGGTCGATGGTCACGGTCTCAAAACACAAGCACAGAGTCCAAATTAAAACAATTCCCCGTCGTCCAAATTAAACAATTCCCCATCGTAAGTACACATTGATGGCCTAAGACACGAAACGAGCGGTTTGTGTGAGAAAACGAACAGTATTTATATCGTTTTTACCACTTATACGCAGCCATGTCGAAGTGCTCTGATCTGACGTGTGCGCAGACTGGTGCATAGATATATACACACTAGATGTCGCCTTGTCTACGGCAGTTCATTGGAACGAATGTCTTTAAGGCGACATCTAGTGTATATATCTATGCACCAGTCTGCGTACACGTCTGTTCAGATCACTCGGACATGTCTGCGTATAAGAGGTAAAAACGATATAAATACTGTTCGTTTTCTCACACAAACCGCTCGTTTCGTGTCTTAGGCCATCAATGTGTACTTACGATGGGGAATTGTTTAATTTGGACGACGGGGAATTGTTTTAATTTGGACTCTGTGCTTGTGTTTTGAGACCGTGACCATCGACCTGCATTATATGACTGACAGACAAGAACGGTTTGACCTAAAAATATCAAAATTGAAACTACTGCGGAAAAAAAGACACCTACATCTTGGATGCCCTTGAGGTAAGCTAAAACCTACCAAAAATGAATTTCAAAGTGAACTATCCCTTTAATTAGGCACTCGTGCAAACCACTAAAATCCTGTAAGCAACATGCCACAAATAATTTCACTTTTTTTTTTAAACTGAAAACCTTGAAAAAACATCTGCTTGACCCAACACTGAGATGCTAACCAGAAATAATCACTGACCCCCTCCCAAGGTCCTAGTAATGAATGGGTTCAACTAGGCTTTATGATGTTAAGACCTTCAAGACCTGTTAATAAGAAAAACAAACAGTCGGGATAACCTTATACATCCTTAAATATTGGTATAAATATATGATAGGACGTTATCTGATTTATACACAAAGTTGTTTGCCACATTTTGATATACACAAGTTGGAAACAGCAGTTTATGCAGGTTAAGAACATTTACTTTTAGCTGCATGACATAAAACCAAAATCGAGATATGGCTTAGTGCAATTATCAAATCACAAATGCTGTGATTTAATTGTTCTCACACACAAGCAGCTGCTTATTCACCAGTGTTTGTATTTGTGTTAGCGTTGTAATTATACAGTTGTAATATTTTAAAAAAAAGAGAATTATTTTTATATTCTTTATTTTTATTTCACAGAGAAATGTTACAATAGATATTTTGTTTTTATTCAGTAATTTTTACTTTTTTTTTAGTAATAATTATTATTATTATTACTTTATAGCCATAATGATATATAAATCACAAAATTTTGCCTACAGGTCTACAAACAAGCACAGCAAACCTTTTTTTTTATTTTGTTATCGTACTTTAAATCACAATTTTTATCAGAAAAATCGCAATTGGATTTTTTCCCTAAATCGTGCCGCCTTATTTAATCTTATTTATTTTTGCTTTACTTTAGTTTTCACTTGTTAATCATTAAATATTTGTATTATGTCTAGCACATTTATATAATTTATTATTAGTAGGTTTGTAAGTCAGGAAACCTTGTGAAAAAAAAAAAAAAAAAAGTTTAAAACAATACTATGCTGTGACCTTCAAAGCCTAGCGTGACAATTGGGTCAAGTGAACACCATAGAAGGGTGC
This sequence comes from Leuciscus leuciscus, assembly GCF_965113295.1. Lineage (NCBI taxonomy): Eukaryota > Metazoa > Chordata > Actinopteri > Cypriniformes > Leuciscidae > Leuciscus > Leuciscus leuciscus. Next base: position 32,441,566 of record NC_138735.1, read on the forward strand.
TATGAATGTGATATTTTAGGATCCTGACAACTGACTAAAATAAAAGGAGTGTATATAATTCATAAGAATGCATGTTCTAACATCATTAGATACTGATGATGTTGAAAGGATCACATGTTGATCTTAATCCTTACATTAAAATATCCCAAGGTTCCTAATAAAAGATGCAGCACTTGCAAAACTTCACACCACAACATTTGCAGCACTGAGAACAGCTGCTGAACCCTCTCACACAGCAGAGGCCCACGCATACAGCTGTCCTCAGCAGTGACTGTAAAGGAGCTGAGAAAAATGCAGTATGGTTATCTTTGTACTCAAGGATAGAGGAAAAACAATGGGATGTCATCAAGAAGAGCAAGAGGTTGAGGTCCTGCGGTACAGACCGTGACAATCGAGCAGATCTCCACGACCTTGCCTCCCAGCAAAGACGACCAGCTGTTGACTGTCTATCACCTCAATCTATAGACAGACCTGAATTATTTGTCACATCTTCTTTTATGCCTCCAACTAATATGACTGTCTAAAGCAATGACATATTAAAACGTCTACAATGTGAGCAAAAGTTAAACGTGATATCTCACAAAAAGTGTGCAGCCTACTTTGACAAAAGGGTGGTTTGTCTTGAGCTGACAGAGGTATTTTAGATAAATGGAATTGATTAATGTTTTATATAAGAGAATAAAGTCCCTAAGTAGTAACTGAACAAACTTTAAAATCTGTGTCAATGTATTAAGCTTTAATATTAATTGGATGCATTGCATGTCAGCTCTTTGCAAAGCTTGTCTTTCTGAGAGAGAAAAAAACAATCACCAAAAAACAATGGTGAGGCTGAGCAAGACAATAAGAATTCTTGTAGCATACAATGACAGATTCACGTTTCTCAGAACTCAATGAGGAAGGGATCCAAAATAGCCAACTGTTGTTCTTTGTTGACCTGAGACAACGTTGTAAAAGGAGCTCCAGATTAGGACGGTGTTGAAGAATCTTTTAGGCAACATGGGTGTTCTTTTGTCCTTCCTCCCAGAAGCCTATTGTTACATCACACCATATATGTCAACTGCGTAGGACATCCTGTGCCATCCAATCATTTGAAGGTTTATTTAGCGGGACAAGGGTGGGGCATCCACGACAAACCACCATTTTGGGATCAGTGACTCCCTTTAAAAAGGTAGCATCAACTCTGGAGTGACACAACACACAGGACATCCCAAGGTAAGAACCTCCAAACAAAACGACCAAGGAAGATCTCCTGGACCTCACAAACACTTCTTCCAAACCTGAAACAATAAGATAATTCCATTACTAGTTTAGGTGTAGGGATTTTTTTCTGATCAGTAACAAGCAAAATCACATCAGTGATCTCAAACGCTAATGACTCTTTTGTTTTGTCCTTAGCCTAACACCAGCTCTGCAGTTTTAGGGTACAGAGCTTGGACAAACACAAGGTGAGAAGTTTTGCATCTACCTGAAAAATATGTCTACAGTACTGAAATGCATTTGATTATCATTTCTGTAACTGGGATGCCAATTGCATGTTGTGACACTTGTTGTGAGTGCTACAAATGCAGTTTTTGTCAAAGAAGGACATTATATTTATGAGGCTGTATACTTCTAGATTTCAAAATGGGTGACGCCGTCATGGCAGAGTTTGGGGCAGCTGCTTCGTTCTTACGAAAGTCAGACAAGGAGCGTCTGGAGGCCCAAACTCGCCCCTTCGACATGAAGAAAGAATGCTTTGTGCCCGACCCTGAGGTTGAGTACGTCAAAGCCTCCATCACAAGTAGAGATGGTGACAAAGTCACTGTTGACACTGAATTTGGAAAGGTAAGGGTGCCTTGGTTATCAGTTAGCTTTTCTAAGGCCAGCAACACTTCAGAAAAAGCAGAAAAATATGCAATACAATTTATATAAAAGAAGCAACATGGAAGAAAACATTAATTAATTTTCTTTGTTCAACAGACAGTGACTGTGAAGGACACTGATGTTCACCCTCAGAACCCTCCGAAGTACGATAAAATTGAGGACATGGCGATGTTCACCTTCCTGCACGAGCCCGCTGTGCTGTTTAACCTCAAAGAGCGTTACGCAGCCTGGATGATCTATGTGAGTGATGAACATTGAGTATTAATGTATTTACTGTCAGTAAATACATGTTTAACTGTACTGAACCTATCGTTCTGTCACATTACAGACCTATTCAGGGCTGTTCTGTGTCACTGTCAACCCCTACAAGTGGCTGCCAGTGTACGATGCCTCTGTGGTCAAAGCCTACAGAGGCAAGAAAAGGACTGAAGCTCCTCCTCACATCTTCTCCATCTCTGACAATGCATATCAGTACATGCTGTCAGGTCAGAACTGTATTTCACATCTAATCAACTAAACAAAATAAAAAAATTATATTATTATACATAAAACTTTTTTCTTTGTGAATTTCACCCAACAGACAGAGAGAACCAGTCTGTCTTGATCACGTAAGTCATTTCAGCCAAATTTCTGTAAGATTAAATTGGCTTAACGTGTTTAAATGATGAAAATGTCTATCCTTTAAATCCACAGTGGAGAATCCGGTGCTGGAAAGACTGTGAACACCAAGAGAGTAATCCAGTATTTTGCCAGCATTGCTGCTGTAACTGGGAAAAAGGATGCAGCTTCTGAGAAAAAGGTGAATATAGCCACAAAACTACCCGTACTGAAATATCTGTAACTACCTGTACTAAAATATGAATATAAATTGATTTCATATTTATTTTTGTATTAAAAAATTTCACAAAACAAAATATATTGTAGATAGCCTGCAAATATATTGTAGGTAGTTCAATTGAGGATTTTCTGATGGAATTATTGTTTATAGGGAACCCTGGAGGATCAAATCATCCAAGCCAATCCTGCCCTGGAGGCCTTTGGCAATGCCAAGACCATCAGGAATGACAATTCCTCCCGATTCGTAAGTACCCCCTTTATAATAAAGAATGTATTGTGTACAAATAGTGTATACTGAATTTAATTAACATTAATCAATATCTGATTTTAATCTTCTAACTAAACAGGGTAAATTCATCCGAATTCACTTTGGTGTGAGTGGAAAATTGTCTTCCGCAGATATTGAGACTTGTGAGTATGCTTTATTTTATTCCGACTATGATTGAACAACTATAATACATACATATACATTCAACACAGCAATAATTTTATGAATGTTACATAATCAAGATCTGCTGGAGAAGTCTCGTGTCACTTATCAGCTCAAGGCTGAGAGAGACTACCACATCTTCTATCAAATTCTGTCTCAGAAGAAACCAGAACTGCTGGGTAAGTTTTGATGTGGAATTAGATGTAATTTTAAATGCATACCAAATGTGTCTGTCAGTGTCTACATACCGAATCTAACTGTGATGCCCACTAATTACAGAGATGCTGCTCATCACAAACAACCCCTATGACTACTGTTACATCTCCCAAGGAGAAACACAAGTGGCATCTATTGATGATGCTGAAGAGCTGATTGCCACTGATGTAAGTGACTTATTCCAATATACAAAACAAAATATACAGAAATTAGAACCGCTGAAAAGTACCACAAAATGTATAAGAAAAAGTAGACTCATCTTTTTGCTTTGTCATGCTATTTTTAAACTACAGGAAGCCTTCGATGTCCTGGGCTTCACTCCAGATGAAAAGTCTGGCATCTACAAGCTGACTGGTGCCGTCATGCACTACGGCAACATGAAGTTCAAGCAGAAGCAAAGAGAGGAACAGGCCGAGGCTGATGGGACTGAAGGCAAGTAATATTAATTATTACCACACTGCCACTGGTGACTTTTTGATAAGTGCTTCAAAATTTAAAACAAACTTTTTTTTCTTCACAAGATGCTGACAAAGTTGCATATCTGATGGGCCTGAACTCTGCTGATCTCATCAAGGGTTTGTGCCACCCAAGAGTCAAAGTTGGAAATGAGTGGGTCACCAAGGGACAGAGTGTCCAGCAGGTGAAGAAACTTCATATCATAAAAAAATGTATAGCTTTGCAATCATGTTACAGAATTATGAAATACAATATTATGATTCCCTTTTTTAATGTACGTTCACTTTTTTCAGGTGTACTACTCTATTGGTGCTCTGGCAAAGTCAGTGTACGAGAAGATGTTCCTTTGGATGGTTGTGAGAATCAACCAATCCCTGGACACCAAACAGCCTCGCCAGTACTTCATTGGTGTGCTGGACATTGCTGGATTTGAGATCTTTGATGTAAGCTGAAATTATTATTCATGAACAAATCCAAGAAGTGCAACATGTTTGACCATTGTGATTATACAATATATTCCACCTGCAGTTCAACACCTTTGAGCAGCTGTGCATCAACTTCACTAATGAGAAGTTGCAGCAGTTCTTCAACCACCACATGTTTGTGCTGGAGCAAGAGGAATACAAGAAGGAGGGCATTGAGTGGGAGTTTATTGACTTTGGCATGGACTTGGCAGCATGCATTGAGCTTATTGAGAAGGTAAGTTTATGTGCAAAAATATTATAAACATTATTATGTGTACTTCCTTTTAAATACTGCTGCATTTTTGTGTTGTCTTTGTGTTTTGTGTGTTCTCTGTGTGTTCTCTGTGTTCTCTTTTTCATATTATTTACACAATATTTTGTTCTCTGCAGCCCATGGGTATCATGTCCATCCTTGAAGAGGAGTGCATGTTCCCAAAAGCCAGTGATGCAACATTTAAAGCTAAGCTTTATGACAACCATTTGGGGAAAAATCCTTCTTTCCAGAAGCCTAGGATTGTCAAGGGTAGACCAGAGGCCCATTTTGCCCTCGGTCACTATGCTGGCATTGTTGACTACAATATTTCAAATTGGCTGGTGAAGAACAAGGACCCTCTCAATGAGACTGTGGTCGGACTTTTCCAAAAGTCTACCGTGAAGCTGTTGTCTGTTCTGTTTGCTGGATATTCTGGGGCTGACTCAAGTGTGTACTGATCTTCAGTATAGATTATTCAGTATATATACTGTATTTTGTTTTGGGTGTGAACTATGATGTGTCAGAATGATATAAGCTTCTTTTACATTTCCTATTGGTTTTAGCACAAGACTCCAAGGGAGGTAAAGGTGCTAAAAAGAAGGGTTCTTCTTTCCAAACAGTGTCAGCCCTCCATAGGGTATGGAATATTACAACAAATTATAAAAATAAAAATAAATGTGTTCACTACAAAATTATACAAAATTGCTTACCTTACAAAGTTATGGCTTGTTTTTTGACCATAGGAGAACTTGAACAAGCTGATGACCAACTTGAGGTCAACTCACCCTCACTTTGTGCGCTGCCTCATCCCCAATGAGACTAAGACTCCTGGGGCGATGGAGAATCCTCTGGTCATGCACCAGCTGCGCTGTAACGGTGTGCTGGAGGGCATCAGGATCTGCAGAAAGGGATTCCCCAACAGGATCCTGTATGGGGATTTCAAACAACGGTTAGTATGAAACCAAATGGATTTCATGTCTTACTTCAAGTTATTGCAAGTTGCATCATTTCAACTGTTTGCAAATTTAATCATTTGCAAGAAATAAAAATAAATACATATTAATAACTGTTAATGTGTGTGTTTTTTGGTAGATACCGCATCCTAAATCCTGCTGCTATCCCTGAGGGACAGTTCATTGATAACAAGAAGGGTGCAGAAAAACTTCTGGGCTCTCTGGACATTGATCACACCCAGTACAAGTTAGGACATACAAAGGTATTTTTATATTAACATTATTTTTTTTCCAAGGCCACTGTTCCATTGTCACCCTTTTTGACACAATATTCTTTACTATTCAGGTGTTTTTTAAGGCTGGTCTTCTGGGTACTCTTGAAGAGATGCGAGATGACCGTCTTGCACTTATTATAACTGGAATTCAGTCCAAGGCTCGTGGTTTCCTATCAAGAGTTGAGTTCCAGAAAATTGTGGAAAGAAGGTTAGATTTAAGCTCTTCAGTCTTTAACATATTCTCCAAGTTACATTTAAAATGCAAAACTGAACATTCTTATTTAATATCTACAGAGATGCTTTGTTGGTGATCCAGTGGAATGTACGTGCTTTCATGGGTGTCAAGAATTGGCCCTGGATGAAGCTCTACTTCAAGATCAAGCCTCTGCTGAAAAGTGCAGAGACTGAGAAAGAAATGGCCAACATGAAGGAGGAATTCACCAAGTTGAAGGAGGCTTATGCCAAATCTGAAGCCCGCAGAAAGGAGCTTGAGGAAAAGATGGTTTCTCTTCTCCAAGAGAAGAACGACCTGCAGCTTTCAGTGCAGTCTGTAAGTCCATATGAAATAAAAAATGATTTTCACTTTTTTGACAAGTCAAAAAAAAAAAAAAAAAAAAAAATTATTCATAATTATTATATTTTTTTTTTACTTTGATAGGAGCAAGATAATCTAACAGATGCTGAGGAGAGATGTGAGGGTCTGATCAAGAGCAAGATCCAGCTTGAGGCCAAAGTCAAGGAGCTGACTGAGAGACTGGAGGATGAAGAGGAGATGAATGCAGAGTTGGTTGCAAAGAAACGAAAGCTGGAGGATGAATGCTCTGAACTCAAGAAGGACATTGATGATCTTGAGCTCACTCTGGCCAAAGTGGAGAAAGAGAAACATGCCACTGAAAACAAGGTTGGCTGTAATACCTCTTAATAGCTTTTTCAGCATTATACGTATATGGTGTTTTTGGAGTGTTTATTGATCTAATGGCCTTTTTGCTTAGGTTAAAAACCTCACTGAGGAAATGTCAGCACTGGATGAAATCATCGCTAAACTGACTAAGGAGAAGAAAGCTCTTCAGGAGGCTCATCAGCAAACGCTGGATGACCTCCAGAGTGAGGAAGACAAAGTCAACACACTCACTAAAGCCAAAGCCAAGCTGGAGCAACAAGTGGATGATGTGAGTACAAAAAATTCTCACTAGAAATATATTGGCAAAATGTTACTTTATATATAGACATGTGTGATATGTTTAGCAAAATAATGTAAATTAATTATATTTTATATAACAAGCTTGAGGGATCCTTGGAGCAAGAAAAGAAACTGCGCATGGACCTTGAGAGGGCGAAGAGAAAGCTGGAGGGTGATTTAAAATTGACCCAGGAGAGCATTATGGACTTGGAAAATGATAAACAGCAAATGGAGGAGAAGCTGAAGAAGTAAGAACTTGTCAAACTTTTTATTCTGATAAAACAAAAACAATAAGATTTAATCTGATCAAATTTTGTGATATCACCTTAAAGGAAGGACTTTGAAATTGGCCAGCTCAACAGTAAAATTGAGGATGAACAAGCTCTTGGTGCCCAGCTCCAGAAGAAACTGAAGGAACTGCAGGTATGTTTGAACCAAAGTTAAATCATGTAAAATAATAATGTAAATGTACTATGACTCATATTAGGCTTACTGCAATTGTCGGTGTTACCGGTTTTACACGGTTTCAGCTGCACACCTATGTTTTGATTTTTTAGAGTACAAAAATCATTTAGTTCCGTTAGAAAATAGACACTACAATTAAAAACTGAATCACATCCTTAATTCATATCAAAATCTTCAATTTACTCCATTTCTAGGCTCGTATTGAAGAGCTTGAGGAAGAGCTGGAAGCTGAGAGAGCTGCCCGTGCTAAAGTTGAGAAACAGAGAGCTGATCTGTCCAGAGAACTGGAGGAGATCAGTGAGAGGTTGGAGGAGGCTGGTGGAGCCACTGCTGCCCAGATTGAGATGAACAAGAAACGTGAAGCTGAGTTCCAGAAACTGCGCAGAGACCTTGAAGAGTCCACTCTGCATCATGAGTCCACTGCTGCTACACTGAGGAAGAAACATGCAGACAGTGTGGCTGATCTGGGAGAGCAGATTGACAACCTCCAGAGAGTGAAGCAGAAGCTGGAGAAAGAGAAGAGTGAACTGAAGTTAGAGCTTGATGATGTGGTCTCCAACATGGAACAAGTTGTCAAGTCAAAGGTTTGTGGCCAAACAGAAATGTATATCACTAAGGATTATGTCAAACTACAATTTAAAATCAATATAATTTACTTACTCAATATATGTTTACATTAGAGCAACCTGGAGAAAATGTGCAGAACTCTGGAAGACCAGATGAGTGAGTACAGAACCAAGTCTGAGGAAGGTCAGCGCACTATCAATGATTTCACCATGCAAAAAGCCAAGCTGCAAACTGAGAATGGTAAGGTCACAAAATATAGTAATTTTTACTGAATAAGTTTTAGCTTTGAAATGAAGATTTGTCATAACTTCAACAAACATATTTTTCCTGGCATTTCAGGTGAACTCTCCAGACAGCTTGAGGAGAAAGACTCCCTGGTGTCTCAGTTGACCAGAGGCAAGCAGTCCTACACTCAGCAAATTGAAGACCTCAAGAGACAGCTTGAAGAAGAAATCAAGGTTTGTTTTGCGATCCATGTTTTATTAGAAGTTGCATATTTTTTTGTTAAACAGCAGGTCAACAGATATCACGTCCAAGCAACTGACAATTTTTTTCTTTCAGGCTAAGAATGCCCTGGCCCATGCAGTTCAGTCTGCTCGTCATGATGCTGATCTACTGAGGGAGCAATATGAGGAGGAGCAAGAAGCCAAGGCTGAGCTACAGCGTAGTATGTCCAAGGCAAACACTGAAGTGGCTCAGTGGAGAACCAAGTATGAAACTGATGCCATCCAGAGGACTGAGGAGCTGGAGGATGCTAAGTAAGAAGCAGGGAATATACTATTTTGTTTTCAGATGTTTGTTTACAAATTCCTCTTTGTGTTTTATTATTTCTAATCCGTCATTAAAATCTCCTTGCTGACACAATTAGAAAGAAATTGGCTCAGCGTCTGCAAGATGCAGAAGAAGCTGTGGAAGCTGTTAACGCTAAATGCTCCTCTCTGGAGAAGACCAAGCACAGGCTGCAGAATGAGATTGAAGATCTCATGGTGGATGTGGAGAGATCCAATGCTGCTGCTGCTGCTCTGGACAAGAAGCAAAGAAACTTTGACAAGGTAAAACACAGATTTAATATTTGAATATGTATTACTTTTGCCTTTTTTGGTAATTTTATCAGTAATTAATTAAGCACCTTAATAATGCCTAATCAGGTTTTGGCTGAGTGGAAGCAGAAGTATGAGGAGTCTCAGACTGAACTAGAAAGTGCCCAGAAGGAGTCTAGATCTCTGAGCACTGAACTCTTCAAACTGAAGAACTCTTACGAAGAAGTCCTGGATCATCTTGAGACCATGAAGAGAGAGAACAAGAACCTTCAAGGTAACTAGATTTTGGTTACCTGCAGAGTTAACAGATGTTATTTTCAGCATATTTTTCCTTGACAATTATTTTTCTATTTAAAAGAGGAAATTTCTGACCTCACTGAGCAACTTGGAGAGTCAGGAAAAAGCATCCATGAGTTGGAGAAAATTAGGAAGCAGCTGGAGCAGGAAAAAGCAGAAATCCAGACAGCCTTGGAAGAAGCTGAGGTAACCCTAAATAAGCATTAAGCAAATAAGAATATTTGTTGTTCACATAAGGCTGATTTTTGACAAAAGACTTACAAAATGTATTTTACATTAATAGGGTTCCCTTGAACATGAGGAAGGAAAGATTTTGAGATCTCAACTGGAGTTCAATCAAGTAAAGGCTGATATTGAACGTAAGCTGACAGAGAAAGATGAAGAGATGGAGCAGGCCAAGAGGAACCAGCAGAGAGTGGTGGATACCCTGCAAAGCTCACTGGAATCAGAGACTCGCAGCAGGAATGAAGCTCTCAGACTGAAGAAGAAGATGGAGGGAGACCTCAATGAGATGGAGATTCAGCTCAGCCAGGCTAACAGACAGGCATCAGAAGCCCAGAAGCAACTCAAGGGTCTTCATGGACATCTCAAAGTATGACGAATCTTCAAATCAAGATTTTATGATGCTTAGGTGAAATCCAACATTGTTCTTCAGTCTTTTCATGTGTAAAACTTGTACTTTACAGGATGCCCAACTGCAGCTAGATGACGCTCTCCGTGGTAATGATGATTTTAAAGAGAACATCGCCATTGTGGAGAGACGCAACAATCTGCTGCAGGCTGAACTGGATGAGCTGAGATCCATGGTGGAACAAACTGAGAGAGGAAGGAAACTGGCTGAGCAGGAACTGCTGGATGTCAGTGAGAGAGTTCAGCTCCTGCATTCTCAGGTAATACGTTTAAAATATTTACTCATGTGTTCAGTTTACTCAATTACCATTACTTTCATCAGTGAACTTTGATCTTAAATGGTATAAACTATTTTGATACAGAACACCAGCCTGCTGAATCAGAAGAAGAAGCTGGAGGGAGATAATACTCAGCTTCAGACTGAGGTTGAGGAGGCAGTGCAGGAGTGCAGGAATGCTGAGGAAAAAGCCAAGAAGGCAATCACTGATGCTGCCATGATGGCAGAGGAGCTGAAGAAGGAGCAGGACACCAGTGCTCATCTGGAGCGCATGAAGAAGAATATGGAGCAGACCATCAAGGACCTGCAGCACCGTCTGGATGAGGCTGAGCAGATCGCCATGAAGGGTGGCAAGAAGCAGGTCCAGAAACTGGAGGCCAGGGTAAGTTTCTGAAACTCAGTTCTTAATGCATTTTCTATTCATACATTTTGTAAAGACGATTATTCATGAATATTTGTGTTCAGAGTCTGTAATTTAGGAGTCAATTTATAATCATTTTCTGTTTCGGTAGGTGAGAGATCTGGAAAATGAGGTGGAGCTTGAACAGAGAAAGGCGAGCGAGTCTGTGAAAGGAGTCCGTAAATATGAAAGACGCATCAAGGAGCTCACCTACCAGGTCACATTCTTTAACATAAACATAATTGCATTTTTATTCATGCCATAATTCATACAAGATAACAGTGAAGTCACTTTTTATCCTGTTTGCAGACTGAAGAGGACCGTAAGAATCTGGCTCGCCTGCAGGATCTGGTGGACAAACTCCAGCTGAAGGTCAAATCCTACAAAAGAACTGCAGAGGAAGCTGTAAGTAAACTATGTCACTCAGATATTGGAAGTATTGCTGTCTCTGTGTTATCTCTGACAGTATGTTTTGTCATTGTGTTTTTAGGAGGAACAGGCTAATGTTAATCTGGGCAAGTTCCGTAAGATACAGCATGAGCTGGATGAGGCAGAGGAGAGGGCTGATATTGCTGAATCTCAGGTCAACAAACTTAGAGCCAAAGGTCGTGATTCAGGTTCCAAGGTAAAATATTTGTATCCAATAAAATATTGGAATTTAGTACAACATAGATTGCAATGACGCTTACATTCTCTTTTTGCTCTTTTATTACAGAAAGGACACGATGAAGAGTAATCCTCCACGATAATTCTGTGTGCTGTGAAGCCATGTTCATGTACTGGTTCTGATGTAGCATTAAAAACTGCAATTATGAATTCTTGTGTCTGTGGCTTTCCTTCTCATTTCTGTTCCATCATTTAGTCTCATCATGTAAATGCAGTGCAAAAGGGGCATTAAAGGTGTGGTGAAAAAAAAGTTATAAATACTGAGGTACTGAGAGTAAGCTCTACACAGTTTTGGGTTTCATATATTTGATGAACAAAGCAAGCTAATTTCACCATGGAAACACTGATTTATGGTTCACAAAATTAAAATAAGAATCTTTCTATTTTTTGTGCTCTCTTCACAAGTTAATCAGAGACAAAAGTGTCCTAAAATAAAAAATAGCAATGGTTTATGATCTATGCACCATGTGTCCGTAGTAATCATTTATATTTGTGTTATACTTTTAAGTTAGTAAGTGGTGTTAAAAATTACGCAAAATGAGCCGGTGTGTTAAATGTTGTGTGTTGCAGAGAGTTTATCATGGGCCGTTCTGTGCCAGAAAGTCCAGGGCCAGTCCGCCCGACGTAGGCTATCTGCTTTATCTAAAACTTCAAAAACAGAGAATTATTTGTGATTTTGTGGAAAACTCTATTATTAGTAATTTCTGCCTATGTATAGGCTAGTCTACCTAAGTATTCCACACGGTAAAAAGTGGCAAGTGTTCCTTTAAGGACCTATATTGTTAGCTGAACCCTTAAAATCAGCTAACCTAATGTAGTCATTTTAATTCAAACATGATAATTATATTTTTGACTTGAGTCAAACCAGTTAATTTACATGTTACCACATTAAGCACATTTTTGTTTAAAAAAAATTCGTGTAACATTTTTTCAAGCAAAATAAAATCTAATCTACTGATTTTCAGTGAAAAACATGATTTAATTTCACCGAATCAACCTGACTTTACACCGACAGATCAAGAACGTACTCGGTTACTAACGTAACCTCGGTTCTCTCTAGAAGAGGGAACGAGTACTGCGTAAGATATCTTACGCTAGGGGAAAATCCTTTTCCGCGAGATATTGAAGCCAAAAATTATCCTTAATTTTGTAATAATGCAAAACGCGTTGCAGCAGCAATGCAGACATAGGCGAGACAGCTCGCGCGCCTATTGGCTGCTCTGCGGCAACTGCAGCAGCCTATCGAGCGAGGCCTGGCGTGACGTCAGACCCAATCAGGGCACTTCGCGCCCGCTGCGTCACGTCCCGCCGAAATGGGCGTGGTCTAGGCCTATAAATATCGCTCGCAGGCAGCTATTATCTGGTTTTTCATCATCGAAGCAACCAGAGCGTGTGCATGCACGGCAAGATACGCAGTACTCGTTCCCTCTTCTAGAGAGAACCGAGGTTACGTTAGTAACCGAGTACGTTCTCTTACGAGAGGTCTCTCGTACTGCGTAAGATATCTTACGCTAGGGGACCCAATGTAAAACGCCGTGCATGCTGAGATCTGACACCAAAGACCCAAGGGCGAAAGCCCGGGGTACATATAGTGCACAATCACTCAGTGAAACTCACAGAGAGTCCGGGAAGAAGGAGGGGTGCAGCCTCACTTTTCCACATAAAGTAGCGTCGATGGGACGCGAATTTCATCATACAGACAGGGCGGGGTACGGCCTGAACTGATGGGGAAAAATGTGGGTCTTACACAGTTTGCCCAGCTTTAAACTGTCGAACATTGAGCTGTGCTCAGCAAACGCAGCATTCTGAGCTGAACGCATCAGGTCAGATAATACTGGTAGTTTAGACCGACAGCAGCCTGGCCTGCAGGGCGGGAACCTCTAGGTTATAAAACCTTATAAATGTAGACGGGGAGGCCCAGCCTGCCGCCATACAAATATCTTGCAAGGCAATCCCACTTGACCAGGCCCACGAAGAGGCCATGCCTCTCGTGGAATGCGCTCTGACACCCAAAGGGCACTGCATGCCCTTGGAGGCGTATGCCAGCGCTATAGCATCAACTATCCATCTGGATAGGCTCTGTTTCGACGCGGCTAGTCCCTTAGAACGTCCGCTAAACGAAACAAAGAGCTGTTCCGTCTGTCTGAAAACAGACGAGCGAGACACATAAGCTCGTAATGCCCTGACTGGGCAAAGGAGGCTCGCGTCTCTTTCCTCATCAGGGACCGGTAGGGCTGACAGAGAGATAATCTGCGCCCTAAACGGTGTGTTGAGGGATTTTGGAACATAACCGTGCTTAGGTTTGAGTATAACTTTTGAGTCATTGGGCCCAAACTCCATGCACGCCGCGCTCACAGAGAGCGCGTGCAGATCCCCTATGCGCTTCACTGAAGCGAGAGCCAGCAAAAACACCGTTTTGAAAGACAGGTGTTTCAAATCGATTGACTGTAAAGGCTCAAATGGCGCACCTTTCATGGCTTCCAGAACCGTAGAAAGGTCCCATACGGGGACTGAGGGAGGTCTGGGAGGATTCAGTCTCTTAGCTCCTCTAAGGAAGCGGATGACTAAATCGTTCCTTCCTATTGACTGACCAAGCGTTGTTTCTGAGAACGCTGCTATAGCCGCCACATAAACTTTGAGCGTGGAGGGGGCCCTGCCCCCATCCAACAGCTCTTGTAGGAAGGAAAGCACCTCCGTCACATCACAGTTTGTGGGTGACACACCACGGGCTGTGCACCAGCCCGAAAACACTGACCATTTCGAAGAATAGAGTCGTCTTGTAGACGGAGCTCTAGCCTGCGTGATCGTGTTTAATACTCCTTTAGGGAGTCCAACATGTACCCGTTGATGGCCCAGACATGAAGGGACCATAGTTCCGGGTGAGGATGCCAGATCGAGCCGCGGGCCTGTGAGAGGAGATCTCTCCTCACTGGTACTGGCCACGGGGCAGTACTTGCTAACTGCATCACGGCTGGGAACCAAGGTTGGTTTTTCCAGAACGGTGCTACCAGCAGTACTGAGCATCCTTCTTCCCTGATCCGTTCTATCACCTGAGGCAGGAGAAAGACGGGGGGAAAAACATAGAGCGGGCGGCGGGGCCACACATGGGCCAGCGCGCTCCTGCTCTTGGAGAAAAAATTCTTGACAGTGAGCGTTTTCTTGAGACGCAAACAGGTCCACTTCCGCTCTGCCGAATTTCTTCCACAGCAGTTGGACTGTCTGTGGGTGTAGAGACCATTCGCCTGCCGGAACATTGTTCCTGGACAGTCTGTCTGGTCCTATATTCATGATCCCTGGCACGTGCGCTGCTCTGAGCGAGCGCAGGTTGCACTGAGCCCATACCAGGAGGCGTTCTGCCAGCCTGTACAGTTTCTCGGATCTGATGCCGCCCTGGCGATTTATGTAGGACACCACAGACATGTTGTCCGAACGGACCAAGACGTGGTGACCTTTTATTTGGGGACAAAAACGCGTCAGCGCGTTGTCTACTGCCAGCATTTCGAGGCAGTTTATGTGCAGGAGCTTCTCCCGTTCTGACCACTGGCCGAAGAACGGTCTGCCCTCGAGCAGCGCTCCCCATCCCGAGGTGGACGCGTCCGTGGACACCACTTTCACCCTCGAGGAAGTCCCCAGGCTTACACCTGATTGGTACCAGTCGTTCGCTTTCCAGGGTTTCAGAGCTGTAACGCATTTCTGATTGACCCTGAGGCGAAGCAAACCGGGTGCCCACGCTTCGCGTGGGACTCGCGCTTTCAGCCAAAACTGCAGCGGGCGTATGCGGAGCAGACCCAGCTGGAGCACTGACGATGCTGAGGCCATGAGACCTAGCATCTTCTGAAATCTCTTGAGCGGGACAGACGCGCCGCAGCGAAAAGAGTTCGCTGTGCGTCGAATGTCTACCGCGCGCTGTTGTGATAGTCGCGCTATCATGGATAGTGAGTCCAGTTCTGTGCCCAGGAAAGATATTTTCTGACTGGGTGACAGGGAGCTCTTCGCCCAATTGACACTCAGACCCAAATCCTCGAGGTGATCGAGTAAAATGGTCGTGTGTTCTATGAGCACTGCGCGAGATTGCGCTAGAATCAGCCAATCGTCCAAATAGTTCAGCACTCGCATGCCTCTCATTCTGAGGGGTGCGAGCGCCGCATCCATGCACTTCGTAAATGTACGGGGTGCTAGGGACAAACCGAACGGCAGGACTGTGTACTGATATGCCTGGCCCTCGAAGGCGAATCTCAAATATCGCCTGTGACGTGACGCTATCTGTATTTGAAAATACGCGTCTTTCAGATCTATTGACACAAACCAATCTCCTTGGCGAATCTGCACAAGGATTTGCCTGGTCGTGAGCATCCTGAACTGTCGCTTCACAAGCACTTTGTTCAGTTGCCTTAGATCTAGTATGGGTCTGGGACCCCCGTCTTTTTTCGGTACCAGGAAGTATCTGCTGTATAGCCCTCCCTCGCTCTGATCTTGAGAGAGAGGTTCTATGGCCCCTTTGCTCAATAGTTTCGTCACTTCGGCTCGAAGTAGATGTGCTACTTCTGTTTTTACCGTGGTCTCGACGCGCGCCACATAGCGGCGAGGGCGTCGGCGAAACTGCAGCGAATAGCCTCTTTCTATAATGTTCAGCACCCACTTCGAAACCCCGGGTAGCTTTGCCCATGCGTCTGCATGGATAGCTAGGGGTCGAATACGAAGCGCGCTCCGCTCGCTCAGCGATGGAGAAGCTTCGGTGTGCTGTAACACAAGCGTGTCGCTCGTGACATTTGAGGCATGGGGCGCGCTGATGACAGCGGGCAGATTGTCCGCGCTCGACTCCTCTGCGGTGGTTAACCGCAAGGGGGAGGGCTGGGCGGTTCCCGTGGGAACTGTCATGTCTATGTGTGGATGTGGGCGCGGGACAGCGGGCACATTTATCACACCGAAAGCATCGTCCGCTTGCGTGAAGCGAGTGCACGTTGGTTTCGTTTTTACAGAAACCGTGAGACATGCATAACGTGGTGTTAGTGGGCACATTCACCATGTTTGAAGCGCAATCGGTCTGAGCCGATTCATGTGCGCGAGCCCTGTGTGACGGGCTGTGCTTGTGTGTAGAGATGGGCACTGGGCAGTGGGCATTCTTCTTACACATAAAGCACCATCGGCCGTGGCCGGGACACCAGAAAAAATTCACACTTATGGGATTTATCTGGGTAACCGTAAAAACGGCGTTTGTGTGCAGGCAAGCGGGTGACAGAACCGACTTGTTTACTGCAGGATACACTGGAACAGTCACATTTACTGGAACTGAACAAGCGAGAAGTTGCCATAGAAACAGAGCGTCAACATGCTGGCGTTTATTGCAGGCCTGCGTGCATTACAACAGGCTTGTTCACTGCAATATTGACAGTGTTTGGGTGCAGGCGAGCGGGTTGTACAACGCGCTCGTTGGCTGCAAAATACACATCTGCAGTCGCCTTTTCAGGGAACTGACAGAGCGAGCATTGACGGCATAATTTTATCTGCCGGTAGACCCGGGGATCGAACGCGGGTCTCTCGCGTGCAAAAACCTGAGAGTCTGCCACTGGGCCACAGGGGGAGACACATTGTAACTCAGTTAGCGCGAGTATTATAAGAGAGCGTCAACGTGCTGGCGTTTGTTTGCAGGCATGCGTGTATTACAACAGGCTTGCTCACTGCAATACAGACATTTCCAGTCGCCCGAACTTCAGAGGGGAATGAGAAATGTACGAGAAAGAGGAGGTCGGTCCGTCCGCGGGGGGACCAGAAAACGCTCTTTTCTCCTTTCGCCAGTGACGCACGGAAACCATAGAAACGGTGTTTGGGTGCAGGCGAGCGGGTTGTGCAACGCGCTCGTTGGCTGCAAAATGCACGTCTGCAGTCGCTTTTCAGGGAACTGACAGAGCGAAGCATTGGCGGCATAATTTTAACTGCCGCTAGACCGGGATTCGAACTCCGGTCTCTCGTGAGAAAAACCAATGATTCCGCCACTGAGCCACAGGGGGGAACGCAAAGGTTTTCGGATGCACGAGCATATAAGAGCGTCACATGCTTTCTTCGGCGTATGCTTGCAGGCGCGCTTGTATTAAAACAGGCTCGCCTGCTGCAATATTGATATTTCCAGTCGCATGATCAGGGAACTGGGAATATGTATGAGAAATTGAAGGTCAGTCCATCCTCGGAGGGACTAAAAAACACATCTTTCTCCTTTCGCCGGTGAGTGACGCATGAATGGGGCGCAGAAGGCAGGGTAGCTTTCTTATAACGTAAAGAAAAACTAACCCCGACCGTCCGCTTCCAGCCTCCCTTGTGAGCGGCGCAGTTTGCGCGGCTTGAACAGAGGGAGAGAGAAAGCTAGCCCCGTGACCGCCCGCTCCTGACATCCTCTGTGAGCGGCGCGGTGTGCGCGGCTCGAACAGAGGGAGAACAGGTATCGTCCCCCAAGCAGGCAAGGCAAGCGGGCGAACCGGCAAGCTTTGCGGGTTGGGGGGGGGGGGGGGGGGGGCGGAGGAGCAGTCTCGGAGAAGGATGCCAGGTGAGTCCTCAGAGTCACCATAGGCAGTACCTAACTCGCAGTGAGGGCAGTCGCCGTCAGCGAGTGCGAGAGCTGCGTGATCAGGAAAAGGGGCGTCTTGAAAAAGACGCCCAGCTCTTTTAGTGCAATGGGAGTGTGTGTCGCGGCGGCGAGCACACACACATACATAAACACAGTAGCAGAGAAAGGATATAATGCCGGAAAGCGCAGCAGGAAGGCAAGGAAGGCGGCGCGGCCAGCGACTTCAGTGACTCGTCCCGCTGAAGGTGCTCTCTTTCAGACGGCGCGGCTTCTAATCCAGCTCCAGCGATGCGTGTGCTTCGCTTGAAGGATGAAAAATCAGATAATAGCTGCCTGCGAGCGATATTTATAGGCCTAGACCACGCCCATTTCGGCGGGACGTGACGCAGCGGGCGCGAAGTGCCCTGATTGGGTCTGACGTCACGCCAGGCCTCGCTCGATAGGCTGCTGCAGTTGCCGCAGAGCAGCCAATAGGCGCGCGAGCTGTCTCGCCTATGTCTGCATTGCTGCTGCAACGCGTTTTGCATTATTACAAAATTAAGGATAATTTTTGGCTTCAATATCTCGCGGAAAAGGATTTTCCCCTAGCGTAAGATATCTTACGCAGTACGAGAGACCTCTCGTAAGAGAACGTTGGTGATGATAGTCTAAAGGGAGAACATTTCCACTTCTAAAAATGATGGTTAGCACATTTATTTATAAGGTGACTACTTGGACAGCTGTGCTGAATTAATATTCAATGTTTGCCATGTGACAACACTTTAGCAAAACTTACAGTATGAACTGTGTAACTTTACTTGGCAGTAAGCAGTAAGTTAGTGCTCCGTTTCTAACACAGCCTGTAATTCAAATTAAGGACATCAACACTGGCGATCATTGGCACCAGACGAATATAACCAAAACGCGCAATGTTTTACCACTTTGTGACTTCAATTTTGTCCAACATTTATATCGTGTAACGTTAACTTACCTTACCTTAAATCGTGATCTGTGTCCTAAATGAGCTCAGGAGACGTGTTTCCTCATTTACTTTGACATTTGTGGATTTTCCTCAAGTGAAAATAGCCTGTGCTAAATATATTTCTTTCAATAAAAATATTTTATAGACAATATATTCTCAGGTTAAATTTGTATGCTTAAACACAGCCAAATCATGGGACAGTTTAGGCCTAAGTAAAATTGCTAGCAACATTATACAACGTAGGCTAATTAAGCACTTTATTAATCGCTTAGCTGCTATTTAGTTATAAGCAATGAAACATGGTGTAATACATACCGTGGCCACGTATGACAAATTTGTCTGCAAGCGTCATCTGAATAAAAACGAGCTGTTAAAATGTAAAACTATACAAAGATGAACATCGATATTAGGTTGAATTTAAATATCAACACAATTTATGTACTTTAAGAATTATAAAAGTATTATATCGTCAAAAATCATTTTTAAAGAACCTGAGGGGAAAATTCCATGACGGTTCGGTTGCAAATTCCCGCTCTCGGATGACGCAGCTGCCTGACGTCACGTGATGGACAATTATTGAATTATTTTTATTATTATTTTATTATTACATAAATTAATTATCGTAAATACGAGTTTAGAAGTAAAAAATTGGACATGAATAAATAGGCAATAATAAACATAATGCCCTCCCTGATTCCCATTCTTTCCGACAACAAACCACTTGAAAAACTTCAGAAGTGGGAAGTAGGACATTTCCGATAGCGACGTGAAGTGACGTGAATCAGCATTCATACAAGTACTAAATTAAATTAATAACTTGCGAGCTGAAGCTATTGTCTTCTATTGTGTTTAATTTGTCTCATGATGAAGTCTGCGTCATTGATTCTGTACATTTCTTGTTTATTAGGCTACTGGAAAATTGTTTTGAAACATAAAAGCAGTGTAAGGTGACTTAATTGACACTTAAAATACTGAATGTTTGTTTGTGCAGGATATTAATAACCAGAAACAGAGGTTCTTCAGCCCTCCAGCCGAGACACCACTAGAGGGAGCCCCGCTAGCCTCAGTCTCCTGCGCACCCTCAGCCTAAAACACACAGGGGTCAGTAGGACAGATGTGGGTGAGATGCTGATGATGCAGAGCCAGGAGTGTGTGCTTCAATATATAAATCTAAACCTTGCATGGGGACTCAATATGGCTGACATACAGGACCAGTTCTTCTTCTGCTTAAATTACTTAAATTAGTTCTGTTGCTTTACCAAATTAAGATTGTAATCAGACTGGTTGATTTGTCCTGAATGTTTTGGTCACTATACATTTCTTATACTGTTATTCTAAAATGAAACACTAGACTGGTTCCGTATATCCATGCAGAGAACAAAGCAAAACATTAAAACAGAGTAATCAATAAAATCATGACTAAAGAACCTCATGAATTAAGAAAGTTAATCAAAGTTGTCCTGCTAGAATTGTAGGTATTGTTCATAATTCATGTATAACTTTGATGAAAGGTTTTGATCCACTTCAAATGTTTACTACTGTATATCAATTAATCGGTCGACTATCACGTGGAACTTAACCTTCAATTTCAACATAACTTATAATTATGAGGATGAATTGAATGGCAATGAATAAAAACACATGCAAATTGATCTGCCTATCAATCATTAAAATGCATGTGCATGAGACTTTACACCGAAGACTTTACATCCTGTCTGGACAGTCTTGGATTTCAGCCATATAAACTTTCCCACACACATTAAAGGACATATTTGGGATTTAATCTGCTGTTCAGGTGTTACACCTGTTAACTAAGTAGATTCTGTCCCTTTGTCTGACCATATGCTGCTCTCGTTCAGTGTTAATCTCTCACTTTCCAAATCTAATCTTCCACGTACTATAGCATTCCGAAATATTAAGGATATCAACTTGGTCAATTTATCCTCAGCACTAGCTTTCCCAGTACAGAGAGTTTTTCTGCCCAGGATGGACTGCTCTCTCACTACAACAATAACCTTCATATTCACAACAAGTAGGCTATATTAAAAGATTTTTTTAAATATATAAAAAAAAAAAAATAATAATTTAGGACTTCAACAACATTAAAAAGACAGGCATTAATAGCTTGTGAGCTGACACTATTGTCTTCTATTGTACTTAATACTATTGCATTCAATTTGCCTTTGATAAAGTTTGATAATTGATTCTGTAATTTTCCTGTTTATTACTGTAAAGCTGATTTGGATCAACCCATACTGTATAAAGCACTGTAGAAATTAAGGTGACTTGACACTTAAACTTATACTTATACAAAGATTAAGACACACACACACACACACACACACACACACACACACACACACACACACACACACACACACACACACACACACACACACACACACACACACACACACACACACACACACACACTCACACACACACACACACACACACACACACACACAAAATGCTGTTAAAAAGATGTAATCAAATAAAATGTAATGAATGAATAATCAGTCTAATAAAAAAAAAAACATATTTTTTCCTTGGCACAAGGCACATTTTTTAAGGTTTAATCTGAGAATAGGAATGTAAAAGCAAAATGAATGTTCAGAAATCTAAAATTAAAACTGCATAAAAGAAATTCACATCTTAAATCAAAGATATGAAGCATGTAATGTGTCAAATACGCAAGATCATGTATTTTGCTTTAATATATATATATATATATATATATATATATATATATATATATATATATATATATATATATATATATATATATATAAAATAAAATAAAAACACCACCAACAGAATGTTTTAAACACTTTGTTTTATTTAATGTTTAATAATCACATCATAGTTAACAATTAACCACAATAAACACCTCATTCAAATCAAAAAATATAATGAAATTCAATTTTCATGGAAAAACTCAAAAACAAAGGAAACAAACCAACAAAAACCTTGCAAATGATGAGAGTCTGGCAAACAGTCTCACCTGGTTTCTGAATGTTCTACTCGTATCAGCTTACGGCTTCTGGCTGCACCACAAGAAACCAAATCTACTACATCAATGTCACGTTTCTTTAGCTTCCATGTTACTTTAGGGTTGTACATCTTTTTGTTCCAGGGCAACATCTCTCCCAGATTACTCCCAGATAATAATAAAAAAAAAAAAAATCATCATCATAACAACAACAACAATAATTGGACCTCTCCTCTCCCTGATTCAACGGGATGCCCTGGTCCTTCATGGCACAATAAAATCTGTGCAATTGAAACACATTCAATGCAACCCCCCCATTTTAGTTCTGACAGTGTTATTCAGAGCATCTTTCTCTTGTAAGACTAAGATTCATAGAAACATAAGGGGTTATGTGAGATTCATAAACATTATTAGTAGACGTTAAGAGAACATGGGCTAAATATCGATGCCCACCTGAACGTCACGTGACCCACCCGGCATCATCTGGGCATAAGCGCTAGCAAGCTAGCCACGACATTAAAGACACGGCGGCCGAATACATGTGCTTTAATAGATTTCAAGACATTTGTTCTCTGCATTTTCCACTGGAAAGAAAAATGCAGGGCCAAAACGGCAATACTAATATAAACATTAGCCATTAAAAGGTGCATAATATCAGCCCTCGCTTTCTTTGATCATTTATCATTGCGTTCACTTTTGTGCCGATATTAAATGCCTTCACAGAGATAGCAATACAACCATTTGCTAACAATGCGGAGCGCAACTGTAAATGTATGTAAAGAATATAAATGATCCTGTGATTGTTCTCGGGGTTTCAATCAGCGATTCAAACGCGACCGTTTCACTACAAACATCATTACAGTCCTGAAAGACTACAGGACCTTAAAGAAAGCAACCCATAGTGTTCAAAAACTGAACACAGCTCAAATACTAATATTTACACAACTCTCATTTCTTGGAAAGAAAAAAAAACTACACTCAAAAAAAAAAAGAAAAAAAAAAGAAGCTGGGTTGTTTCAACCCAATGGTTGGGTCAAACATGGATAAACGTCATGTTGGGTTCGTCCATATTTGACCCAATGGGTTGAAACCCCCAATGTTTTTTTTTAGAGTGCATAAATAATATCTATTATTGCCCAAAATCATCAATTAGTAAATTAGCGTAACCATTGTTTTGGCATTTTCCCAATTCATAGGTGAATTATTTTGAATGCAAATGAGAATACATCATGAAGTTACACTGTTCTACTTGTATTCGTTATCTAAAGCACTATTCAAATCTTATTTAACAGAGGCTCTCTCTCAAATGCTGTGGATTTCCTAACATGGTCATGCATTTGCCAATCATTTCAACCAATCACAGAATATGTCTTGATCTTAATGCGTTACGCTGTCATGCATGATGTGTAGATTTATAAATGTCAAAATCTGGAGTTCGTCACACTGACAGTCTTATTGCTTTGCACGTTCTGGGATTAAAGAGGTCAGACGAGAATAAGAAATATATGCAACAAAGCTTCATAATTTGTCATACTCATAAAAAGAAAAGCGCTTTAAAGAACGTCTGTCCGGCCCACGAACTGCTGATGAAAACCGATGTGCAACCTTAACAGAGATAAACTGAAAATGCTACAAGAGAAATAAGCTACAAGCTTTCGACTCACATGATGCAAAGTTCTTACTCTTAGAAAAAGACCAGCAGAAACATACGCAATAATATTAAAACCACCACCAGACTCACTTACAATTTCACTGGTTTCTCATAAAGCAACTATTAAAAGTACGTAAAATGTTTCAAGCTGTGACATTCTGTCTTTGCACCCATTAAAGGCAGGGAATTAGAAGAGTCTATCGTCCCAGGCACAAACTCGGCTCCGGGTCCATCATTCCCACGGGAAACACACTGTACCTACTGTATCTGATGCCGAAACATCAACAACTCATAACACAAACCCCTCTTTAAATCGTCTACAGTGTTCGTCTCCACACTTCGTCAGATTCAAGAGCTTTGTGAAAAAGAAGTACACTTTTAAAAAGAGTAGTCTACTTATTAACGACACTAGAATATACTTACAGTAAGTGCATCCAGACACTTAAACGTCAACTGAAATTAATTAAAAATGTACTATAAATGATTTTAAATGCAGTTAGTTGAGCCACAAGTAGGGTTTATATGTTAAGTGTAATTATTTGGTATTGTCTTTGCTGACAAGACATTATATATTGAATATCACACTACAGTTACAATTATAATCAAGTACTTTACATGTGCTTTTGTATGTTAGTCAACACTTCATAATAATTAAACTTCTTTAAAGAACGGCAAAGCTTATTAAAACGAATGTACTTTCAACTTTTACTTAGACATTATTACAAACTTGTGTGTCAGGAAACTCACTCTTTTTAAGCACTTAAGTCTTTAATTTTATTTTTATACTTTTTAAAATATACTTTGAAGTGCATTAAATACAAAGTTAAGTGCGCTTCTTTTTCACAAGTTTCTCTTTCTTCACACCTCAGACCTTCTTCACGTTCACGAACCCGTCTGGATCTGCGTTTGACACGATGAGCGTTGTTAACTGTGCGTGTACGTCGAGTTTAATGTCTTATAGGCATTTCAGGAGAGCGTTATATTGCTTTACAATAACAAGGAAAAGGAAACATCCGCTGGTCACGAAAATAAAACGAAAGGATACGAAGAGTTAAAGTAAACCGTTTAACAACACAGTTCAATGCTACAGTATTCACTCAAACACACATCACGAAACAGAGTTTTAGAGAGAGACTCAGATAGCCTATGGGATTCAGTTTCAGCTCTACTGGAGGTCAAAGGTGAGGTGAGAGAGGGTCACATGATGCTGCCTTCAAGTCACGCGGGAATGATCGTGCTTACGAGACCAACGCCACACAATCTCGTAACTAATGTCAGGAAACTTTCCCAGAATTGTAGCGGAAGCTTTTATTGGCCGTTTGAATAGTGTGTGTTTGAATGATTTCTTCTGGTTACCGCTGCCCAGAAAATCTTTATTAAGCTAATTAATGAAGCTTTAACACAACAATGACGTCCATTCAGACAGAAAACGCAAACTTTGTGAATTTCGCTGCTTTCCAAAGAGTCAAGTTTGGTGAATCTGTGTCCTATAGAGACGTGTGACGATACAGAAGACGGCGTGAACTTTAAATCTGCAGAAATGAAGTAAAGTTGAGAAGATTGTGTATTTTTTAAAATTTTGGACGCATTAAATGTTGTTAAAAATGATGCCGTGTTCATAGAATTCTAGTGTGTCCACGGCTTAAAGCTTCATGCAACCAAACTACATTTCCCATCATGCTCTGCGGCGTCATTAGAGTTATAAAACTTATCAGTTGCACACATTCTCTGCTCTTCGTTTTGTTGCGTTGCCACTAAAAAAAGCTTCTGAAAGTGAAGAAAACATGATTTTCTCCTGTGATGTTATAATGGATATTTGATTATGTAAAGCACGTTGAACTGCATTCATAAGAACGATCTTCCCCGGAGGACTTGAAGGCAGCGAGAGATGATGTCCAGATGGATCCAGATGTGTGTGTATGTGGTGATCAGATCAGCTACACCATGATTATGAATACCGAGTGGAGAGTTGCAACACTGATAAAGAAAGAAACGAAAGCAACTAAACTAGATTCATGCTCTACAACAAGTGACATCGCAGGTGTTGTGACTGTTAGGTGTGAGTTTAGCCGTGATCTCAGCAAAACCCCATCCAGACCGTTACCGGAAGGGCGAGTATTTCACTCACAATCCACTTCTTTTTTTAGCGCATCCTGATGACTGTACCAATCAGGAATGACGGT
Source organism: Leuciscus leuciscus (assembly GCF_965113295.1). NCBI lineage: Eukaryota > Metazoa > Chordata > Actinopteri > Cypriniformes > Leuciscidae > Leuciscus > Leuciscus leuciscus. The sequence goes on from NC_138735.1 coordinate 32,467,181, forward strand.
CAAGAACGTCAACAAACAGCACACCAATCATATGAGTCTTAGCAATGGTAGGAGGCGGGGTTTAGGGAGCAGCAGACCAATGAAAAGACAGATCATGTCCGGAGGTCGTTGAGCGAGCCGACTTCGCCCCGTTGTTCTTGTGAAGAGACGAAGGCCGGGGTGGTGTGAGAGCGAGGGATGAGGGAGTCGGTGAGCGAAACGCTGCTGTGGAAAACAGGACTGTCACTCGAGACGGGCCAGGTGATGATGTCAGCGCCGTGGTCCGTGCGAGAGTGGGCGTTCTCGCGGAAATTTAGCTTGAAAGACTCAATCTGCATCAGAGTGTGGAGAAAGACAGGACAGAGGAGGAACAGGACACAAACAAGGGGAGGAGAGGAAGCGTGGGGGGTTGAAATGAAGAGGGAAGAGTGATAGTTAAAAGTCGAGTTAGATGCCTGAAAAATAAGAAGAGGTCAAGACCAGAGATGTGTCACGTGATCAGAGAGAGCCCTGTTAAACATCAGTTCAGCACAGAGGTCGAGCCGCTTATGAATCTACACCCGTAACAATCAATCTTCAAACTACTGTCATTTCATTAGTTACACATTCAATTTGTTTTGAACGTTATTTTTAATGTTTTATTAACTATTTAGATTTTACTTAAAAAAAATGGAACATGCTTTTACTCAATCTTTTGACTTTACTTGAATAAAATATTAAATTAAATGTTTTTATGTAATATTTTGATTTTACTTAAAGTAAAATGTTACTAAATTACATGTTTTATTTTAATCTTTTTGAATTTACTTCAAAATATTGAATAAAACATTCAATGTACCATTTTATTTAAGTAACTTACAAATATTACATACAATCATTGAATTCAATATTTTAAGATTTTTACTATTTTTACTTTAAAATTAAAAATGTTACTTGATACATTTAAGCTTTTCATTCAATGCTTTGATTTTATTTGAAAAAAAGGAAAGGTTACAATGAATGTTTTTTAGATTTAGATTTAGATTTTACTTCAATGTTTTTCAGTGTTTTCTTTTCTTCAATATTATGATTTAACCTAAAAAATTATGTTACATTCAATGTTTTTGATTATAAAAACTATTAGCCAATTAATCGTCTTTCTACGACCTTCATTATTGGTTTTGAATTCATAATCGGTCGACCTCTCGTACAGTAATAAACCAGACAACGAAATAACACAATTTACATGGTGCTTAAAATTAAGAACTAAAGACAATAAACTAAAAAAACTAATAGTGTGTATGAAATAATGGAGAAACAAATAATAATCAGTTGTAAATGAGGAGATGGAATCTGGCATTTCTACAGGAACTCTAGTCTGACGGGGCTTCGGCCGGGGCGCTGGGTGACACACACACTTACTTGTTTCAGGGATGAGCGAGTCCAGGCCCTGTGGGTCCCGGAGCTCGTCACTCCTGCAGGGGCCGCCCTCCTTCAGCCCATTCTCCTGGGCAGGGGCCGACACACCACTAGAGGGAGCCCCACTAGCCTCAGTCTCCTGCGCACCCTCAGCCTAAAACACACAGCAGGGGTTCAATAGCACAGATGTGGGTGAGATGCTGATGATGCAGAGCCAGGAGTGTGTGCTGAAACACTATATACATCTAAACCTTGCATGGAGAAGCAAGATGGCTGACACACAGGACCAGTTTGGATGCACTGGACTGAATTGATGCTTCTGTCATCTGCTTAAATGAGTGAAATTAAAATGACTGGTTGATTTGTCCTGAATGTTTTTGGTCACTATACATTTCTTATACTTATACACTAGACTGGTTCTGTATGCATGCAAAGAACAAAGCAAAACATTAAAACAGAGTAATCAATAAAATCATGACTAAAGAACCTCATGAATGTATATGGTCGACTATCATGAGGAACTGACTTAACCTTTAATTTCAACTGTTGGATGAATTGAATGGCAATGAATAGAATCCCATGCAAATGGATATGCCTGTCAATCATTAAAATGCATGTATTTTTAATACACATTATGTGTAATTTTTCAATCATTATGAACATGTCAGCAAGATCTGAAAACTGAAAAGTTTTCATCCCAAATAAAATGTACAGGTTATATTTACAGTTTAATATTAATTACAGATTGTAGTCAAAAGACTCAAATTCACATTGTTTTCTCAGTAAACGTATACGGTAAAGTTTAAAAACGTGATCAAAATGTAGATGATGGGTAAAACAACAATGGGTGCAGCGAGTGGTCATGTGACTGAAATGGATGGCCATAGGCTGAGGGGCAGGTGACATCATAATCACACCGACGCCTGAAGCCACCAGTAAGAGTTTGGAAACAAACCAGAACCAATGAAAGCTCAAGCTGTCCCTAACCATCATTCCCATGTTAATAACATGCTCTCAAATCTCCAGTTTAGTCTTTCTGTTGCCTGACACACCAGAGAAACTAAGCATAATGTATATATATATATATATATTAATATACATGTACTAAGTGATTGTTCTGGGTTTGGAATGAACACAGTAAAAACACATGGACTTAAAACAAATAAAAACATGAAAAATAGCATTGATCAAAGACATGTTCTGTCAGCATGTTTAACACTTTCCATGCAAGCGTAATGTTTCTGTACTTACCACTGATATATAATAAAGCAAAGCTGTGAGTGTTATTTAAATCTCTCTTGTTCTGGTGTGCAATATTCACATTCGGATGAATGCATGGATGAGTTTTAAGAGTCTGTTCCTCATAAATCTATATATGACTTCAGTGGATTTTGAATAGTCAAATTATTTATATAGTGCTTTTCACAATACACAGTTTCAAAGCATGATGCTAATGTTTATAATATCTTAATGCCTTTTCATCGCATTTCTCAGATTAAAGCTGAACGACAATATAGTTACATTTTGTGACAATACAATCAAGCCGTCGAGATTTGCTATATATATAGAAATATATATATTGATTTATGTGAGTGTACTTGTACTTTATGCTTGCAAATAAGTATATAAAGTCAGAATAAAGTATGCGATAATAGTCGTCATTTTTGCAATATTTTGGTGAGTATTTGATATCTATTATATAGTACCCTTATGTAAAACTATATATACTATATAGCAAATCTCGACTGCTAATATGATGCTGGAGTCATGGACTACTGTCATCATACTTTATGAACATCATCTTTTATATTTCATCGAAATTATGAGGGTTTTGGAAAAACATGAGGGTGAAATTGAAAGATTATTTAAAAAATAATAATTTTGGTGTGAATTATTCCTTCAAACACTTAAAAACACTAAAATGTGTTCATTACACTTTATTTTAAGGTGACGTACTGAGTAACATTAATTAACTACATGTACTCACTATAGATTTACGGTTAGGGTCTGGTTTAGTAACGTAACTACATCATTTACAATAAAGTGTTGCCGATGTTTTTATTCAAAAATGTCTGAATTAATGCACATTAATATCACTTGGTCCTCATTACATCTACACCATGTTTACTCGTGATGGATGTTTGACTGTGAGACGGATCTTCATGAACTCTCACCTTGACGTTCCCGCCACCAGGCTCATGATTGACGTTATCCATCGAGCCCACCTTGGACTGAGCTTTATCCTTAAAGTTCACCTTATGGCTCTCGATCTTGACTTCCCCTCCACCTACAGACAATCATCATCATCACACACGCACACCGATCGCTTTAAAACAAGCTCGAGGAGGAACTGAAAACACACACGCGGTGTCGCTCTCATCATACCTGGTTTATATTTGATGTTGCTTTTGGATCCACACTTGGAGGTCACTTTACTCAAGTCAACCTTCTTGGTGAGAATCTGGACCTGTGAATAAACATAATCATCTGATACGACCGAGAGAAAGCTGTTCAAGACAGAAATAAAGTGCCATGCAGTGCTTGAACACCAGGTGACGAGGAAAACCAAACAATGACATCGGAGCTGATCTCTAAACTCTTGAGTGAGTAAGAGTGAGATTTCAGAGAGAGCAACGCAAGCAGATTTGAAGAAGATTATGAACAAACGTCAGGAATCCAAACCTCTGCTGTCACCATGATTTGGTTATAATGTTGTTTTGGATTTGGGAAAAGGATTTGGCAGCGTTCCTCCCGGAGCATCAGCAGCTCTTATTTGTTCATAAGCGAAGAAAGCGTCTCATTGTTTGCGTCAGCGTTCATGTGGCACAATGGACAGAATGATGGTGTTTGTTTGAACAACGACTACACCGCATGCAGTAACGTTACTTACGTTCCCTCCACCAGGAATATGTTTGATATTGTCCTTGGAGCCCAAGCGGGAAGTCACGTGACTGTAGTCCACTTTTTTGGAGACTATCTGAACCTATAACACAGCACGGCGGGCCGGGAGGGACGGGACACCAGGGAGGAGCAGGTTAGAGAGGAAAGACAACAGACGACACAAGCAGAAGCATCTAAAAGCAACTAGCACCCATTAATGCACTGCGCATCGACACCGTTAGTGTTCGTCTTCCCTCGTCTGTGAACTTTAGCCCTGTTAAAGTGAACTGGGAACTGATTTAGACTGAGGAACTGATGAATACTGAGGTTCAAATGAACATTGTGATGCAGGGATACTCAAATCCTCAAAGCTTATCAGTGAACCGGCACCAATATTACATTTTTTGAGAATTAATTTGAATGGCATAACAATACTCTCATTATAATCACTGAAGCCGTGTCTCCGCTGCAAACACTCACAATAGCAGCGTTTGTTTTATTGCCTCATTGATAATCTATTGTAGACAATCTTGAGTACAATGAGCGTTATTGTTGTGATTGTTGTTTACTGCACATTTTAAAACTGAATAAGTAATATTATTATCATTATCTGTTATTTTATTTACTGGCTTATTCAGCGTTTTCTTCAGTCGTCCCCGAAACATGCAGTTTGAGTATCCCTGCTGTGATGTATGAGGTGATGTGTGGCATTCATTAATGAGGTGCGGAGACACACACTAATAAAATATAATATTTTGATCAAAACCCAATGTGAATATTCCAAAGATCTCCAGAGGGAAAGATGGAAAGATGAGTGGTCAAACAATATGTGTTTTTAATGGCTGATAACAAGATCAGATTATATATTAATTCAACATTACAAACCGAAAATATAAATTATTAATCCATTACATATTTAAAATTACAAATAAAATATTTTAATAATCTTATCAAATAAACTATATATATATATATATATATATATATATATATATATATATATATATATATATATAAAATTATTAATTATATATTTTTTGCAAATGAAAAAAATAAATATTATAACAATTAATACACTATAAAATATGCATACAATTTGATAATTCAATATAAAATAATATATTAATTAGTAATTAATAAATATATTATTTAATTGAATAATAAATCAGGAGGAATTGAATATATAATAAATATTATATTTTATTTAAAAAAATATATTGAAACATACATACACACACATACACACACAAAAATTTAAAATTTAAAAATAATAATAATAATACACACACACACACACACACACACACACACACACACACACACACACTGTTGTGTCAGATCTGTGTAGGCTTGTTGAGCAGAGAATGAGAGTTTGGAAAGACTGAGAGTGACAGTCAGAGGCATGAGTGTGAAGGGCTGATGGGTTGAACTCACTTTGCCCTGGCTGGTCTCTTTGGAGAGTAAGGTGTGTGTGTCCGTCCTGCTCTGAGACACTGTGACCTGCAGATACACCCCTCCAGTCACTCACATGTGTGGAAACGGCTCTATCATACTCATCTACGGCCTAAATCCTATGGTAATCGCATGTAAAAACTGGGAAAACACTTTAGGATCAGGAGGAAAAGTCAGGAACAGGCAGAACTGGGGCAGGTTAGTGACGTTCTTCCGTGCAGCGTGAGTCTCACGTTTATATGGACAAACTCCAGACATGCACGGGATTCTGGGTGAAACATCATCATGCTGCAAACACAACTGGCTCTACAACCGCGATGATACTCTGGTACTAAACGAAGCTCTTAGATTTGTGCATCTGCATCTGTGGTGACAGGAGACGTTTCTCAAGCACATCAGGAACAGCAGAGTGTTAGCGAGTCACAGAAAGAGCTCAGCCAGGAAAAAGACCAGGATGAACAACACACATGGGAGAGATGCAATACCAGAAAGTGAAGCTATGACATCAGGACATGAGTGATCAATAATGATTATGAAGACTGGAGCTAAATATACAGGGAGTCATCTAGAAGTAAACATGAGCAGAGAATACAGACTCGTGCCCGTCTCCGTTTACACACAGCAAATGAACCTCTGTGTCCAAAACTTAACAGGAAGTGACTCAACAGGCAGCGTTTGGGCATTTAGAGAACATTTAAAGACTGCAATACCCTTTCTTTAAATTATATTTATAAATTCATTTAGGTATGTGGACAGTGAAGGAAGCATCTAGTAAACATTAAAGTACATTTAAATATTTAAATATAAATGTATATCTATATAAATATAAAAATACTATATCTAGAACATTTATTATATATAATGTATTCAATTATTATATAATATAATATATATTATATATTTTTTTATTTTTTTTATTATATATATATATATAAATAAAATAATAATTATTATATAATAATAATATAGTATTATATAATATTATGTAATAATTGAATACATTATATAGATTCTAGATATAGTATTTTTATATTTATATAAAATATATTAAAACATACATTCATTAATATCATTATATGAATATTAATTGTAAAATAGACTGATGTGTTTCTACCTCTGGACGCTGCCTGTAATTGTCATAATTTTTCAGGTTACAGTCATTAAATAAAGACCAGCAAACTGAAGACGACAGCGGTGAAGAGAAAACACTCAAACATGTCAAACTGACTCATCAAGTAAGAATAATGCTCTTATTACTACCAAATTTGTCCCTGACTCATGATAATACTAGTTTTTTTTGGACAAACAATTTTGATTGTTGTTGAACTTACTTATGTTAGAGTATCATGTAAACACCATGGTAATTGTACAGTACTCTGAGATATATATACTTCAAGATACCACAGTGTTACTGTCGGATAATAAAATATAAATAATACTGTACAGTAGGGGTGTAACAATATATCGTGTCACTATATCACAAAACAAAATGCAACAATATGTATCGGGGATAGTGACAATCTGTATTGTGTATAATTCACATAAAATAAAAAAATTAATGTTGAAAAATTCAAGTTTTCAAAGTTTTAGTGTCAGTACTGCATTAAACTACTAAATATAATGTTGAATATAATGTATAATAATGCAATGGGGGAATATTTATGGCTTCTGATAATGAAAAAGTGGCTGACATTATTTTAAATATATCTAGCAGAGATCAATCATATTCATACAATTCATTAACCTTTTATCATATGTCTAGGAGTATCACAATAATATCGAATCGTAACATGAGGGTCTCGTTACATCTCTACTGTACGGCTGCTGGACTGAATACGAATCAGACTGTACAGACTGGTCTCAAACTCGTCCACGATGAAGTGTGTGTTCTTACCTTCCCTCCTCCTGGCTGGTATTTGATGTTGTCTGTGGATCCGATCTTGGAGCGGATGTTTCTGATGTCGGGCGCTGGTGTGGCGCTGGAGCTGGAGCTGGGTCGGGGAGCGGCACTGGGTCGAGTCGTGGTGCTGGTGGTCGTGGCACTGGGTCGAGCAGCGCGGGGAACCAGCTGCTTCTTCTCGGCTGTGGTGCTGCTGGGAACGGGGGTTTTGGTGGGTCGAGGACGACCGGTGGCGCTGCTTGTAGTGCTGGAGGCTTTGAGCGGTGCGGATTTAGAGCGGGCAGCATCTGGAACTAAAGATGTGAGGTCAGTTAAAGGCTTGAATACACTGCTCAGATTTTTGCCCCGATTTGCGACCTTCCAGTGTCTCTCTTGAATCCAACACTGAAGTGACTAAAACTGCAGTTCATCCACTGGCCACTAGAGGCCGGCTGCAGAAGAGAGTCAATCCCATAAACCCGCATGTTAAAATGCCCAACTTTACAGCAGAAACACACATGTTTACAGTCTGGTGCAAAAAGTGGTTGTGGTCTATATAGCTAATTTTGCCCTTCATGACGACTGTGAGGGGAGAATTTTTTTTATAACTCATCCGTTTAAATTATATTAAGCCTTAAAGTTCAGCATAATTAAGGGCGTGGCCACTGGAGTGACGGGTGGATTGCCGCTGATGTCATTGCTAGCCGTTTGTCTGCTGTCTGTTAGCGTCACGTCACCTCAGCTAATCCGCCTCGCTGCACATTTTCGTTTATCTGGGAGTGACGCGCTTCCAAGATGGCGACGGCCGGCTCCGCCCACTTTGGGCTTCAAAAATGCTCTTCAGAAACACTACGGGTGACATCAAGCACACTACGCCCATATTTTTTTTTTACAGTCTATGGTAAAAACACATGTTTGGGGATGTAGTTGAACTTTAAAACACTTGTTTTATAATAAAGGTTCACAGAAAGTTAAGAGAAGTACTTGTCCTGTCAAAGCCTTTATAAAGGGTGCACATAAGTGAGCACTAGATCCCGTTTCTGAGCGATATCTGAATGTTCAGTTTTGAAGCATTAAACCCTGTTTTAAGCGTCAGATTAAAATAATCTCTCTGCAGCGCTGCGTTCGGCTCAAATCTCTGGAAACGGGAGGGAAGCAGTGTGTGTGCGCGGGATTATCCCAAACTCATTCCTGCTGCCCGAATCACTTGTGCATCGTGTTTTCAGCGTAGCATCTCTGCATCTTTTACCTGTTACTAGTTACACTAATGCTTTAAGCCACTATCTTGAATATTCTTATTATTCCCACACATATACATATACATACACTACTAGTCAAAAGCTTGCTATCAGAGTCCCTTCTGCTCACAGCTGCATTTATCTGATCGAAAATATAGCAAAAATGTGAGATATTATTCTTATGTAAATCAGCTGTTTTCTGTGTGAATATATAGTGAAGTGTAATTTATTCCTGTGATCAAAGCTGAATTTTCAGCATCATTACTCCAGTCTCCAGTGTCACATGATCCTTCACAAATCATTATGATATGATGATTTGATGATCAAGAAACATTTATGATTATTATCAGTGTTGAAAAAAGTTTGTTTTTGTGGAAACGGTGATGCATTTTATTTTTCAGGATTCTTTGACAACTAGAAAGTTCAAAAGAAAAGTATTTATTTGAAATAGAATCTTTTTTTAGCATCATAAATGCATTTACTGTCACTTTTGATCAATTTAATGTATCCTTGATGAATAAAAGTATTATTATTTTCTTCTTAAATGCTTCATTTCCCCAAACTTTTGAATGATAGTTTAATCACAGTTTCCACAAAAATATTAGGCAGCAAAAACGTTTTTAAACTCTGATAATAATCAGAAATTATGTTATGTGTGGTTACGCGTGTGCCGTACCTGTAGTTTTCAGTGTGCTTGGTTTCTTTTCATCTCCTGGTTTGCTCTCAGTCTTCGCGGCTAATAACAAAAATAGAAATGCATAATGTGAATATTCCTAGCATTTCTTAAATCAGCACAAAATGCAATGCCTTGTCTTTAAAATACAGCATATATGCGACCCTGGACCACAAAACCAGTCACAAGGGACAATTTTTTTTTTTTGAGATTTATACATCATATGAATAAATAAGCTTTCCAATTCCATTGATGTGTGGTTTGTTAGGATAGGACAATATTTGGCTGAAATACAACTATTGAAAATCTGGAATCTGAGGGTGCAAAAAAATATAAACATTGAGAAAATCTCCTTTAAAGTTGTTCATTTATGTTGGCGATTGTGCTGCATTCACTCACACAAATATATATTTTTATGTATTTACAGTAGGAAATGTACAAAATATCTTAATGGAACATGATCTTTACTTAATATCCTAATGATTTTTGGCATAAAATCGATCATTTTGACCCATACAATGTATTTTTGGCTATTGCCACAGATATAGCCGTGGGACATGTGACTGGTTCACTAACCCGGGCGTCGTGCTGCAGGAGCGCTGGCTACGGTGCGTGTCGTGGTCGCGGTGCGTGTCGCGGGCGCAGGCTTGTCTGTCGCGGGTCGAGCCGGAGCGGCAGTGGCTTTTGGCACAAGTGGGCGCTTCTCTGTGGCCGTCTGTTGGAGGAAAAAAACATGTTATGATGGGAAAGGTCCATTTCAGAAGGGTTATATACAAGTTTCACTGTAATACTTTCTCACAGTGGGTGTACAGTAGTAAAGAACCCAGACAAGTTTCATCCAAATATATTTAGCTATTTTTGCTCCAAAAATAGCCTGCCAGCTTCAGATGCTGTCATCCTCTAAGAATATAGTAATGCCAACTTAAAACAGCAACAAAAAAAACTCTTTTCTTATTGTGGATTCAGTCAGATTTCTTAATAAAGTCCCCCTGTGGTGAAAATCCATCTTTTAATGTTGTTTATGTGTCTATGTGGTGTATTTAATATGCTTTAAGACAAACCATGTGCAAATTCATAAGTCGACAGCATTGCTGAGTATTTCCTCCTTAAAACTGCAGTGAACCAAAGACAGTCTCAAACACACGCTTTGAAATCGCTGGTGTTTCTGACGTCACAAACTACCTTGTAACCAATCAGATCAACGTGTGATCGTCAACCAGTGGATCTCTGAGCTGAGTGAGTGAGTGGAGGCGGGGCTCATTTGCATATTCTTAGAACTGCGCATACTAAATGAGGCAAGGGTGTCGAGTTACTATCAAGATATTTTAAGACTTTTCAAGGAAAAATGTTGGTGATCAAAGATGAGTTTAAGGGGAAAAAATGATTGACTACAGGGGGACTTTCACATTATCATGGCAACACGGTGTTTTAATCATGACTATTAATGATTTTGCATTTGCTGATTGTTAATCTAATCTACTGCCCTGATTGTACATATTAATATTCATTTAATTTCACTAGTCAAATGCTGATTTTAGGAAGGAAGTAGTGTTGTTAACAAATGGCCACTAGAGGGAAGACTTGAACTGAATATTCTTCATATTTAAAGAGATTTATCAAGAACAACGGCCGAGTGGGTCACACTCAAAAACATAATCTACATACATAATACACCATATTTAGTATTTTAGGTTCATGGATACTAGATCAAAACTATTTCATAGATATATCTGAGGTATTTCTAGCTGATTTTCTAGAAAGACTGTCACAAGCAGCTATTTTTATGACTTTAGAAGCTCTATTACATTTAAGCTTCTTTATAGACATACCCAACAGTTCAACAGTTTGGGGTCAGTAAGATTTAAAAAAAAAATATATTTATCAAGGATGCATTTAATTGATCAAAAGTGACAGTGAAGACATTTATAATGTTACAAAAGATTCTGTTTCAATTAAATGCTGTTCTTTTGAACTTTCTATTCATCAAAGAATCCTGAAAAAAATACGTATCACTGTTTCTACCAAAAGTGCTAATAATCATAAATGTTTCTTGAGCATCAAATCATCATATTAGAATGAGTTCTGAAGGATCATGTGACACTGAAGACTGGAGTAATGATGCTGAAAATTCAGCTTTGATCACAGGAATAAATTACACTTATTACTATATATTCACATAGAAAACAGCTGATTTAAATACTAATAATATTTCACCATTTTTACTGTGTTTTTGATCAAATAAATGCAGCCTTGGTGAGCCAAAAGAAACTTATTTAATAAAAACCTGGGCAATGCAAACTAAAAAAACATGTTGATGTGGTCAAGCATGGACAGCCCACACAAACACAACATCCACGCAGAGACGAGAGCCGGATTGAGCCGCTTTGACCTCGGGAAGGGCGTTCGGACGTCTCCTCGGTCACATGTTGGAGACTCACCTTGGGCTTGATCTCTCTGGCTGCGGTGGAGGTCGCGGTGGAGGGTCGTGTGGATGCCGTAGCGGGTCGTTTGGTGGCCGGGGCCGGGGTGGGAGCTTTGGGCACTGGGGCTCTTTTGCTGAGGGGAGCGGGTGTGCTGGAGGTCAAGGTCGGGGTCGAGGTCGGGCGTTTGGGGGTGGTGGAGGTCGAGCTCGGTCTGGGCTTGGTAGAACTGGGTTTGATTGACCCAGCAACAGGCTGCATGGATGGACAGCAAACCCAATGGATGGATGGCAAATGATGAACAAAAAATAGAATAAGGATAAATGATAACGGCAGCGATAATGATTAAGGCAGTGCAAGCTGATAAAAGCACAAGTTAAAATTTTACATCATGATATTTAGAGGGAACATTGAGTTCACTTCAGAATTAAAAAATTTCTGATAATTTACTAGTCATCCAAGATGTTTAAGTGTTTCTTTTCTCAGTCGAAATATAAATTAAGGTTTTTGAGTAAAACATTCCAGGATGTTTCTCCATATAGTGACTTCAATGGGGTCCAACAGGTTGAAGGTCCAAATGTGAGTTTCAGTGCAGCTTCAAAGTCTCGACACGATCCCAGACGAGGAATAAGAGTCTTATCTAGACAAACCAGCCGACATTTTATAACAAAATAAACATGTATATACTTTTTAGCCACAAATGCTCGTCTTGCACTAGCTCTGCGGCGCGTTACGTAATCAGGTTGAAAGGTCACGCGTGTTCCGGTTCAAAATGTAAGAAGAAAAATGTAGAGTAGGGAGAAAAACTCTATCTCAGTTTCTCCTGCAACTTCAAAATTGTTGTTTTACCTTTTTTTAATTTGTAAATGGCGTTTGACTTGGTCTTTGCACGTTCACTTTGTAAACACTGGGTCGGTTCTTACGCCTAGGTCACGCTTGACCTTTCAACCTGATTGCGTAATGCGTGGACCATCACAGAGCTAATGCAAGACGAGCATTTGTGGCTAAAAAGTATATAAATGTTCTTTTTTTTTTTTTTTTAAATGGCGGATGGTTTGTCTAGATAAGACTCTTATTCCTCGTCTTGGATCGTGTCGAGACTTTGAAGCTGCACTGAAACTCACATTTGGACCTTCAACCCGTTGGACCCCATTGAAGACACTATATGGAGAAAAATCCTGGAATGTTTACTTTCAAACTAATTTCTTTTCGACTGAAGAAAGAAAGACATGAACATCTTGGATGACGTGGGGAGAGTAAATAATCAGGAAGTTTTAATTGTTAAGTGAACTACTCCTTTAACTTGGTCATGTAGCGATGAGATAATGATCTCCAACCCTACATGAGAGATAAATGAATTTTGGTTTGGTTTTGGCATTAATAAGCTTTAAGAACATAATCAAACTCATTAGCAGAAGCAACAGCAGGAATGTCAGTGGAGGATGACGAGGCAACAGAGAGTTTCCACAAACCTTGGTCTTCTTCTCAGGACTGGTCACGTCTCGTCCGTTGGTTACCGCAGGCTTGGCCGCCGAGGGTTTAGCAGCTGTTTTTTTGGCTTTCTCATCCTTCTCAGCTTTGGCAGGTTTCTTGTCAGCTGGCTCAATCTTTTCTACTTTGTCCTTTTCTGTCTTCTGTTGTTCTTTCTCCTTTACAGGTTCTTCTTTCTCCTTTACAGGTTCTTCTTTCTCCTTCACATGTTCTTCTTTCTCCTTCATATGTTCTTCTTTAACCTTCTCTACTTTCTGGTCTGATTTGTTCTCGTCAGTTTTCACAACCTCCGTCTTGATCTCGGTCTTTTCCACCAGATCCACCTTCTCTTTCTCAATCTTTGGAGAAGAATCAATCTTTTCTGCCGTCTCTTTTTTGTCGGTTGTCTTCTCAACCTTTTCAGTCTCATCTTTAGTCGTTTTTTCCAACTTGTCAATGCTCTCAACTTTCACTGGCATTTCAACATTGGGAACCGTTTCATCTTTGCCCTTTTTCTCTGACTTGTCCAACTTGTCCACATCTTTGTTTTTGTCCACTTGAGTTTCTGTGTTTTCTTCTTTGGTTGTTTGTTTGTCTGTGTGGCCAGTTTTGTCTTTCTCCTCCACAGTTTCCATCTTCTGATCTTTGTCTGTCTTGCTGAAGACACCAAAGTCGTCTAACTTCTGGACATTGTCCATTTTGTTGACCTCTGGCTTGTTCTTATCAGAGTTTCCTGGAAGAAAAACATGAGAAAAGCTTTAAAGATTCAACTACAAACAAAGCATTTAGCAATTCATAGCAAAACAAGTCATTTGTTCTTCTTGTTTAATCCAAACCAAAGCCAAACCAAAGACAAGACATTGTGAAACATTTCTGGCCTTTTTGCCACTTTCGTTGATAAAATAGTAGAGAAAGAACTTGATTAGACAGAAAAATGGATCAATAAACTCAAGAAACCTATAAAATGAAAGCTTATTTAATTTAATGGGTCATGACATGAGGAATCAAATTTGCTTTGATCTTTTGAAATTAACATATAAAATGTCTTTGTACCATTAAAACATCCTGCAAGTTTCACAGCTTAAATCGCCCTACTCATTATATATATAAAAAAAAAAAGTATTTAATGAAGCTCCAAAAAGAGATTGATATTGCGGGATCTGTGACATCACACGTGCAAAAACATATGGCTTCCTCTAGAGTGAGACATCAACATATAGTTACGCATCATCGCACCACAGGCCCCGCCCACTGGCATTCAGTGATTGAGTAATGGAGAGTTCAAAGAAAGATAAAGCAGCGACTGTATTGAATCTGACAGCAGCGGCATCACAAACCGTGAGTAATGATTCCATAATGCTTTGTCTGTAAATGATGGTATTATATAGATAATGTAAACACTTAGGTGCAATAGTATACTATGCAATGACGCAAGCCAATCATAACAGTGGCCGTTTACTGACAAACCTTAAAAGAACTACGCCTTAAAAACGGGTCTCTTCAGACAGAGGCTCAGAATGAAGATTGAAAATATATTTTTTTAAAATAATAAATATATATATAAATAATTTTTTATTTATTTTTTACAAATATTTACATTATAAGTGAAACTCAAGGAACATATATAAAAAAAAACCTATGTCAGGACCCCTTGAAATACAAGTGTTGTACTGAATTTGAGCCACAGCTAGAAATCATGTTTGTGTGGAAATTCAGCAGTAAATTAATTCAATAAATATTATCCTCAAATGCTGAAAAATTTCCAGTATAATCTGCATATGCTGCATGGATATAAGCAAAGTGAAAAAAAAGTGATCCGAGTCCATTCTGAAGTTCAGGTATAATGTGAACACATAGAAATCTTCCTTTTCATTTAGTTTACTTTTGAGTCATGATGCTTATTACACGATGACTTTAAGATTTGAATTATGAATTCATTCATAAATGGAGTTTGGAACATTGGAACATGTTGGAATTATTTTGTTATGCGAGATGAAAGAGTGTGGAGTGATACAAGAGACATGAAATAAGCATTGAAAATACATCAACATGTTATAATTTGACCACAGAATGCTGCCGTTGACCAATCAGAATCAAGTATTCCGGAGAGCCGTGTGATAAACGAGAGCTAGATGAGTGGATGAGGCGGAGAGCTGTAATGAGGCCAGAGAGATGCTTGAGTTTGGAGTCCACATGTAATATATCTTACAGGCGGCTCTCTGGTCACGTCACACATACCGACAGATCCATGAAAAAGGCTGCTTGTCTCTTGGAGAATCATCATGTCCTTGTGTTGAAGGACAGAACAGAGTTCAGCAGCTCATAACTAAACAAAAGCTGCAAATATAGTGGGATGTGGGATCAGTGACTGCAATGATCGACGGCATCATTGAGTCAAATCAAGAAAGAATCTTTAATACCCTAGTTTGCATATTTATTTCACATTTTGCATTGAAAAATGCTCTAGTGAGCGTGAAATAAACATCATTGATATTCCAGCAGCATTTTGCTTTCGCACATGTAAGCTGCTTCCCAGAATACTGCATCTTGTATTAAAGTTAATCTGTCACCACAGTGCGGTGGATTTCAGATATTTGTAAGAAACTGAGAACTCTTGCATTAAGCGGATCAATTTCCACATGGCTCAGGTGCATTTATAATAACACCAGTTTCACAATGACACATCAAAGCAGACGAGAACCCGCTGAGAGTGTGTCAGCGAGAAATGCAGTAAAGTCTGAGAGCAGAACGACACCTGCTCAAGATGAAGAAAAAAATCAGTGTATGAATGTGAAATGCCTACAAAAAGAAAGAGATACTAGCCTGACAGGACCAGTTTTCACAACCTATAAAATTATAGAGCAAATTACCTTCAGAGTTTCTTCTAATAAATCAAATATTGTCTGGATAGAAACGTCTGGAATAGTAATAAATACTGTGTTTTTCACAATGCTTCTGATGTTTTTGAATTGCATAAATGATGCAACATTTCTCTGTACACTGCCTGGTCACTTTCATTATGGATTTACACCATTTAGACCTTTTTTACCAACTTTCTGGCAAACAACTGGTAGTTTTGTATTAAATGTTCAAATTATTAAACAAAGTGGGTTTTGTGATGTACTCCATGCATTTGTCCTTTTTGTTGCGCCCATGCAATCCAGACCCCAATTAGTGCATGAAACCACAAACACCCTGCATTAATAATTTCAACTCAAACAGAAAACTAAGACATCATCAGTTACTTGCTTTTCCACTGATCTCAAACACATTTTGCGAGTGATTTTATCTGGCATTGTTTGCTTCCCCTTGAGGACGGAAACATGTTTCATTCAGACATTCGGTACAATGCATGTACACTCCCAGTCAACCAGCGAGAAGACAACTAACTGACTGATTGAACTAGACTATTTACGCACTCCTCACTGTGAATTTCTAGTTAAACAAAAAAACTAAAATATGTTAATTGTAAGCATTCTCCACTGTAGGATGAGGCAGCAGAAGATAGCTGGATCTCATTATAAATAAGGCACGTTGAGGAGAGTTTCTGACCCCAATTTGCTGAGAGGCAGGTTTTACTCTAGGAAATCAGGACATACATTACTAACACGGTCTCGTCTGGAGCGTGTAATGAGCATGCGTTCGGTAGTGGCGTGATAGTGCCGCACACACACACAACGGAGACACTATATGAACCACCTACAGCACTTCTGCTCCCGCTAACAATCACAAAGACTACACTGAATGCAATAAATCCAACTTACTCACATTTAACCAGAAGAATTGCATTGAAACCACTGCATGCTTTCCAGTTTCTTCATTTCTAAGAATGATTATGCCATGTTATGCACCTCAAACCTTTCATAAATTATCCTTTTTAAACGCTTTTATCCAAAGCAATTTACAATGCATTCAAGGTATACTTGATTCCATTTGATTAATTACTGGTTTCCCTGGGAATCGAACCCATGACCTTGGCATTGCTAGTGCAATGCTCTACTGTTTGAGCTACGTGAAATCCCATCATCATACTAATTATGTACCAACATCAAGGTCAGATTACCAACAAAAGTCAAACGGATTGATGGTTCGACATCACCTACCCTCAAAAGTCACAGCAAACGTGTCGGTTTTGTCTCCAGCATTGTTGCAAGTCCCATTAAGGCCACGTGTTGTCACCGGCACGGGAAGAACGACTCCTTGATCCTTGTCAATGAACGGTCCCTCCAACAGGTCCTCAAGAGGCGAGTGGGGAAAGCTGCTTTGGTCTTTGCGAACGGGGAATGAGGGAAAATGCAGTTCGCTGTTGTTTCGTAGGTCATTGCGTGTGGCTCCAGCCGATAGAGTCGGTGGAGGAGTCGGGGGTTGATCATCGGATACGGTGAGGGAGCGTTTCATTCCCATAGTGTGAGAACGACGAGGTCCTCCGATGGGAGACGGCAACTCGTCGAGAACACTTCCTCCGGGGTATTTATCCGGGAGCTGGAGGCTGGCCGGCACTGAGAGATGTGAACACTCAGACATGGCTCGTCTCATCGCCTTCCTCTGTTGTTCAGCTCTTCCCATTATACAAGGTTCAAGGTCTCCTTCTTCCTCGCTTTCCTCAGCTTTCATCAACTCATCTCTGCTCTCGAGGTAGCTGTCATTGACCACGCCGATGACACAATAGTTTGGAGGCTCCAGAGCCGGTTTCAAGGGCTCAAGTGGCGACGGAAACTCTTCACGACCTCCAGGTGAATCCAAAAGGATCGTTCTGCTGTTTTGGTCCGTCATGCATTGCAACGAAGCCACAAATTTTCCAGGAGACGCAGCCGATGAGGACGACGGGCTTTCCGGACTGTCTCCGGTGCTGCCGAATGACATGCTCGCTGGAACGCTTCCTCGTCCGGGTACGTTGAGCTCAGAAGGAGACTCGTAGAAGCACAGCTTGTCCTCATCCGTCATTCCCGTGGCCCGATGACCACCTCCAAAACTCGCCGGCGCCCCGAGGTCTCCGTGTTTCCAGTCCCAACCCGGAGGAGACGCGGACGGGACTTTACAAAGCTCACTGTACTCGGAGAACGGAGGAGCCGGCTGCTGGTTCGAGAGAGAGGACATGCTTTTGTTCCCCTTTCTCTGCTGTCTTTGTGTCTTAGTCCTTGTTTATTGTGTTTAATGTGTCTCAGTGAGATGGATGGATGTGTAACGTAACCTCTTTCAGTGCTGTTGCTTCTGCAGGCGCCAACAGACTAACCAGCACAGAGACCTCTCTCTCTCACTCTCACTCTCTCTCTCTCTCTCTCCATCAGTGAGCTTTTGCCATGGCAGGAATCACATGCTTTCTAATGTGGCTGTTCATTCGCTGCCCAAAATCAACCCCCCCTCCTCCTTTCTGCCTCTCTCGTTTTCTCCACGTTGTCCTCTCTGCGTCCATCTTTTCTTCCCTCCTCCTCTCTCAGATAGTGACACACTACTATCATCCCTGAGGCTTCATGCATGAGAAATGAGGAAAGGCTTAATGAGCAATCATTTGCACACAAGATTTCAGAGAGAGTGCACATCTATCGTATCTCTTCATGGAAGTCTTCTTGGGTACCGTGATCTCAACACACACAGTCTGTACCAGTATTAGCTTATCAGCGGTACAGATTCGTGCATGGATGTGTCTACTATTATTGTTAATTGTTTTCTACAACATTCTCGTACATATCTTTATTTGTAGTCTGCAGCTCATAACTAAACGCTGCAAATATAGTGGGATGTGGGATCAGTAACTGCAATGATCGACAACATAATTGAGTCAAATCACTCTCTTTTCTCAGGTAAAATCAATAAAGTATTTTAGACATCCGGCTTGAGGATCGCAAGTCTGTGATCTTCGAATCTGAATCCCTACCTCACCATTTAAGTGTTAATGTCTTTGTTGCAGCGACTAAATCTGATGCATTTCCTGCAGCCGAAACATGTCTGAGTGTGAAAGACATGACATCATCATTCCTCCAATCAGAGAAGATGAAGAAACAAAACTTGAACAATGCCAGATGACCAGAACACACTGTTATGCACCTTCGACTGCATATCATACGCATAAAATAATAATGATAATAATAATATGAACTTATTATAACAAATATAAAAATAAATCTATGTGATTCATTTATTCTAATAAATATATAAAGTAATATTTTTTTTATTTTAACACTACTACTATTACTACTACTACTACTACTACTAATAATAATAATAAACATCAGTATTATTTATTAATCTTACTAGATAATGAGTATTCATTGCATTAAATAAATAAATAAACCAATATATGAAGAGTTCAGATGCAAAAGCCTCTAAGTGCCATTAAAATTAACTATTTATTGTCATTTAAGTGAAATTACTGAACTTAAATATACGAGCTTGATAAAAAATTATCATTCTAGAAGAACATTTCAGATGGCACTTAGAGGCTTTTGCATCTAAACTCTTCATATGGTAATACACAAAATGTACCCAATGTTCTGGGATTAAAACTAATATGTACAGATATTTAACCCAGAAAAGTCCTGTAAAGTGGAGAAGTGCTGGAAACTCTTCTTCAAAGACGTCACTCTGGCCTATATGCTTCAATAAAAAGTAAAAATTAGTTTTGTCATGAATATTTCATGCTTATCTAAATCAGACTAAAACACTCTCAACATTGAGACGCTTTGTAAGCACGCCGTCACCACGAGCAGACAGAGTGTCCGTCGGCATCAGCGCAGTCACTGCGGTTACATAAGCACCATCATCTGAGCCTAACTTCCTCCATCAGCAACTGTTGCTTCAGTAGAACATACTGTGCATCCCACCAGACAAGAGAGCGTGACCCGCGGATGAACCGCCAGTGCGCTGCACTGAAGATGACAATCAGATGAAGATTTAGGGTGAAGGACGTGTCAAATCACATTCAACAGAGAAAAGTGATGCTACTCTTCATGAAACTAATTCCTATAGCACATCTCACTGTGCGTCCATCCCTTTATCTCCTCATCAGTGTGGTTTACCTGATTACCCAAACTAAAGTTGTTGCAATGCTACTATGGTGTAAGGCTTGCCTTAACAACACTTAATATTCAGTAATATTATTGATTTGACTACACTATCGGATGAGAAAAGAGCTGAATAATAACACTATTATCACATTTTGATGAGTTTTGCATCTGTTATTTTCCTGTTTAATACTGTGAAGCTGCTTTGAAACAATCTGCATAAAGCGCTATAGAAATAAATGTGACTTGATTAATAAAATGAGGGCTGTGCAATGATTAATCGCATCCAAAATAAAAGTTTGTGTTTACATAATATATGTGTGTGTAATTATTTTGTATATATGTGTATTATATGTGTATTAATTTATTCTAATAAATATATAAAGTAATATTTATTTTATTTTATTAACACTACTACCACTACTAATAATAATAATAATACTAACATAATGTATTACTATATATGTATTATACTAATAAGTATTCATAGCATTAAATACATAAACCAATATGGTAATACACAAAATGTACCCAATGTTCTGGGATTAAAACTAATATGTACAGATGTTTAACCCAGTATATACATGCAAATATATTTCTGAAATATTTGCATATATTTATATTTATATATAATCCATATAAATGTTTAGTCATGGAAGAATAACGGAAGAATCCATTTCCGTTCACTCAAACTAGCGAATCAGAGCTTGCACAGTTCAGAAGTGCTTCACGTCTGTTTGTCCGTGAGGTTTACTGAGCGCCCGTCCGTCCACTGAACGCGTCAAATCAATGGCGTGTCCCCGTGCGAGTGATTGTCCAGGCCATCAGGGACAGAGACACTGTAGGGATGATCTCATCTGACCCATCAGACCCACCGGCCCCGTTACATAAGCTCAGCTGAAAGACGCCGCCTGTCTGTTATTGTACTCGCACTGAACCAGGAGGATACGGCATAGTGTGGTAAATCTGCCATGAATAATGTCTGGAAAAAACAAAACTGTTTTGTGTTCCCTCTTAAAGGGGTCCTGACATGAGAACTCAAATTTGCCTTGATCTTTTGACATTTAAGGGGTTTTTTTACCATTAAAACATGTTTCTTAAACCTCAAACCTAAGTCTCAAACCTAGAGAACGGTGCTTTTTGACACAGGGTTAATAGATTAGGTCACCGTTAAAGCGGCTTAAAGTCCCCCTGTGGTGAAAATCCAGCTTTTAATGATGTTTATGTGTCTGTGTGGAGTTTTTAATCTGCTTTAAGACAAACCATGTGTAAATTCATAAGTCGACAGCATTGCTGAGTATTTCCTCCTTAAAACTGCAGTGAACCAAAGACAGTCTCAAACACACGCTTTGAAATCGCTGGTGTTTCTGACGTCACAAACTACCTTGTAACCAATCAGATCAACGTGTGATCGTCAACCAGTGGATCTCTGAGCTGAGTGAGTGAGTGGAGGCGGAGCTCATTTGCATATTCATAGAACCGCACATACTAAATAAGGCAAGGGTGTCGAGTTACATTCAAGATATTTTAACTTTTCAATGAAAAAACATTGAAATATGTCATTTTTGTGATCAAAGATGAGTTTTAAGGGATACAATTATTGACTACAGGGGGACTTTAATGTAAATCTCAACATTTACTAATACATTATTACGATCAACAGTTGTCTGTTAATATTAGGCAATGTAACGTGAACATTTTTATTAACTAACATTATTAAAGGTTAATAAATGCATTTTAAGTTAATGAGTTAAATAACGTTAACAAATGAGACCTTATTGTAAACTGTGAACAATAAGTAAAGAGAGAAAAAAAAGAGAGAGAAAAAACGTGCTGCCTGTTTAAACAGAGCCAATGTATAGAAATGAGGGCCAGGATCGTCCATGAGAAACCAGAGCAGACATACAGCCTGACCTACATGTATGTGCATCTCTTGGATGACCTGAATGTTCGGTTATGTCGCATAAGGCTCGCAGCGACTTTTGAAACATACTGATGAAAAGGCCACAGATTGAACACAGATTGAAACGGACAGCTGAATCGCAAGTAAACACACGCGTCGCGTTTGCTGAAGCATGCACACTTTAATTACACTACAAGATTTTCCTCCTAGTAACTGATGTTAGGAATCCAAAACTTAAAGCAGCAGCAGAAACAGGGATATAAAAAGCACGAACACCGAGCTGCACTCCTCTCCTCTTTAGTGGAGCGGCTAAAACATTTATCAATGTCACAGTGAAGAACAAAAAAAAAACACACAGGTGGCCAAAAAGAGATGAAGTCGGGAGGATGCGAGAACACAAAGCCAGATAACTCGACTGAGACCGTCTACCCAGATGCTATTTTTAGCACATCACCCCTCCTCCTCCTAAGAGCCAACATCGTTTCCTTGGTAGCCCTGATTCCTCAGGTCTCCTAAGCAACTGCCTCCCGTTGCCATGGCAACATGAGCCTTGTCAACGAAGGAGCAGGTGAGGGACCACATGTCCGAAAATATAATAATATAATAGAGTGGAATTATGGGAAAAGGTAGAGGTTCAGTGATCCATTCAGTTGTTGTTGTTGTTTTTTTTATGTTTTTAATTTTTTATTATACATAATGTTTTATGTGATAATGTAATAATTTGATGAAAGTTAACGATCAGCCCAAAACCAGTTTTAACCTACCTAGTAAATTCCATTACTAAAAACGGCAGAACTTACCATGCCGTAAGAGTTAATAATTTTATCCCTTAAAACTCGTCTTTGATCACCAAAATTACATATTTCAATGTTTTTTCCTTGAAAAGTCTTAAAATATCTTGACTGTAACTCGACACCCTCGCCTCATTTAGTATGCGCGGTTCTATGAATATGCAAATGAGCCCCGCCTCCACTCACTCACTCAGCTCAGAGATCCACTGGTTGACGATCACACGTTGATCTGATTGGTTACAAGGTAGTTTGTGACGTCAGAAACACCAGCGATTTCAAAGCGTGTGTTTGAGACTGTCTTTGGTTCACTGCAGTTTTAAGGAGGAAATACTCAGCAATGGTGTCGAAAGTGTTTTGAAGAATGACAAAAAGGAATGTTCGTGTAACCAAGACAAGCCACTTTAACGGCGACCTAATCTACTAACCCTGTGCCAAAAGCACCGTTCTTTAGGTTTGAGACTAGGCTCTTTTGGCTCTGAGACTTCTGCCTCTGCTACAGGCTTTACATCATTCATCCGGTCAAGCAAACACACATCCTGCTCTTTCTCTGCCAACAGCCATGATGAAGTAAACTCACACACTGCTCTCTGGTTAAAAATAACCTGCGGGTGACGTTCAATAGTTCGTCCGAATGGGAGACGGATCAATTCAAACATTCTTTGGCATCAAGCGTCACTCAACCTGAGCCGAGCTCAATCCAATCGTTCAATGCTGCCATTAATATTCTGAAAATAAACTCAATCTATTTATTGTCACTCCTGAGAGAAACTCAAATGTTAAGATCTTCTAAGATGTAGAAAATGTGAAATATTACAATTTAAAAATAGCTGTTTTCTAAGAGAATTTTTGATGCATACAAAAGTTCAAAAGAACAGCATTTATTTGAGACAAATTTATTTATTTTTTTTACACATTATAAATGTGTTTACTGCCACTTTTGAATTAAACATCCTTGTGGAATAAAAAAAATATATTTCTTTCATAAAATAAATAAATGTATTTTACTGACCTCAAACTTTTGAATCATTATTTCTGTTCCAAATATTCAAATTATCTCAAATGTTCTGGGATAAAAGTTTATAGTTCGAATATAAAAGCAATCAAAAAGCAAATCACCTTTTGAAAGTAACTTTGCGCTTCAAATAACAATTGTATCAATTACATTATTACACCAGTAGGTGGCGACAAGTGGCTGTTAAAAAATGAATTTCTCATTGAATCATTAATTCAAGAGATTCGTTCAAAAACGCTGATTCATTCAGTAAGTTTCATTCAGAGTCTTTATGAGTGAGTCATGAATCATTCATTCAAAAAAAATTCATGTAGATTAATTAAACATTTTAAATAGACTGCAGCAATTACCGTTTCTATCAGAACCTCTAGTAAATTACGTTATTTTGTTTAGTGGTCTATTCAGAATCGTGATTCTGTTTGAAACAAAAAACATGATTCTCGATTCATCCAGAATCGTGTTGCTCTACTTCTAAGACACCTTTTTTTTTTAGAGCCAAATCTGAAACAGCATCACTCGTGTCCTTCACAGCAATCCCAGAATGCATTGCAATAGCTACTCATAGATCTCAGTGAACGTCATTGGCTCAGTTCTGCTGAAATGCTTCATGTCAGCTGGGAATATGGATTTTTATCATCTATTATATCATATTAGCTGGATTTCTGACTATGTGTAAAGTCAGTTTCCTGCATCAGTGAGCAGAGGGTAATTATTCTGTTGATCACAGCCGGTCGCTTCTCTCCTACCGCCTGCCAAAGCACGAGTACAGCAACTGTTGCAGAAACCGGCCCCAGGCTGCCTTATTTACATATCTGCATAATTAAAACATTTGTCAAGATATGGAGGAATATTATCAGTGATGTTACGATGAGCACACCATGACAAAAACCCTCTGATTGAACAAGTCACATGGCATGCAACACTTATGCCCACTTTCTCAGCATCTGTCCTTGTTACTATGGAAACATCAGCTTCTTTTTCAGTTGCCGTAACAACGAGACAGGCTCCACGCCCTCCCTGGAGGCAGTCTGTGTTTACAACAGTCGATGCATTGACCTTTACCGCTCCATCATTCTGCTGGTCTCAAACACTCCGGTTATCATAACCTTTGACTGTACGAATCCATTTGAATTTAATGACGCACATACGCAGAATAACGATTGGCTAAATGTTCATTTCGTGGTAAAATGACGTTCACTTGGTAAGTGTACCAAGAACTGAGACATTGGTTTCAGTTAGAAAAGACATTTGTGCCGTCGGCGGTTATAAACGTCCTGACAAAATCCATAAATCTAACGACAAAAACGTACAACTACTGTACAAAATACTTTTCTGCAACAAAGCATTAAATTGATCAAAATTGACAATACATTTATGATGCTACAATATTCTATTTCAAATAAATGCTGTTCTTTTGAACTTTCTATTCATCAAAGAATCCTGAAAAATAAAATGTATCACCGTATCCACAAAAATATGAACTGTTTTCAACATTGATGATAATCAGAAATGTTTCTTGAGCATCAAATCATCATATTAGAATGATTTGTGAAGGATCATGTGACACTGAAGACTGGAGTAATGATGCTGAAAATTCAGCTTTGATCACAGGAATAAATTACACTTTACTATATTTTCACATAGAAAACAGATGTTTTAAATTGTAATAATATTTCACATTTTCACTGTGTTTTTGATCAAATAAATGAAGCCTTTGTGAGCAGAAGAGACTTATTTTAAGAACATAAAATCTTACCCACTCCTAACTGCTAATTCTAGTTAGCAATGGTCAACCAATATACAAATATTATTTATATTTCTTTGTTATTTTCCTGAGTCATGAAAGTCAAAACAGAAATGATGTAGTAGAGTTGCACGATTCTGAATAAATTGAGCATCACAATTTTTTTTGGTTTCAAACAGAGATCACGATTTTTACTAGAGGTTCTGACAAAACATTAATTGCTGCTGTCTATATGCCTAAATGTTTTATTAATCTGATGATTCAAAATGATTCAATGACTCACTCATAAATACTTCACTTGATTCATTACTTGATGAATCTGCGTTTCTGAACGAATCTCTTGAATGAATGATTCAATGACAACAGTCACCTGCCGCCACCTACTGGTGTAACAATGTAATCGAAGTCGTTATATGAAGCATCAAGTCACTTTCAAAAGGTGATTAGCTTTATATTGATCACTGCCATAAACATCAATGTTTTTATTGCAACTATAAACTTTTATCCCAGAACATCTGAGATATTTGAATATTAGTAACACGGATATAACAGATACTGTGTGGTTGAAAAGACTGTTTGTGAAGCCGTTTCATATCTAGATAGCCCAACTGCTTTCTCTGGCTCTAATAGAGAGAAGCTAAATCATTGTAATTTATGAATGAGATCGTGTGGGTGTTTGAATCGAGATTGAAATCTTTTAACGATTAATCGTGCAGCTCCATTATGCAGTGAAAAACAGCAATATTTGGTGATTGACATTTCACCCTACACCACATAAACACTATCACAACACCACAAAAAAGCATGTGCTGTAGATTGAAGCTGTCAAACCTCTTGAAAACACGTGCAACGCGTCTCAGAGGGTGTTTGGTTGGGTCGGGTCGGGCGATGCCAAGAGGCCGGTGGCTCCATACGCCTGTCTTTCACCATGAAGCTTCTCAGTAGGGTTTACTTATGTAAGATCCTCTGTGCCGACACTCACAGCCTCACAAAACCTCTGGCCTCCAAAAATACTCCTTGCATCTGCTTCCAAACATCTATTGGCCTGTTTTAGCCATTTAACTAGGCAGGCGGTATATTATGTATGACACAAACATGAAAGAAAGAGGGAAAAAACTGTCCTAAGGTATATAACACCACAAACTTGCATAACAAGCTTAAAAAACAAAAAACGCAACCGAATTTATCAATGCAGAATGTTTTTTTTATTGTATTTCGACTCTAATGTAATAAATTGCAATATTGCAATATTGATATTGCAATATTTTGCAATGTGCTGTGTATTTTGCCCCTCTTTTTTGTTTTAACACAAACCATGTGTAAGTTCATAAGTCGACAGCATTGCTGAGTATTTCCTCCTTAAAACTGCAGTGAACCAAAGACAGTCTCAAAAACACGCTTTGAAATCGCTGGTGTTTCTGACGTCACAAACTACCTTGTAACCAATCAGATCAACGTGTGATCGTCAACGAGTGGATCTCTGAGCTGAGTGAGTGAGTGGAGGCGGGGCTCATTTGCATATTCATATGAGACAAGGGTGTCGAGTTACATTCAAGCTATTTTAAGGCATGAAGAATTTTTCGTGGAAAATATGCCATTTTGGTAATAAAAGATACAATTATTTATTAATTTATTAAAAAAGGGATCAAATGATTGACTACAGGTGGACTTTAAAAGAAAGAAATTAAAATGCACTGGGTAAATAAAAATGAAAAGCACTTGCTTGATCATCTGAGAACGCATCTGTGATCAGCAACTGAATGTGCCTTAATCAGGTTAATCGTTCAGATGGAACACAAACGAAAAGCTAAAACAATGCTGTAAAGTATTCTTATTTCCTTGTTGGTTTGAACGATTACAATTAAGTAGCATCACATTCAATCTTATCGATTACTCCATAATCGTCTATTCATATTTTCTCAAAAAACATGATTAGAATACCAGATAAATCTCTATATAACATAAACTACCATTCAAAGCACATCAGATTTACCAGTCACAGAGAAACAACCGAACGGAAGTGTTTAGTTTTTTCATAACAAGCGTCTGTCAGAACAAAAGGAGAGATGGGTCTGTGTTGCAAGTGTGTTAACACTCCACCATTCATCACAACACACATCACAATCAAGAGCGTCTCACGGGTCCACAAGAGACAAACAAAACACATCACGACCCAAAACAATCAATGTCATTCAGAGATGTTCACAGGATGTACTCAAGGCTAAGGAAAGCATTACTTTGAAATGTCCTCTATATGTATATAACAAACACCGAGCAGAGAGTTACTGCAGGCGACCAAACATGGAATAATAGCATTCACTCTAATGTGACATTTGACACGGAGCTTTCACAATTTTCTTATTTTCAGCTCATAGTACAACACACACGCACATTATAGGACACTGTCATTAATTTGCATGTTGGGAAGTCTGACACCAAACGCTGATGGCCTGTCTCCCGGAGTGTATAAGTAGCTCCCTCAGTGACAGAGTCCCTCCCCGCTGGAGAAAGAGCCGAAAATTACAGAGAACTAAAAGAGACAGCTGTGTCAGACGCGCCCAAACACACACACACACACACACACTCTCTCTCTAATAAAGGCGCTACACTTGAAACCAGAGTGTAAAAAAACAACAACAACAGCAATCGGCCATTTTAAGACATACTATACTGTATTTTCTGCAGTTGTGTAGCTTATGCTATGCTGAAGTTAATCAAGTCAACATGTAATAACATTCACAACCCAGTTTACTTCTGCAATGTGATGTATTTCAGAGAGAAGACAAGATGTAAGCAAACTGTAGGTCCCAATTTGCGTAATTATGCACTATTCTATTTTTCACACTGAAGATTCCAAAAACAAGAAGTGCACTTTAAATACACAGTTGATGCACTTAATTAAAAGTGTGGACTGTCGGAGACTTCATGCACTCGACTGTCGCAGCTTTAATTATAAGATTCATGTACTACACCAGGGCTTTTCAATCTTTTAGAATATGATGAAAAATATGATGATTTGTATGGGAGGGACCCCCATCCTAATATTTTAAAAGATAGCTGAATATTTTTTTTATGTAAAAAGACCCAATTAATACTGTGAAAAAAAAAATATTAGAAATGTGTAAAGTATTTAGTTTCTATTAGCATACTTCATTGCGTTTTTAACTAAGATGTATTTTATACATGTATTTAAAAAAAAACAAAAAAACATTTTAACCAAAGTATGGATATAGGCCTATTTATTTATTTAAAATTTATTTTATTTTTATTTATTTGTTTTTACATATATTTTCTTATATTTTTTAAATTAAATTTTATTTATTTCAATCAAATGTATTAATTTATTAATGATTTTACTTAAATAAAATTGTATTTATAAAAATAAATAAAAAATGTAAAACAATTTTTTTTTTTTTTTTTTTTTTTAACATTTTATTTTAATGCTTTTTCTCTTCATTTTTCCACGGACCCCCAGAACTCCCTTGTGGCCCCCTCTGGGTCCCCGGACCCCAGTTTGAAAACCACTGCACTACACGGATGAGTACAAAGTGTAAAAGTGCATAGTTTATAAGTGAACAGTGTATAATGCATCATTTGGGACACAACTAGAGTCTTTTTCCTGCTGTTCATGCCTTATGGGATTATGACAATATTCTATTTAAATACAACACTTGCGTTTCTAGTTTACATTTAAGAACATAAATGCTTTAATGAAAACAGGCTAGATTATGGAGACACAAGGACTTTCTATACCACATACCGATTCACAGATTCATTTAGTTTGGACGATACAAACTAGTTCAGTCATTTAAGTTGCAAATTGCAAAAAAGTTGTAACTGAAATAAAAATAGTAATAAAAAAGTTGAAGTACTAAAATTAGAAAAACTGAAAAAAGCTGCAAATCACTGTTGCACATCCACTAACCACATATCACCTACATCTGGTTACGAGACGGCTACAGCAATTATAGAGCAAGTTATGAATGAAAAGTAGAGGATGTTACACAACACGCTTTTTTCACAACATAAAGAGACAAAAAATGAGTAAGCAATAACTAAATGTTGACTTACCTAATTGGCGTGTTGAAACAGATGATGTCGGGGAACATAGAGGAGAAAGAAATAAAAAGAGCATCACTCACGACTGTATTGCACTTTGTATACATGCATGAATGGACAAGGGTGGTATACATATTCACACTAAAAAAGTGCTAGAAGAGAAATGGGTGGTGGAGACCGAGAGATAAGATTGTCACTGTTAGGTGTCACCAATGGTAGTACGAGAAACAATCACAACAGCAGAGTGGAGATGCAAAAATTGTGAGGAAACAACAACACCTCCTCGAATAACTGCAAACCGAAGCATTTTGATTAGTATAGACCCTGGATCACAAGGTTAATTGGGAGGGGTGGGGGGGGGGGGGGATTCTTGTTTGCACAAAGTCGGTCATTCATTGTGGAAGAAACACCCAAGCAAAACCAAGCCAACCCGCTTTAAACGAACCCTAACCATTGAGTCCAGCTGACGGGGTGACATGTTAGTTATTGGGGTGTGCAGTTTAATCACTCAAGCCCAGGCTTGGAATCCACACAGCCATGCATTAAGTGGATCCACTTCCCAAAACGTCCACAACAAACCTTCCAATGTGAAGGGCAGTCCGCCGGCTTGCTCCCGAGGTTCTGCAAAACTAGGGAAGAATGGCGGAGCGGCCGGATTCAAACCGGAAATCTGTGGAGACGGCAACTTTGCATCAGGGGAAGTTGGACTTTTTGATGAAGATGAACTGGACTTCTTGCCTTGTTTGGGTTTTGGCTCCTTTGGGGATTTGCTCTTTGGTGAAGGAACTGGGACTTGGGTCTCAAATGCAACATCTTCCAGATCAAAAGGTTGATTGTGGTTATTAAGAGACCACGCAGGTCCAGAGGGAGAAAATGGAGGCGCTGAGATTAGTGCTTCCATCGGTGGTACAAAACAAGTGCTTCCAGGGGTGGAGGCTTTCGGTTCCTTCACTAGTGAGTCTTGGGTGGCCATGGAAGAGGTGTAGGGGTGTTCTTGTCCGAACATCGCCTCCTCAAAAGTTCCTCCAGGAGAAGGTTGAGCATCATTGAGAAGAGAATCAGCTTTTCCCAGAGGTGATGGAAGGGTGAAATCATCTTCCGTGTCCATGATTATATCATGGAATCCAGATGATGTGGATAAGGGGTGTTGATCGGGGGCTCGACCGGGAGACTTCGGGGAGATCATTGCAGGAGTTGTGGATGGTGGGGAAGTAGCTGTGAGAGACAGAAGATCTTGGGTAAGAGACAGAGGAATGAGACTCCCATCGGTGTAGTCATCGGAAAACGACACTAGATCGCTGTCAACGCCAAGGGGTGATTGGGTAAAATCAGTTGCGAACTCTTGCGGCACGCAGGCCGAAGCAGGGACGAAGGGTTCGGCATGGATCGCCCATTCCTCGGGTATCTTCTTTCGGCTTTTTGGCTTCTTGGCTCTCCCACCAATGCGCCCGACGTCTTCCCAACCTCCATCTTCTTTGGATTGATGGAGGCTCTCGGAAAGCGAAGAACTTTCGCTTTGCATTTCCGCGTGAAAGTCGTAAACCTCGTCCCTGGGTCTCCGTTTTTTCTTCTTCTTTTCCTTCTTACGGTCAGACCCTTCGCCTTCCCTCTCCTCGGCATCTC
Source organism: Leuciscus leuciscus (assembly GCF_965113295.1). Lineage (NCBI taxonomy): Eukaryota > Metazoa > Chordata > Actinopteri > Cypriniformes > Leuciscidae > Leuciscus > Leuciscus leuciscus. The sequence goes on from NC_138735.1 coordinate 32,498,703, forward strand.
CCACGCTTTTATCTCTCGGGGACCACTGAGGATCGGTCGTGTCACTCGGGCTTTCTACCAGGTGACTTGCATGGCGACTGATAATGGTGGAAACGCTGGGTGTGAAGGGCAGGTCAGAAGGAATGCCGGCCTCATCGGACCAGTGATCACCAAAGACACCTCATATACAGAGAAGAAAGGAAATTAGAGTAGCACTAACTCCCTTCTTCGCTCTCTCACACATGCACAAAGGCATTCGCTAACTTCTCAATCACCCCTTAAACTCCCAGATGATATTCCCAACAACCTGTGAAGATCTAAATCAGATAATTTAACCATCGTTTGAGAAAGTTGCAGCCCTGGATGCTGACTGGTCTGAAATACACAATATAGTCAAAACTATGACATGAAACCTTATTTAACTTCTATAATAAAGCAGTTCATTAAAGGACGTGACATGAAAAGGTACTATTAATTTCATAGCATTTTTCAAAATTAAGGTGCTGAAATGAGGTTTCATGGCACTTTAAGATAAAGAAACTGTAACTGATGTAATATATTGATGAAGCATGTAAAAAAAAAGCCTAATTTTCTATTTAAAATATCTAAACTTTTATAGATTGTATCTTGAATATCGATGCATTTTGTCTTTCTGCACAGGCAGACAAGTTTAAAAATCTGCCAGGGTAGTAATATTATCCAAAATACAATCTAAGAAAGCAAATCTTATTAATCTTAAGCAATATTAATTTTCAAGCAAAATATTGTTTGAATTATTTATTTTTAGATGTTTTTACTGAGTTTTTTGTTCTTCCTTTTTTGCAGAAGATGTGCACAAAGCAGACTGAGCAACTGAGGTCAAGCATAACTTATTTGTGTGCAAGGTCTGGTTTTCTTTATAAGAAATAACGAGCAGAAATAATGATTTGTGGGGCAAATCCCATTTGGAGGGATTTGTGAGACGACGACTCGTACACTACCGGTAAATGACTGGACGCTAGATGACATGCCTGACTGACCAAGATCTCTTTGTCTTGGTAGATAAGGTCTATAACCTAAGGTGCTTTGTGTGAGACGGATAAAAACATTACATTTGCTAATAAAGCATGCTTATGTCATCATCAAATCGAGTCAGCATTTTTCCATCTGGGTGATTTAACGATCAAGCACTTGATGACTGACTCGTGCATGAGTTAACGTGACTCTACAAGTCTGACCCTCCATCTGGTAGGTGTGTAACACTGTTTGCACATCAACAACCATCCATGAGCATCAAACCAGGCAGAATATCATTCTGGAGCTTGATTTTTTACCAGCGAGGTGAATCGAGGTCTCAGCTGCACTGCACTAACCCTATACAGCTGAGGAACCCTTAAAGGCCCCTGGGATACCAGAAGCGATGGGTTTGACTAGCTTTGGCAACTGATAGTGTAACTCCGCCTTGCTCTAGTTATAGTGCCCCCTAGTGGGCAGCAATAGTTTTAATTACTAATGGATTAGAAATTTGCTCCACAGGGGCTCCTGCAGGAATCCCATAATCCCTAATACAAAACACATGGGAAGTACATGAGGGAAATTGACTACATATTAAGGGCATGAGCAGCATTTAAAGATGATTAATCTGATTTGTCATGCTATATATAGATATATACAGTTCTGCCTCATAGAAAGATACTCTAACATTGAAAAATGCTGATATTTGTGCAGTTCTGTGTACATACCTGCAGATGTGTCCAGTGGGCTCTTGGGTGTCGTGGCTGCCAGGGGTTCAGTCAGTGTTTTGGGGGGTTCAGTCGGTGTTTTGGGGGGTTCGGATGGTGTTTTGGGGGGTTCGGATGGCGTTTTAGGGGGTTCAACTGGTATTTTGGGGGGTTCAACTGGTATTTTGGGGGCTTCGGCTGGTATTTTGGGGGCTTCAGGGGCCTGAGCATCTGGTGAACCCTGTGGTTCAGCCACACCAGACGGTCTTTCTGTCTGGAGAGGAGCAGCACCTGTGATCACCGCAGACATTGTGCTAGGCTGAGAGAAACCTATGGAAAATTACAGAAATTCAAAGTCAAATACATGACATTTATTTAAATACACCATGTACTTGTGGTTTTAAACCATTAATTTTCTAGAATGTGAGGTTTTGATATATAATTTGAAAAATAATGATGATGATAATAATCTAATATTAGCAGTATTAGTAGTATTAGTATTTATAATAATTATTAATAAAGAATAATATTGTATTACTAGTAGTTGGATTTTAAGTTATTCATTTATTATTTAAATAACAATCATACTACTACTACTACTACTGCTAATAATAATAAATTAAGATTACACTATTAAAACATATTCAACTTATTCAATAAATTATTAAATAAATACTTGGCAGCTATATCTTTCTCCCCTATTAGAGTAATGAGAGCTGTCGTGGAAAATGTAATTATTTGTTATGAAAAATAATATTACAATTAGAGCTGTGCAGTTCTGGATAAAATAAGAATAACCACTTTTTAGTTTCTAACAAAGATTACGATTCTCCCACAACTCTGGACAGACCACTAAATCAAATAACATGTAATTTACTAGAGGTTCTGACAAAATGTTAATTGCTGTTTAAAATGTTTAATTAATCTGAATGAATTATTTAAAAAAAAATATATATATATTTGAATGAATGATTTGGCCCTGTCCCAAATGGCGCACTTCATGTGGACTTTCGGTCTCGTGGACTTAAACTGCGCATGCTTGCTGAGTCTACGAGTCCGTAGGCCGTCCCATTCAGCATTTTAACGCTCTGAAGTGTGCTCAGCAGCGCCCCCTTTACACCCTTGAAGCGGTCTTCCGCGAAGTCCGCATAGATGCAGGCTCCACACACTTTAACTACCCAGGAATCCTTGCGAAAGGCCAATCAGACAACGGATGGGAGGAGATTTCGCTCACTGATAATGTGTTGACATGGCTGAGAAGAAAATATTACGTTTTTTATGACCTAGATGTACATTTGACCAGTTGTTACCTACAGTTTATACAAACATTATGGTCATCGAGCAGTGGTTGATGTCTCAAACATAATAATAGCGTGTTGAATAATATGATCGCATTATGACTCATTAAATAAATAGAACCGAATATCAGGGCTTTACTGAGTCATATATAAACATAGTATGAATATTGAAACCTGTAAATTCATCTGAAACTCATGCACAATTTCATTATGTGTTCAAATTGTAATCTTAGTTCAAATGGAACATTATGTATTATTATGTACAACTGTATACATCATTTAAATGAACATGATGTATCTATTGTCTGATGCCCTGGTGTCATGCACAATATCAAAATATAGAACTGTAAAAGCCGGCTGTGTAGTGGACATGGAGATGAGACGTCCGAGCGCAAAAATGTGATTTCTCCTGTCCAACAACAACCAGACCGTTATTTCCGGCTTGACGATCGAGTCTGTCCCAAAAATACCTCTCAATGCGCCTCGTGGACTCGCACCAAGGGCCCTATAGGTCTGCACTATATGACGTCACCAAAGTGTGGACTCTGAGGAAGTCCACAAGTCCGGAGTGTGCCATTTGGGACAGGGCCAATGACTCAAAGACTTCACTTGTTTCATTACTGGATGAATCAGCGTTTTTGAAGACATACATTCGCTTCTGGCCACCTACTGGTGTAACAATGCAATCAATACAATCGTTATTTGAAGCGCCAAGTTACTTTCAAAAGGTGATCGCTACCACAGACATCAGTGTTCATATTCGAACTATAAACTTTATTATCCCAGTTCTTCTGTTAATATGAAAAGTTGTAATAGAAATAATGAAACTTTGTGGTTAAAAAGAAAGACTGTTAGTTAAGCTGTTTTGACACAGATTTAAATGTTCGTTAAAGGTTTAACAGACACAGGCGAATGAATAGCTGTCATTTAGGAATGAGATCACGTGGAGCATCTGTTCGTGAGTCTTCCACAGAAGATATATGTACATGCTTTAATATTTAGACCACGTCTATTATTGATTGCTATCAGGATGCGAGAGAGTTTCAACCAGTATCACTACATTTAATGAAACCTTTTATGCTTAATTTAGACCAGTTTCTTAAGATTCCCCTGTGATTTCAACAGTTTCCACTATCAGCTGAGATGCGGATGCATCTGTAACACACTGTCTATGATATATGCATGTATAAACATGCACGTTTATCAGATCAGACACGTGTTTGTTCTTGTATCACATCAGGTATGACAGAAACAGAGTGAGGTATGTACCAGGTGGTGAAATCCACCGTTAGACACGATCAGTGTCGCATCTGAGCTGAATTCTGATGCGAGCGTGACTCAGTGTCTCCCAAGAGCCCCTTTAATATCAGCTATTGTCTTTCTAGGGAAAAACAGGGCTGTTCATTTACCCCACTAATGAATTCAAGCTCATTATCATTACTACCATTACTTCTAATGCGGCCCATTAGAGTGCAGAATTAAAGCTCCAGGTTGTATCGAATCAAATCTCAATTTCTCAGCATGACCAGAGATGGAGTTTCTGTCTGTGACTCTCAAACATGATGTTGCCACACAATGACGCCACGAACTTATTAAAGTTTCCCAACATCTATAACCAATAAAACTAGTAGGACTGTAGATGTGTATCACATTCAAAACAGGAATCACAGGAGCAGAAGATCTTTATTAAACGAGGTCAGGGGTAATTAGAGGTGTTGTTTTGCCGGACGCATAATTTTAGTAAACCTAATTAATGGCCGGAGAGAGATTCAACACGATGACACTGAACAAATAAAAGCGTATAATTAACGAGCGGCCCGGCCTCAAGCAGAAAGCACTGAAAAAGCAGCTAAATCACATTAGAATAATGATTTTCAAAGCTCTATATATACACATCCCCAACTCAGTTAGTAAAGATGCAGTCAAAGTATTTGCTATTTGTTGTTTTATAGTGTTATATATATATATATATATATCGCATGACATCATTCTGTGAAACTTTTGCATGTTTTTTAAAAGTTTGATTCTGGATGTTATTCACTGCCATTATACGGATGAGCGCAAGGGGAATTTTTTTATTTTTTTATTATTCTTTTGTGGTATACTGTATAATAGAAAGTATGGCATACTGCAATAGAACAACACCATGGAAAGTAAATAATGACTTAAAAAGCTTCACACTTTTTCCAGCACTTCAAAGCTCTAAATACTACCCAAACTTAAATGTTATTTTTTAATGCGATACCCAGAAATTTTTTTGTTCATTCTTCAAAAGATTGTCCCAATTTGTAAAACTAAAAGTTGCAAGATGTTGGAAAATTAACACTTGGTGGCAAACAAACACTTATTAAAAAAAAAAAAAAAAAATAATAACTATAGCCAGTAGATGGCAGCAGAGGAGCACTTATTGGCTTATTAGCCATTTTCACTCCAGAATATATATTTTTTCAACAAGTTTTGCTTCTGAATTTATATTTAGACATTATGAAATCACGATCATAAAATATAAAATCATCAAGAAATCAAATTTTGCCACTTTTTTCGTACTGAAGTATCAAGATGTCGGTCAGTCCAGCATGATACTATAGAAGAACTATGGTATATTTAATAAGAGTAGAATATTTATAGGGAATATTTTTGGGGTTTTTGCATAAAAAAAGTTATTTTATTTTTCTGCTTCTCAACTCAAGCTCAACACTTATCTCTCAAATATGCATTTCCAATAAATAAATGTAATATGATTAGTAATTTTAGGATTTAATTACCTTTATGATTTAAAATCCACCCAGCGCAACCAAATCAGGAAAGTTCTACAGATGTTTTTTTTTTCTTTTACACTGAATTTATAAAGCAATTCCGGAAAATTACAAACTATGATTATGACTGTATGATTATTTAGTTTTTTGTCTCTTATTATGAAGTGAGGTCAGTGAAGGTGGTCACCTGAGAAGGGTCCCATCGGGCTTCTGTCCATCATCTGTGGAGGGCTTGACTGTGAGCCCCACTGATCGGCAAAACCAGACATCGCGCCTAGAAAACAAAGGAGAGAGAGAGAGAGAGAGAGAGAGAGAGAGAGAGAGAGAGAGAGAGAGAGAGAGAGAGAGAGAGAGAGAGAGAGAGAGAAGATAAACAACAGGGCGGGTCGTACAAGTGTGCAGATGCTGAGCTGCATTTCAATGAGAGGAGGAAAGTGACGAGTGTTTTGTAAGAGGCTTTACAGAGGGACAGAAAACAATCTGTCACAATCAGCTGATGTAAATGTTCATGTGTCATTTATCAAAAGATCACAGCAACTGCAATGACACATCACATTATAAACAAGCTTAAACAGCGCCTGTGCTGCAGTCATGAACGACTGACTTTACTAATAGATCAGACTCACCATTTTGAGCACAAAATGACCAGACCACATTTTTTTCAAGAGACCCCTAGCAACCAATCAGAGCACCCTGTATAATAAATATACACCCTAAATATGATTTTAGTAAGAAATAGTATCAGTCAGTTCTCATCCTGTTCACTGATTGTCTGCCGCACATTAAACTGCAAACACTTTCTCCATCCGGCAGTCGCTAATCTAATAGGCTGTCTTTAAACCATTCTTGGGAGTGAATTTCATATGGAAAGAAAGTCATTACTAGACTGATATAATGAGCACTTCTGAGGAAGAACTGAACACCGGATTCACCAACGTTTGCGAGCTTAATGTCATCAAAAGGGTTTTATTCGAGGCCCTTAGCAGAAGGAAAACTAGATATCCATCAGCACAAACACATGCCCATTAAGTAACATGTAATTTGTACTAGGTCACATATTATTGCTGTATACTTTATTTCACAAGCTAAAACCAGCCTTAAAATATTCCATAAACCCCCAAAAAACTTTCCATCAGCCAGACGGTCTAAGTGTGCGAATCCTCAGCAGAATCGTCTGCATTGTGAACTAAACCTTATATTGAGTGACTAAGTAAAGCCGAAACTGAACTCACCTGATAGTAAGTCTGTCCCAAACGTCTGTTGGTCGGTCTGATGTGGCCGTGTCTCGTTCCACGACGTCAGCGGAGTCACGGTGCCTGTAAAACAGACAAATCATGATATTTCTGTTGATTAAAGACTGTAAATGCGTGCCCTCAACTCACCTGCCCCATTTCAAACACACAACACAGACTCTCATGCATCACACGCAGAGTTAGCGTCTCCGACTGGCACGCTGTGAGCTCACGGTCCCGACTGGATGATCCGAAGTGGCGGTTCTGGACGAGACACCCTGCCATAAACCCAGAGGCTCAGGGCGGGTGACGCTGAACAGACGTGACAGGACCGAAGCAAAGTCACAGCGGCACTGTGGGCAACGCGGACCCGACCGGACCTCCGGGTGCGATGTGGTCCAGGGGTTACAGAGGGTTCAGTTCGGTCTGTGTTCTCCAGCGGAAATCAAGTCTCTTGTGTGAGATTTGCCTCAATATCAGTACGGATGATATGAGGCATTGAATCTGTATCTTAAATCTTTTCCCCACCAGCGTTTTTTGGAAAAGTTTGCAGCCACTGCCATCATTTTTGATCATTTTCACAAAAATTTCATGCATGGTCGCCAGAATATTTTTTGTATGAATAACTGAACATGCAATATATATATATATATACTACCGTTCAAAAGTTTGGGGTCAGTAAGAATTTTTATGTTTTTAAAAGAAGTGTCTTCTGCTCATCAAGGCTGCATTTATTTGATTAAAAATACAAACAAAAACAGTAATATTGTGAAATATTATTCCAATGTAAATCAGCTGTTTTCTATATGAATATACAATTTATTCCTGTGATCAAAGCTGAATGTTCAGCATCATTACTCCAGTCTTCAGTGTCACATGATCCTTCACAAATCATTCTAATATGATGATTTGATGCTCAAGAAACATTTATGATTATTATCAATGTTGAAAACAGTTATTTACATTTTTATTTCATGATGAATAGAAAGTTCAAAAGAACAGCATTTATCTGAAATCTAAAGCTTTTGTAACATTAAACACGACCGTTCAAAAGTTTGGGGTCAGTAAGAGTTTTAATTTTATTTTTGGGGGAAGAAATAAAATAAATCAATACTTTTATTCATCAAGGACGAGTTCAACTGATCAAAAGTTACAGTAAAGACATTTATAATGTCAGAAAATATTCTATTTTAAATAAATGCTGTTCTTTTGAACTTTATATTCATCAAAGAATAAAAAAATAAATAAATTTACACAACTGTCTTCAACACTGATAATAATAATGAATGTTTCTTGAGCATCAAATCATCATATTAGAATGATTTGTGAAGGATCATGTGACACTGAAGACTGGAGTAATGATGCTGAAAATACACCTTTGATCACAGGAATAAATTACACTTTAAAATATATTAAAAAAGAAAACAGTCATTTTAAATTGTCATAATATTTCACAATATTACTGTTTTTTTTTTTTGTTTTTTGTTTTTTTATCAAATAAATGCAGCCTTGGAGAGCAGAAGAGACTTCTTTTAAAAACAGTAAAAAATCTTACAGACCCCTAACTATTGAACGGTAGTGTATATAAAGAACAGCGCTTCTGCTTTTAAACAACAACAACAAAATGTATTCCAGCGTCATGCATTCCTTTTTTTTTTTTATCTACACTTGAATATGTGTAAGTTTCATTAAAAAAAGCAACATTTTGAGCAAAAAGCTGTTTTTTTCAAAGACTACGCCTGGATGGGATTCAGAATGATGATGTAAACACAGATGGAGAGGAGGGTTCAGTTCGGTTCACACACACTGTCTGTGCTCTCCAGCGAACATCAAGTCAGTCATGAGGCAAATCTCACACAAGCCACAATATCAGTACGGATGATATGAGGCATTGAATCTGTATCTTAACTCTTTCCTCGCCAGAGTTTTTTTTTTTAAAGTTTGCAGCCACTGCCAGCATTTGTGATCATTTTCACAAAAATGTCATGCATGGTCACCAGAATATTTTTTGTATGAATAACTGAACATGCAATATATAAAACAAAAGAAAGAACAGCGCTTCTGCTTTTAAACAAACAAACAAACAAACAAGTTATTCTAGCGTTATGCACTATTTTTTTTAAATCAACACCTGAATATGGGTAAGTTTCATAAAAATAAAAAAAAGCAACATTTTGAGCAAAAAGACTATGTTTGGACTGTGTTCAGAAGGATGATCGAGTCCATCAACACCCCAAAGCTTCAGTCCTAAAGCTCGTCCTGGGTCGACACTTCACTCAGTAACATTCAGTTTGCTGACATTTATATGAGCCTGATTTCGACGCCGAGGAAATACATAAAGCAAATTTGCCTGTGAACGCTTTATATAAATACACAGGTCTAAATCCGGGCGATCACTTATATAAATGTTATATATATCATTGTTTCGTCCAGCTCTAAAACTTGAAGTTTTTTGTCAGTGTTTATCTAAAAACATCTAATTATGCAGGATATAAGAAGATAAATATTTAATTGATGAGTTGTCAATACAATATATAACAATACATTATATAGGGTATGATTTTACCCATAAATTCAGCATATTGACACCTTTCTTTGCCTGGATCCAGTTGTTTCTTGGATCTCAAAGTGTTTTTTGCGGCATTCACACTGAAAACGAATGATGCCGCTCAGTGTGTGTGTGACCGCAGTCACTCCGGCCGACGGTGACGTCACACACATAACCTCTGAGTGTTTAGATGTAGGTCAGATGTCCAGATATCGGATATGGATCAGATCTAAAACCACATTTTGGAAGTGGCTCAAGAAGGGATGTGAGAAAATCTGATCTCATACAGATTTTTGTGTTCTGCATTTTATTTTATTTCAGAAAAGGGTCATTTTTTTCAAATTAAACAAAATGGTTTTAGTTAACTATAATAACCCTGCAGTACAGAGAATCAGAAACGCACTTCTTCCTATAAAGGAAAAAAATGACCCAAAAATGAAAGTTCTGTCGTTCATTTATCCAAACCAGTACAAGTCTTCTTTACTTCATGAAATGCAGAGAAACAGATGTTTAACTGAATGTTTATGCTGCTAGTTTCACTACACAAAGACATACAGTGAAATGGGGACTTAAATTCATACTTTTATTCCACAAGAATGCATTAAATTGACCAAAAGAACAGTTTTAAATGTTACAAAAGATTTAGTTCTGGGGTATATAAAGGTATAAAACTGTAAAAAGTTTTTTTTGGATGTCTTTTCCCAGAGTTTGAGCCAGTATCGTTCTGATATATTTTTGTGGACAGTGATTCTGTCTCTCTTCCCGTTTCTGTGTCTGGTCCACACAGACCACGTCTATTTTTACGAGGACGCAGGGAGCAAACGATCCGCATCTCATCACATCTGTGTGTGTGTGTGTGTGTGTGTGTGTGTGTGTGTGTGTGTGTGTGTGTGTGTGTGTGTGTGTGTGTGTGTGTGTGTGTGTGTGTGTGTGTGTGTGTGTGTGTGTGTGTGTGACCTCACATCCGTGTCTGCCACCGGATCTTCGTTATATCATTCACGTCACCTGCGGACGAATGCACCAAACGTCTCGAAGCGCTGATAGAGGGATGCGTGTCTGTAATACTGTGATGTCACTGTCGTATGGGGTTAGAATGGCTGCATTATTCCATATAAATAGATTGAGATTCACAAACAAATGTAAAGAGTTTCACAAAAAACTATAAAATTCACAAATAAATAAAATGAGATTTGCAAATATATCCCCTCATGCATCTGTGGATGTTGGCACATACTGTAGGACTGTGGCCAAGAAAACACAACTCTGATAATGATGCATTAAAAGGTCCATGTTCTTCATTTTAATAGCATTGATTTATTTCCCCCTTCATTAATCATGACTGACAAGGTGTTTTGCACCAGAAACTGTTGTGTATCTCTCTCTGACCCTTAACAGGGATGTGCAAAATAAGCCAGAACTAATTAATATGAAGTTGGTCTTAAGGAGGACATCATTACGCTGGTTTAAGGTCATGTTTACTCGACACGGATCAGATCCGATGGATGTAAAGCACAACCCTAAGACAGGATATCTGACAGATATTCATCAGACATCAGACTAAACAATCATCTTTAACAGCATGAAACTATTATTCTTCACAAAAAGATGAAGAGCAACAGATTATGCATAATAAAGGGAACATTGCTCTCAGCAGGACGAGCGAGTCTTAAACTATTGTTGAAATCGAGGTTCTGTCAGCAGTTCTGTCTAATACACTCCTCACGCCACCAGAGTCACACACACAACATACAGCTGAAGGGGGGGGGGGGGGGGGGACTAAAACAAGAGGAAGAAGAAGAATAACAATAACAAAGACAAGAGGAGGAAAAGGAAGTATATGACAAGGAAGAGGAAGAAGATGAAGATGATTATGATGATAAGGAAGTATATGACAAGGAAGAGGAAGAAGATGAAGAAAATATCAATAGCAGAAGACGCAGATTCTTGATAGACAGATGAAAAATAGCCTTTTGGCTAATTCTGGCTTTTTTAACCATGTTTGTTCATGTGTTTTATGAAATTGCACTGTCCCCTTTTAAATAAACCAATAAATCAAATCAGATGAGGAAGAGGAGGAAGAGAAAAAGAAAAAAAGGAAAAAACAAGATGAGGAAGAGGAAGAAGATGAAGAGGAAGACGAATAAGAGGAAGATGAGGAAGAAGAGAATTAAAAAGAAGAAAAAAACTAAAAATAAGATGAGGAAGAGGAAGAAGATGAAGAGGAAGACGAATAAGAGGAAGATGAGGAAGAAGAGAATTAAAAAGAAGGAAAAAACTAAAAATAAGATGAGGAAGAGGAAGAAGATGAAGAGGAAGACGAAGAAGAGGAAGATGAGGAAGAAGAGAATTAAAAAGAAGGAAAAAACTAAAAACAAGATGAGGAAGAGGAAGATGAGGAAGAGGAAGAAGATGAAGATGAGGAAGAGGATAATTAAAAAGAAGGAAAAAACTAAAAACAAGATGAGGAAGAGGAAGAAGAGGAAGAAGATGAGGAAAATGGGAAATAAAAAGAATAAGAAAAAAAACATCAAAAACAAGATGAGGAAGAAGAAGAATAACAAAAAAAGAGGAAGAACAAAAAACTAAAAACAAGATGATGATGAGGAAGTATATGACAAGGAAGAAGAAGATGACAAAGAATAACAAAAATAACAAAAACAAAGCAGCAGAAGCAGATGAGGAAGAGGAAGAGGAGGGAAATTAGGAAGAGTAGGAAGATGAGGAAGAGGACAAAAAGAGGAAAAGGACAAAAAGAAAACGAGGAAGAAGAAAATGAGGAAAGGGAAAAAATATGAGGAGGAGGAGGAGGAGAAAGGAACAACAACAAGATGAAGAATATAATGAAGAACAAAAACCATAACAAAAACAAGAGCGGGAGGAAGAGGAGGAGGAAGAGGAGGACAGAGGGAAATCCTGTTTTTATGATCTGTCAAATATGGAAGAAACACAGTTTGACTTGAACAGAGCGAGGAGAGTAAACAGGGTGAAGATGAAGACGAGGAGGAGTGTGTGTTCTCAGCTCAGACTGACCCCGGTAAACAGGGTGAAGATGAAGACGAGGAGTGTGTGTGTTCTCAGACTGACCCCGGTAAACAGGGTGAAGATGAAGACGAGGAGGAGTGTGTGTTCTCAGCTCAGACTGACCCCGGTAAACAGGGTGAAGAGGAAGACGAGGAGTGTGTGTGTTCTCAGCTCAGACTGACCCTGGTAAACAGGGTGAAGAGGAAGACGAGGAGTGTGTGTTCTCAGCTCAGACTGACCCCGGTAAACAGGGTGAAGATGAAGACGAGGAGGAGTGTGTGTTCTCAGCTCAGACTGACCCCGGTAAACAGGGTGAAGATGAAGACGAGGAGTGTGTGTTCTCAGACTGACCCCGGTAAACAGGGTGAAGATGAAGACGAGGAGTGTGTGTGTTCTCAGCTCAGACTGACCCCAGTAAACAGGGTGAAGATGAAGACGAGGAGGAGTGTGTGTTCTCAGCTCAGACTGACCCCGGTAAACAGGGTGAAGATGAAGACGAGGAGTGTGTGTGTTCTCAGCTCAGACTGACCCTGGTAAACAGGGTGAAGAGGAAGACGAGGAGTGTGTGTTCTCAGCTCAGACTGACCCCGGTAAACAGGGTGAAGATGAAGACGAGGAGGAGTGTGTGTTCTCAGCTCAGACTGACCCCAGTAAACAGGGTGAAGATGAAGACGAGGAGGAGTGTGTGTTCTCAGCTCAGACTGACCCCGGTAAACAGGGTGAAGAGGAAGACGAGGAGTGTGTGTTCTCAGCTCAGACTGACCCCGGTAAACAGGGTGAAGATGAAGACGAGGAGTGTGTGTTCTCAGCTCAGACTGACCCTGGTAAACAGGGTGAAGATGAAGACGAGGAGGAGTGTGTGTTCTTAGCTCAGACTGACCCCGGTAAACAGGGTGAAGAGGAAGACGAGGAGTGTGTGTTCTCAGCTCAGACTGACCCCGGTAAACAGGGTGAAGATGAAGACGAGGAGTGTGTGTTCTCAGCTCAGACTGACCCTGGTAAACAGGGTGAAGATGAAGACGAGGAGTGTGTGTTCTCAGCTCAGACTGACCCCGGTAAACAGGGTGAAGAGGAAGACGAGGAGTGTGTGTTCTCAGCTCAGACTGACCCCGGTAAACAGGGTGAAGATGAAGACGAGGAGTGTGTGTGTTCTCAGCTCAGACTGACCCCGGTAAACAGGGTGAAGATGAAGACGAGGAGTGTGTGTGTTCTCAGCTCAGACTGACCCCGGTAAACAGGGTGAAGATGAAGACGAGGAGTGTGTGTGTTCTCAGCTCAGACTGACCCCGGTAAACAGGGTGAAGATGAAGACGAGGAGTGTGTGTGTGTTCTCAGCTCAGACTGACCCTGGTAAACAGGGTGAAGAGGAAGACGAGGAGTGTGTGTTCTCAGCTCAGACTGACCCCGGTAAACAGGGTGAAGATGAAGACGAGGAGTGTGTGTTCTCAGCTCAGACTGACCCTGGTAAACAGGGTGAAGATGAAGACGAGGAGTGTGTGTTCTCAGCTCAGACTGACCCCGGTAAACAGGGTGAAGATGAAGACGAGGAGTGTGTGTGTTCTCAGCTCAGACTGACCCCGGTAAACAGGGTGAAGATGAAGACGAGGAGTGTGTGTGTTCTCAGCTCAGACTGACCCTGGTAAACAGGGTGAAGATGAAGACGAGGAGTGTGTGTTCTCAGCTCAGACTGACCCCGGTAAACAGGGTGAAGATGAAGACGAGGAGTGTGTGTGTTCTCAGACTGACCCCGGTAAACAGGGTGAAGATGAAGACGAGGAGTGTGTGTGTTCTCAGCTCAGACTGACCCCGGTAAACAGGGTGAAGATGAAGACGAGGAGTGTGTGTGTTCTCAGACTGACCCCGGTAAACAGGGTGAAGATGAAGACGAGGAGTGTGTGTGTTCTCAGCTCAGACTGACCCTGGTAAACAGGGTGAAGAGGAAGACGAGGAGTGTGTGTTCTCAGCTCAGACTGACCCCGGTAAACAGGGTGAAGATGAAGACGAGGAGTGTGTGTTCTCAGCTCAGACTGACCCCGGTAAACAGGGTGAAGATGAAGACGAGGAGTGTGTGTTCTCAGCTCAGACTGACCCTGGTAAACAGGGTGAAGATGAAGACGAGGAGTGTGTGTTCTCAGCTCAGACTGACCCCGGTAAACAGGGTGAAGATGAAGACGAGGAGTGTGTGTGTTCTCAGACTGACCCCGGTAAACAGGGTGAAGATGAAGACGAGGAGTGTGTGTGTTCTCAGCTCAGACTGACCCTGGTAAACAGGGTGAAGATGAAGACGAGGAGTGTGTGTGTTCTCAGCTCAGACTGACCCTGGTAAACAGGGTGAAGATGAAGACGAGGAGTGTGTGTGTTCTCAGCTCAGACTGACCCTGGTAAACAGGGTGAAGATGAAGACGAGGAGTGTGTGTGTTCTCAGCTCAGACTGACCCCGGTAAACAGGGTGAAGATGAAGACGAGGAGGAGTGTGTGTTCTCAGCTCAGACTGACCCTGGTAAACAGGGTGAAGATGAAGACGAGGAGTGTGTGTGTTCTCAGACTGACCCCGGTAAACAGGGTGAAGAGGAAGACGAGGAGTGTGTGTGTTCTCAGCTCAGACTGACCCTGGTAAACAGGGTGAAGATGAAGACGAGGAGTGTGTGTGTTCTCAGCTCAGACTGACCCTGGTAAACAGGGTGAAGATGAAGACGAGGAGTGTGTGTGTTCTCAGCTCAGACTGACCCCGGTAAACAGGGTGAAGATGAAGACGAGGAGGAGTGTGTGTTCTCAGCTCAGACTGACCCTGGTAAACAGGGTGAAGATGAAGACGAGGAGTGTGTGTGTTCTCAGACTGACCCCGGTAAACAGGGTGAAGAGGAAGACGAGGAGTGTGTGTGTTCTCAGCTCAGACTGACCCTGGTAAACAGGGTGAAGATGAAGACGAGGAGTGTGTGTGTTCTCAGCTCAGACTGACCCCGGTAAACAGGGTGAAGATGAAGACGAGGAGTGTGTGTTCTCAGACTGACCCCGGTAAACAGGGTGAAGATGAAGACGAGGAGAGTGTGTTCTCAGACTGACCCCGGTAAACAGGGTGAAGATGAAGACGAGGAGTGTGTGTGTTCTCAGCTCAGACTGACCCTGGTAAACAGGGTGAAGATGAAGACGAGGAGTGTGTGTGTTCTCAGCTCAGACTGACCCTGGTAAACAGGGTGAAGATGAAGACGAGGAGTGTGTGTGTTCTCAGCTCAGACTGACCCTGGTAAACAGGGTGAAGATGAAGACGAGGAGTGTGTGTGTTCTCAGCTCAGACTGACCCTGGTAAACAGGGTGAAGATGAAGACGAGGAGTGTGTGTGTTCTCAGCTCAGACTGACCCCGGTAAACAGGGTGAAGATGAAGACGAGGAGTGTGTGTTCTCCACGACTCCACCACAGGAGATCTGCTGATCTGTTCTACGCTCATCCTCAGGATTAGAGCGCTTATGTAATGCTAACGGCTTACAAATGATTCAAAACACATCACAAATCTCTAAAAGACCAATCCTAAGAATGAGAACGCAGGGAAAAGCACCTCTGCAGACAGGGATTATGGGAAACGCTCCTTCATCAGCACAGAAACATCCTCAAAACTGACCTCAGTTCAGATTAGACTCACTAATGCAGAATTAAGAGCAGAGAGATGAGACGAGAGCGAGACGAGGACGCCGCAGATGAAGAGCTTTACCAACACATCTACAGGAGCAGGGTCAGCTGACGGACAGAACACACACACAGTAAAGCCACAGTTCACCGAACACTGAAACGTTGATCCAAACCTGGATGAGTTTCTTTCTTTTCAACACAAAAGAAGATGGAGTGAAGAATACGGTGTTCAAACCCACTGACGTTCACAGTATGGAGAGAGACAATATAATGGAAGTGAATGGGGTCCAAACAACCGTCTGACTACGACATTCTTCAAAAGCTCTTCTTTAGTGTTGAAAAGAAAGAAACACACACAGGTTTGGACAACTTGAGGGAGAGGAAATGATGACTGAATATTGTAAACATGTAATATAATATAATATAATATAATATAATATAATATAATATAATATAATATAATATAATAGTATAATATATACACACTTTCGTTCAAAAGTTTTGAGTCAGTCATTTTTTCTTTTTTTTATGAATGTTTGCACTTATTTAAACTTTATCAGTAAAAACAAATTTGGTAACACTTTATTTTACAGTGTCCTTGTTACATGTTACATTTACTTACCATAGTAACAACAGTAAAATTATGCATAATTACATGTAATTAACCCTACACCAAACCCTAATCCTACCCTAACCCTATAGTAAGTACATGTAGTTAATTATTATTACTCAGTACTTAAAATATATAATTACACTGTAACAATTACGCCTTAAAATAGTGGGTTACACTTTATTTTAAGGTGTCATTGTTACAGTGTAACTATATATTTAAGTACTGAGTAAAATTAAGCAACTACATGTACTTACTATAGGGTTAGGGTAGGGTTTGGTTTGGTTGAGGGTTAGTTGCATGTAATTATGCATAATTAATAGTTATTACTATAGTAACTACATGTAACACGTGTAACAATGACACTGTAAAATAAAGCGTTACCAAATAATATTATTCATATAATTTATATTATATTTTTCATACATTTATATTTTTAAATAAAAACAAGTAATCCTAAACATTACAAAATATAATAAAATACTATAATATATACAGACACTAGTATTTAAAAAGTTTAAGGTCATGCATTTATTTGATCAAAAGTGCCAGTAAATGTTACAAAAGATTCTATTTCGATTAAATGAACTTTCAATTCATCAACGAATCCTGGAAAATAAAACGTATCACCGTTTGCACAAAAACATGAACCGTTTTCAACATTGCTAATAATCATAAATGAGCATCAAATCGTCATGTGACACTGAAGACTGGAGTAATGATGCTGGGAGAATAAGTCTTCCTGATATACAGATAACACTGCAATACCTGCATTACATCCAACGAACAAAACATTAAAAGTGTGTTTGTAAGCGAGAGCTTCTGGGTGTGTGTCGGCCACAGCTGGACCAGAGTCGACTCAACAGAGGCTCTCGATCTCAGGAGGATCAGGAACACATCGACTCGCATCTGCTGCCCTAAAACACACTCAAGTAGGCCAGGCCGACCCATATAGAGCTCCCGCAGGACACACTGCGCACACACACACACGTCGATACTCCAGTCACGCCATCGCAATGACGGAGAGCAAAACGAACTCAAAGAAAAGTTCTTCTCTGTAAGTACAGATGAGAGTAAACTTAAAGGGGTCCTAAAATGCCCTTTTCACAAGATGTTAAATAAGTCTCTGATGTCCCCAGAGTGTGTGTGTGAAGTTTCAGCTCAAAGTACCCCACAGATATTGTTATATAGCATGTTAAAGTTGTCACTTTTTGAGGGTGAGCAAAAACGCACCGTTTTGTGTCTGTCCCTTTCAATGCAAATGAGCTGCTGCTCCCGGCACAGGGGGCGGAGCTACAAGAGTTTGTGTCCTTTTACCTCACATACACACGCACTGAAAATGTCTAACTTTTAGCCTTTTATGTGCAAATCGGAGTCAGTTGGTGAATTTATGTAGTTGATGTGTAGTAATCTTCTAGTCATTGATTAGACAAGTCTTGATCATCTAGAAATCGTGTTCCGGGGGCGGGGTTTATGTAAATTCTAAGGTTGGTGATGTCACTAACCCGGGAGGAATGTGGTGTAGTCTCTACCAGCCATTTGTTGTAGTCCTTAAAAAGCAATTTCTTTAAAAGCAAATATCTTCCTTTGCTGTGAACTTTGAGCGTTGTAACTTTGCAGATGTTGTTTATGCTCAAACAGCAACATTACACACTAACTAAAGTTAGAAAAGTCAAATCATACTCAACCACCCCTTTAAAGGGAAAGTTCATGCAAAAATTAAAATAACGTCCTCATTTACTCACGCTCACGACTTTCCTCCTTCGAGCAGCAAACACTGGTGTCGTGTGGATGAGCAGCCGGAGCGCATTAAGGGTTCTCTGTTAGTGCGGTGTGTGTTAGCGGCCGCTAAGTTAATAACTAATGATCTTTACAACGGAAGTGAATCAATCAAAACTAACTTTATCTGGACAATAACTTTATTCTAGAGCTGCTGTAAAGCCAAAACTCTGTTACTGTAATCTCCTATTATCACTGTAAAGCTGCTGTGAAACAGTCTATATTGTTTAAAGCGCTGTATAAATGAAGGAGACTTGACTGTGAAACAGCGTAAAAACGTGCTTTTGACCATACAGTGAGAGTGAATGGGGTCCAAAGTTGTTTGAACCGCAAATCTTTTTTTTGAGTGAACAATCCCTTTAATATGCAGCAAAATACCTTTATAGTTTCCAAACCTTCTACATTCAAGCCGTTACAAACATTTCAAAGAACAAAGACAGACTGAAATCAGTTTAGACACCCAGAGATATAGTCGATAAAAACCTTTATTCGCTGTGTGGACACTGGAAAACCCTACATAAACATCAGATGTAATAAAGCCTACAGGAGTCTGAGAGCAGAGTGTGTGTCACTGGAGGAAGAAGCTAACAGAAGTGTATGTGTCACTGGAGGAAGAAGCTAACAGAAGTGTGTGTGTCACTGGAGGAAGAAGCTAACAGAAGTGTGTGTCACTGGAAGCTAACAGAAGTGTGTGTGTCACTGGAGGAAGAAGCTAACAGAAGTGTGTGTCACTGGAAGCTAACAGAAGTGTGTGTCACTGGAAGCTAACAGAAGTGTGTGTCACTGGAGGAAGAAGCTAACAGAAGTGTGTGTCACTGGAAGCTAACAGAAGTGTGTGTCACTGGAAGCTAACAGAAGTGTGTGTCACTGGAGGAAGAAGCTAACAGAAGTGTGTGTCACTGGAGGAAGAAGCTAACAGAAGTGTGTATCACTGGAGGAAGAAGCTAACAGAAGTGTGTGTCACTGGAGGAAGAAGCTAACAGAAGTGTGTATCACTGGAGGAAGAAGCTAACAGAAGTGTGTGTCACTGGAGGAAGAAGCTAACAGAAGTGTGTGTCACTGGAGGAAGAAGCTAACAGAAGTGTGTGTCACTGGAAGCTAACAGAAGTGTGTGTCACTGGAGGAAGAAGCTAACAGAAGTGTGTGTGTCACTGGAGGAAGAAGCTAACAGAAGTGTGTGTCACTGGAAGCTAACAGAAGTGTGTGTCACTGGAGGAAGAAGCTAACAGAAGTGTGTGTCACTGGAGGAAGAAGCTAACAGAAGTGTGTGTCACTGGAGGAAGAAGCTAACAGAAGTGTGTGTGTCGTGTGTGTCACTGGAAGCTAACAGAAGTGTGTGTGTCATGTGTGTCACTGGAAGCTAACAGAAGTGTGTGTCACTGGAAGCTAACAGAAGTGTGTGTCACTGGAAGCTAACATAAGTGTGTGTCACTGGAGGAAGAAGCTAACATGGAAGTGTGTGTCACTGGAAGCTAACAGAAGTGTGTGTCACTGGAGGAAGAAGCTAACAGAAGTGTGTGTCACTGGAGGAAGAAGCTAACAGAAGTGTGTGTCACTGGAGGAAGAAGCTAACAGAAGTGTGTGTCACTGGAGGAAGAAGCTAACATGGAAGTGTGTGTCACTGGAAGCTAACAGAAGTGTGTGTCACTGGAGGAAGAAGCTAACAGAAGTGTGTGTCACTGGAGGAAGAAGCTAACAGAAGTGTGTGTCACTGGAAGCTAACAGAAGTGTG